>NC_090443.1:640202559-640505590 GCF_031143425.1 Pleurodeles waltl | reverse complement strand
AGATGGAGTCGACGCCCATGCGCAATGGAGTCGAAATGGGAGGAGTCCCTCGGTCTCGTGACTCGAAAAGACTTCTTCGAAGAAAAACAACTTGTAACACTCCGAGCCCAACACCAGATGGCGGGATGTGCACAGCATGTGAATCTGCAGCGACTAATGCCACGAACAGATGTACACTGGGTAAGTGACATTTTCCATATATATATCTCCTCTGAAGATGGTAACCAAGAGGAATGAGTTTGGCGAGTGTGTATGATGTCAGAGGACGATGGTCTAAGCTCCAGATGGTGGAGTTTGATGACCAACAACAACAATAAAAGAGAAGGAAAGCAGGACTACTAGTAGATTGGAGAATTCCGGTCCCAACCACTAGATGGTGGAATAATGCCACAGAATGTGAATTATTCAAGCTGCAAAACTACACCTTCAGAAGGAAAGCCATGTTGTGTTAAGCCATTCTTCCATCTTCACCAGATACAATTACAGATGTGGTCTATGTACAGTGACAAAAGTCATGGATTTTAAGGGATTTTGATTTGCGTACTGGACAGCAGCATATGAATATGTAGAAAGTTAATGGGACAGCACGTCAGTGAAATTATTTCTCTCAAAACTGTTCATTCAACAGAAATGGTGGGAGGTGGAAAGAGTATCTTTCTGTAAATGGTAGGCATGTTAGTGTGTATAGCCCAGGGCACCAGGTGTGAACTAGGAAAGATTGCATTGCTACCTGTTTCTACAGACATTTGCTAAACAGTTAGAAATTGTAAAAAAAAAAAAAAAAAAATTAAATAAAAGTGAAGAAAGAACTTAATGAAACAACCGTTACAGAGGTGAGTGCATTCCAGTGGAGTATCTGAGGCTGGGTAGTCGATGGGTGACAGGGGAGGGGGCTGAAGTTGGCAGTTGATTGCATTAGCAAGGAATTCTGCTTCTTTTTCAAACATATTGGAACTTGGACCACGTTTTAGTTTTCAAGTGACTCCTGTTAAGTTGCTTGGTGCTTTTAAATATACTCTACTACACTAATGGTGTGACAGTGAAAAATATTGCCACTTTGCTAGCTGTCTTCTTTGTGAATGACAAGCCAACGCCAAGAACATTCTGCCCCCTACCATGTTCGGGAATTCTGAAGTGGCAAGTTAATTTAGTTATGATAATTTGCATCCGTAGTTGTATTAAGGAAAATGCCTTGGGAGTAACGGATGTGTGCACCCATGTTCTGCATCCTGAGGCACTTTGGTATTAAAAGAGGACCTGCAAACATGTAGCCTGTTCCGTCAGACTGATTGTTTGCTTGATGCCAAGGGGGTGTTTCATCATGTGCGTGAAGTGTGGCCCCATTCAAATGCTAGTGTACCTTGCTTATGCATCTGTGAGGTGATACAGGGTCGCAAAGGTAGTGGGGCTGTTTGTTGCAGGTGGTGCTTAATCAGGGCGGGCCCTGATATGGGGGATCCCATGCCCCTCTTCCACAATGTCCCATTGCATGTATGCACAGTCAATAACTGCACCTCCGTGCAGGAGGAACTCTGGTCCCGTTTAAAAGGCAGATCGTTTTGCCACCTGCAGGGGGGTGGACTGGCTCCATCGAATAGCTAGTCTGAGCTTCACTAATGCGCTGCCCCAGGGGTGAGGGAGCTCACTGCTTTGCTGGGGGGGGGGGGGGGGGGGGGCGTATTAACTGTGATCGGGTTACTGACCCGGTCTGCGCCTGGCACCCCAGATGAAGGTATTCATAATACCGGCTGTGTTCTGTATATATTTTTTTCTCATTTGTCACAGCTGCTCATCTGAAACTACCACTGGGCTCAGTCATTCTTAACAAATGCTGTTACGTGGGTTGCATGAGCGTTCATGTGCTTACTGTGCACAAAGAAGGATTTTGGAGCACATAAAAAGACATATGTTGCTAGGGCTGTGCAGACATTTCATTTAAGTGCCACACTTTGTCAATGACATGAAAGATATTAATTAAGTTAATGATGGTTGGTAATAGTTGTGCTATGAATACATACATTGACACGTGCTATTTAGTTATCGTTCTACCGTCGGAGCTCTCTTCACCTCATTTGATTTTAACACAAATTCTAGTAAATCATCATTATGTTTTGCACTTGTAAAATGTTCAACACATATTAAGATTGAGACGGTTGGTGGAAACTGGAACCTATCTGCCGTTTAGTGACAAATCCATGCTTTTTGCAAAATGTCATCGGTCTTAACCTCTTATTGGTAAAATCACTATGGAGCCATTTCTGCTCGTCTCAATAACTTGTATTCCTTTTATTAGAATCGTGTTTAATGTTTTGACAATCTATGGCATTTGCCTGTCTTCTGAAATTATAAAGAAATCCATAGACTTTGAGATGTGAGGTAGTTTCACAGATAAATGTGGAGGCTGCCTGCAAGTTGAAATGAGGTACCGTGGCAGAATGAGCATGCTGCTTGTTTTAGTCAAAAGCAGGAGGCAAAACAAGCTTCATATTGAGGCATGTAGACTATAACATTGTACGGTCGTCGGTCTGTAGCTAAATAGAGCAAAAGACTTCTGGGCTGAGATTAAAGAGTTGAGAGACCGATGAAAGTTCACGGACTGAAACTGATGGTCACAAAAGGTGGGTCACAGAGCAAGTCAGGCTTCTGTCAGTTAGAGCGATTTCTCATGAAAGTTATTTCATTTAATGTTATTCTACCACTCTGCCATCGACCCACTTACTGTTTCCCCACCGGTGCTTTCGGTCGTATTCCTTTTTTTTAACCTTATTTTATGCAGTTGACGCTAGGCTGCACCTTCCTTTTTAAAATAAAGGCACATTTGCACACATAAACAGTTTAATTCATTGCTCCAAGATGGACGTCCGCCCTCATAGTGACGCATCAGACTTCTACTTTTATTTTCTTTTTTCCATTTGCTAATGCTCTGCAGCGTTATTTTTTTCTCCTTTTGTTGATGCTGGGAAGCATTGCCAAAGCCAAAAGGCAAGACAGTTGTATTTTCATTGCCAGCGCCTGTGCTTATAACGTGCCTGAAACTGTCAAGGTTCAATTCATGACAGTACGCCTTCATAGGCATTAGACTTCCGTTTACTTGTCTCCAGATTTGCTTCTGTACTTTGATTTAAAGCAGTGGGATTTCATCGGAACATTCAGAACCCTCGAAAAATGATTATAAATCAATAATGTTCACCCTGTGTTTAGAAGTTTCAGTGCCATTCTTTTGTTAGCGGAACACATAACCACGCAGCCTCGTGTGACCAGACGGTGTGAGCTACCAAATGCCAAGGCTTGAAGTTGTTCTCCGTCTGATTACATTCCCTTTGACCCTTAACCTTTTGCGACTCCAGCCCTTTTGCTGTGTCATGACATCGGCGGAAAGTGCGGAGCTTGCCCTGATGCGATGTCCCAGACGCTGTCTGAGCGATGCGATATGCTCACAAAATAAGTCGCAGCTAGCCTTTTGTAGGATCTGAAGATATTTTTTTTCCCAATTGTAGGCTGGAAGATTCGCAGCCCAAAATGTTTGCGCCCTTCAGAGGTGAATTGAGGATTTTCGTTGTCTTTACATGCGGGGTTTACATCTGAAATCGGAAATGCATTTTTTCTTCGCTCCTTCTTATTTTTGCTGACGCTTGACGAATTAAGAGCGTTCATGCTGTGACAACTGTGGCGCAGCTTCAGTTTTGTGGGCCTTGGTTCCGTTTTTCGCCCAAAAAACCCTCAGCAAGTGGCCTTGTCTGACAAAAGTGAGGAATAATGGGAGGCAGCCCAGGGACGGAGGCTCATTTACACGCAGCTGTTTGCTCCTGTCAGAACAAAGGCGAATCCGAATCGCATTAAGGTGGATGACAGGCGCTGTGAGCAACTGTGCGCGCGCACAGGCAACAATATACATCCTGCAGCGCCGCCCGTCGGTGGCATCAGTTCACCTGGCAGGAGACCGTGGGGAGGAGCGGCGCGGACTCTCATTTGTCGAGTCTTTACCGGTTTTTCATTTGTTAACTTGAAACAGATATTCAGTGCCACAAAACCCCGCCATGCGGAGTCCTCTGTAGCAGAGCAAAGGTGGCGCATTAACATTTTTCTAATATCTCGTTGTTGTAGGAAACAAACCCTCAGTTTAATTTTAGATTAGCACATAGTTTTTGCTTTAAACACATGACGTGAGTATACCAAGCCATCTGCTGTAGTGAAGTGCGAACATTCTTTTGCGCAAAACCTTTTTTTCTGCTTTATTGCTGGGTCTAGCAGTCTTTTTTATACTTATCAGTTGTGCCGCTTGTGTAGCAACTGCCAGAGACAACCTCTGAAAGTATCTCAGGGTATTCTTAAGACGTGAGCTGTGTTAATTGGCAGTTTTCTGTTACAGCCATGGGAGCGATGATTTTTAACAGTGTAAGAGCTGCAATCTAGCCAATCAGCTAAACGGAATTGAGAATACTACTTATATTCATTTTTTCTGCACTAGCGTACATCCGGTTTTATATGTATAGACTATTGCATGGAAACCGCTATCCAGCCAGGTGCTCGTGTTGCCTACGCCAATGATAGTTTCGGAGTGTGGCTCTTCAAGGCCAGAGCGCGTTGCGACTGCTGCCCCTTCAAAGCTTTGCAGACGGGCCTGCACATGGGTAGAGGAGAACATGGATAATTTAAAATTACAGCAGAATTATTAGTCACTGAAAATAATAAAAGCCTGTGCTTTACATTTCCAATAATTGCACTGTACTAGCCGACGAGTCCAGCTGAAGGCATGAGCAAGACACTAAGTGAATGTTAAAAATGATCACGAAATGATCTGTATTTTAATCTAGCAAGTGAGAAGCTTTGGATAATAGAGTTGCACAATGAAGCTCTTATTTCCCTGTTGGACTTGTAAAAAAGTTAAGTGCGTTCAAGTTTGACCATTTTGCCATCCATTCTGTTTGTGTGGGGGAAATGTACACATTGGTAGCATATCACGTAACAAAGCACCTGGCAAGGTACATACGGTCTTCTGGGCCTCTCGTACTTTAGTGTTTAAGAAGCAGTAGAGTGCTTGCCTCGCTCCTCCTCGACTCAGGAGTATTCATTAAAGTTCATTATCTGACAAATTTTGTTTTTTTAGTCCATTGTAAATATCCCTCTACCAAACCAAAGGTTACAGGGACGTTATAGTTGGGCTCAGGTTTTACCCACACAAAACCATAGAGATTCAACACTTATACTTATGTTAAGAAACTTTAACTTGTGGCCTAAAGTTACTTAATGGCACAAGTTACAGTTTCTTCAGATAGACATAACTATAACTGCTGGTTTCTATGGTTTTGTGTGGGTAGAACGTGAACGTAACTAGAACATTCCTGTAAATTGTTTTTTTCTTTTTTTTCCAGTGATTTAAAAAAAAAAAACTTCAATGTAAAGTAATATATAATTACCATAGTGTGTGTGCTGTGTATTTAGAATCCTCAAAAAGTTACACTGGGGATTGCCCTGAGCACCACTTGGGATCCAAAGATCCTCCCGTAGGCCCAAAAATAACCTTTGGACAATTTCATGCCCATGAGCAGTCCCTAAGGGGGACCCACCATGTCATATGGAGTCAGGATACCTGTATTCTGACACCTTATGTTTTTGCACTTTTATTTTTCCTTATCTTGGCCCAAGTAACAAACAAAAAGGTGGTCCTAACTTTATTATCAGGCTGCAGACAGATAATCAGGGCCTTGCTTTCCGCCTGGATCCACAGATCCGTCCGGGTAGTTACATGCCCTTAGATATCTATATATTTTTTTTCCCTTTTAAAAACTCAAACTACTGAACAGATCTGCACCAAATAACCCAAAAAATATTTCTGGACCAAGATCTAGCTTTCTGCCAAATTTGGGGTAAATCCGTTCAGCGGTTAGGGTTGTAGTTTTGTTTAAAAAAAAAAAAATATATATATATATATATATCTCTCTCTCTCTCTCTCAATAGACATTGCATGGGGAAAGTGTTTTCGGATCCCCCCACCCATTTTCTCGACCCCCGCTTAACAAATCATCCCAAAACTTTCCAGACAGCAGCTGATCTAACATACACGTTTTGGAAAGTTCTTGACGATTCATGAAAGGTGCTAAAGTTATTTGCAAAACAAAAAGTGCTTTGCCTATGGGGAAAAGTTGGTCCTAACTACAACTACCTACTGGCCATCGTGTGGGTGTGTGTGAGAGACACACTCACTTTCTTTATATTTTGTGTGTGCTTCTAGGAAACCTCTTGGCTAATGCACACTGCGTTACTCTGCTTACTCTTACTCTGAGAAGCTTACTCTGCTCTGAGAAGATCTGACCATAATCAGTTTACTGACCTGATGGTGCTTGGTTCTCCTAAACCAGAAATGTATTTCCACTGCGCTAAGCTGGCTCTCCGTGCATGTCTGATTTGTGTACTTGTCAGGATTGGATAAACATTTCAAGTAGTTTGCTCCATGTTTATTCCCAGAAGTCCTACGAATGTGCCACAGGGAAGTCTTCCCTCTGCAGTCCATTGAGTACTACATTCATTCTGATTGGAGTTTGAATCCAAGTGCCTCACAACAGGAGGTAATATTAAGGTGTCTAGCATGACTAGGACTTTACATTATCTATGCCCATCCCTTATTTCTGTACCATAGAACTTTCTATGTTATTCTTACTATTGAGTGGCATTTCTAAGTATCATAAAAGGCAGCTTGTTATCAGAGGGTGGCCTGGTCAGTTTCAAAAGTGTTTGCTGGTGAAGCCCATGAATGAGAGTGTGGGCCTGAAGAAAGTACTTTTCATAGGTGGTTTGCTATTACTATCAGGCATCTTGTTCTTTGGTTCAGTAACTAGGGTTCCAAGAACCCATGCTTCAATAATAGTCACTAGTTCAATTGCAGTGGAGGGGAGAACATAAATAAATAGCCCACTGGGCAAATAGTTTTCTTGTTCCGTACTTCTTTAGTTGCCCCTCTGTTATCTTGTTGTAATTGAATTACTCCAGTAACTCATGATTAGGTACTATATAGACACCTAAATAAGGTAATAAATCATGCGGTGTATTTCCAGTGTGAGGTTTTTGCGAATTGACTTTATACTTCATAAGTGGAAACCAAAGTTATGCATTACATTTTCTTAAGTATTTGCTAGCAATGGTTTAACTTGTGCTGAAAGAATAACCTGTTTTCGGATTTTTCCACTGAGTTAGCTGAGTTGTCTGCAGTATGAGGTCCTTCAGATGATTCTCTGTGCCAGAGTCGCAATTGCATTTTGTTGATTAACCAGCTGACATAGTAATTATGTAAGGAGATGGACATTTTACTAGTTAATGTTTTAATATTTATTTTTTACTTGCGGTTTAGTTACTTCCTTTGCTTCGTGTTCAGTTGTTAACTTTCATGCACCATGCTTATGTTTTAGACTATTTCTTACGCCTTTGGGACAGCACCAATACGTTGTGTTTATTTTGCGGCCATTAAACATGGTGGGTCCCTGTAGGCAAGGTGAAATAATGTTATTTGTGCACTAGCTGTGGTTTTGGAAAACACGCCACAGACTTTCTGGGGAACTTACGGCATACTCATAAAAATGTGGCATCTGGTGTTGGAGTTTGCACGGTAAGTTCCCTCCCCCTTTAATTGTATTAGAGAAGTCTGTGATAACAATTGCGAAAGCACGTTCTGTTAATAGCTTAATACCACGCTACGCCTTGTAAGGTGAAGCGAAATGTTTGTTTAGATTTCTATAAGTATCTACAGATCTCTTACAGTTTTTATGTGTTAATAGTTCTGGAAAAAACCCTGAATGAGGCATGAAGCCTAACGATTTTAATCTCAAAGATTCTTGCACGGTTTGAGTGTAGACCGCTATAGAAACACATTTAATGGGGAAAATGGTAACAAATCGATATTGAGTTAACATGGGGTTATAACTAAAAAGCAGTCCTTGCATTTTCATGCATGCAGTGCAATGTGTTCTTTTTTTCTTTTCTTTTTTCCCCCAAAGAAAATGCAGTACTGCATTTGCAAGCAACAGTAATGATGCGACCAATACAGATTGTCCCACATTTACAGTTGACTAAACCAGAATTCCTTGTAGCTCAATTCATCCAAGCTGCCGAATCTCCAACAATGAAGAAGTGGGGTCTTTCCAGTAAACACAGCTGCTGGAGCTTTTCGAGGCACCTTCAAGTAGTTCAGTCAAACTTGGGACTCTAAAGGTTGATGGGCCTCCACCGGAGCTTGCTAGTTAATTGCTGTCTGCGGGTAGAATGGGACGGCCTTCAATGCAACGTTTGTTTGGTAGCATGGCCCTGTTCAGCCAAGCTCAATGCACATTACATGATTGCCTGAGAGGAATAGCAAAGCTACTTTCTCAGTGTCTGACCAGAATGCGTGATAAGGCACGGTGTCGAAAAGGGCAAGATGGGGACCGCAGCAATTATAGCATGGGCATGCTGGTTACCTTGGCGACCCGATTCAGGATTCTTTGTGATTTATTATTTACCACTTCAGAGACTCGTTCTGTGATTTAATTAGCGTAAGGGATTTCCATAACTTCAGTGCTTTCCAAATTGTAATACTATTGTGACTAAACTGAAACTTTCTCCAAAAGAATTCAGTCTTTAACCGGCTACAAATCAGATGTAGTGTTATATCCTCAGAATTTTAAGCAGGGATTCGACACAAAAGCTCTATAAATACATCCAGTGCTGTTTATTGATAGATTAGGTCGTCAGAAGTGCCAGAGAAACGATCTTCTTTTTTTGTACTTATTTTGTATAATTCTAATGAGAAATAACTTGCCCAGAATAGGAGATCCTCAACATTATGACGGTGTAGAATACTTTGTGGCTCTTCTGTCATCTAGCCAATTCTGAAAGGTGATGCTCACTTATTGTAATTTCAATCCTGTACAGCTTAGACGATGAGGTTTTTAATATTCTCCTGAATATTTAAATTAATCACTAACACATTTTTTCTGTAGTTGTAACAAATATGCAAATCGGTTAAAAATGTTTCATAGATAAAACGGTACTTAAATTACACTTAAAGTGTACTTTGAGATTTGGATTACTTAATCACTTAGACATGTTCACTACTGATGTAAGTAGATAACTGAAAAGTTTTATTAAAGTGGTGTTCCTAAAGCTAAATCTCGGCACTCATTCTTTGTGTATTGTGATTGGTGCATTGTAAAACGCTATCAATTCAGTGTATTAATTTGCAAGTGCCCAGCAGTGTTACATAGTTCAAAGAATGCGTATGGTTCCAGTAATACGTTTTTGTATTTCAGGAGAATAGAAATAGGGGTTGTGTGGTTTGGAACAACCGTATAAATCCACTTCAGTGCCCCACAAATCTGTTACCAAACGTTGTTTTAACTTGTCAAACATAGCTACATTTTTTTTGTATAGAACTATTACCGAGTGTTAATTATTTGCCACCATTTCATCCTATAAAGGCAGAGAAACACTGGTACATTTTTAGTGGTTGGGGTGGCTGTAAAATTGCTATTAACGATCACGCTATCTTTTTACAGTAGGAATTATAGTCTGTGTTAAGTCCTAGCTTTAAATTGGAACGACCCGTTTATATTTTTATATTTTTATGAATGACTGTCATATAAACTTATCAATTTGAAATAGTGTAAATACCACCTGATGGAGAATTCCAAAATGAAGTCTGATGGCATGCTGCCAGTGATGTTTCTTCTCCGTTGTGCTGCTTTAAGTAAAGTGCTCCTATCTTTCTCATTCTCACCGTAATTTGTTTTTCCATTATTTCATGGTTGATTTGTTGCTGTAATTTGAATTCTGTTTAGATAAATTTTAACTATTTAATGTTTCACAAGATTGAAGTAGCCCGGCCATGTTGATGGCCCCAACCACATCGTGACATGAAAGGAGTTTAACCTTGTAGAACCCTTCAGTCAAGTATGCAGTTGTTGGCTTTCCATGAAAGTCAGCGGTTTGGTTTCCTAAAAATTCTGAAATCTACAACCGGCTTGATTATTCATTAGCCCGTTAGCAACTCTCTGAAATCTAGGGCATACTTATTAAGTGTGCCCTTAAGTCGTTGTGTGGGTTTGTTTCCTCACTAATTTGAGTGCATTGAATTTATTGGAAGGTTGTGTATCTTAATTTTAATTAATTATTTCCTGCAGCATATCTCCAATGTGCAGGCTTGTGATCAAGTTTAACAACGAAGTAATGTTTTGGTACTGTTGATGATCCCTGCTCTCTAAGAATTTCAATTCCTTTGACTTCTGCTCATGCACTAGGCTGATTTTTGTTTGGAGATATTGGTTATTGATTTAGTGGTCTCGTTTTTACGTTTTAAAGTTTTGCCGTTGTTCAAAGGTTACCAAAGAGTAGGTCTCCTAGCCCTTATACTTTGTTATTGCATGCAGCTGAAATAACCAGCTTTTCACTGGTTCTAATTTCTTTCTCAGAAGTATCGTTTTTGTGGGTATTACCATGGTTTAATATATATATTTTTGCTTATTTTCTTAAAGCCACCTCACCATCATCAAGGGGTTTAGATAGCACATGTATATTTTGCATTTTCTTCTTGTGACTTTTGAAGCTCTGCTTTTTTTCAAAATTTTATCTTGAGGTAATCCGTATTTAACTTTGCCGTGTGAGTGGTCGATCTTGTAAGTGCTCCAGTTAATAACTTGCATTCACTTTCTGTGTATAAGTAGCATATTGGTTTCCTGCCTGTTTAAACACATATGTATCTAATTTGTCTTTTTGCACCTTTATAGTACCAGGATTTTTTTTAGAGGCTCCAAACTTTTCTTTTGGTATGACAAATAATGGCCTTTGTGCCATACACAGCAAATATTTTGGTCTGTACGTACTATGAAGGAGCTTACGTCAATTGTGCTTCAGTCATGGGTTTCTTTTGTTCTGGAATCTTCAGCCCTTGGACAGACAGACATCTGTGTGGTCAGCGATCTACTCACAATAGCATAAAAGTTTTTTTTGCCTTCTTTTTGTTAGCTATTTGGACGTATTGTTCCACCTCCATTAGAAGTCAGAATGAATGATTTCACATGGACAGTACTCGCACATTTAACCCCTTTGCTAAGGTCCCCACCCTCGTGCTAAGCTTTTTTTTTGTGTGTGGCTATTTTGGGTATTTTGCGCTTGGACTCCCCATAACCTTTTGCCCACATAAGCTATCCACACCCAATTGGCATCTTTTTTTCCAGCATTCTCTGGATTCTGAAGGTACCCAGGGTTTGTGGAGTTCCCTTGAGGGGGACCAATAAATTGATCAAAATACAGCTAAATTTGGGTTTTTGGTGGTAAAAATGGGAAAAAGTGCTCTGTGTGTGTGTGTGTGTATGTGTGTATGTGTATATATATATATATTTTTTTTTTTTTGACCCCACAAATGGCATAAACGGGGTTTGCAGAGTAAAATTCTGAATTCCGCAAGGGATCGTTTGCGTAGCTCCCTCAAGGCTTTCCCAAATAAAGTAACAATTGAAATGAAAAAAAAATATATTGAAATTGAGTTGGAAAAAAACCCTTTTGTGTCTATATTTCATCTGTAACTTCTTATAACTATGGCAGATTCTCAAAAGCAATACACAGTTACATTCACTGAACCCTTGTGGTTGAGGGGATAGATAAGGCTTGTAGGTGCACCAAGAACCATAGGTATCCAGAGTCAATAACTGAGCTGCACCTTGCAATGGATTTTCATTTTGTACCAGGTATACAGTAATTAATTTGGTAAAGTATAAATTGTGAATAATATGTTTCAAGGAAACCTATTTATTTCTGAAATGGGCAGAAGATATTGAATTTAGAAGCAGGGGTTATTTGCACATCTCTGAATTTATGGATACATATACCAGCACGTGAGTTAGAACATTTCTCAAAATGACATCTTGCTTTACTCATCGTTGCATTTGGAAGGTGCAAATGCAGAGAAAAACAATTGCTAATAACACTTGGTCTACTATTCTGTGGTCCTCTAAGTCTACTGATTGAACACGGTGTCTCACTTGTGTGGATAGGCATAGTGCCCGCGAAAGTAAACAGCCCAGAACACAACGTGGATACATCAAATTTTTCCAAGCAAAACTGACCTATTTGTTGCCAATTGGGTAGTTGTGGTTTTCGGGCCCCACCTCTTCTGGCACCTAGGGAAACCTAGCAAACCTATATATTTTTGAAAGCTAGACTCCTAGGGCAATCTAAGGTGGGATGATTTGTGTGACTCACACCAGGTTGCTTTACCCAGTATTTCTTGCAAACTTCCAACTGGGACAAACAAACACATTTTCCTCACATTTCTGTAATGGATACTTCTGAAATCTGCACAGAGCCACAGCCTTCATTCCATTCCTCATTCTTCTAAGTCGTCTGATGAAAATGGTACTTCAATTGTGTGAGTAGGCTTCATGCTTTTGTCAGGAAACGACCCAAAACAGAACATGTATACATAAACTTTTTCCACACGAAATGGGCCTGTGTTTTGCAAAGTGGGTAGCTGTGGTTTTTGGGCCCACTTCAGTCCACACCTAGGGAAAGCAAGCAAACCTGTACATTTTTAAAGAACTAGATGCCCAGGGAAATCCAGGATGGAGTGACTTGTGTGACTCTGACCACATTCTGCTGCCCAGAATCTTGTGCAAACCTCAAAAGTTGTCTAAAAGACACATTTACCTTCTATTTCTATGATGAAAAGTTCTGGAATCTGAGGGGAGCCACGCATTTCCTACCACCCAGCATTCCCCCCCCGGTCTCCCGATAAAAATGCTACTTCACTTGTAAGGGCAGGCCAAGTTCCAGTGGCAGGGAGGGGCCCAAAAAGTATAGTAGGCACACCAACATTTTCTATCATAACTTGTGTTTTTGGTCCTGGACTAATCGACCATCTAGGGAAACCTACCAAACCCAGACATTTCTAGGAAACTACACACCAGGTGGAATTCAGGGAGGTGTGACTTGCATGGATCCCCCATTGTTTTGTTACCCAGAATCCCATGCAAACCTCAAATCTAGCTAAACAAGCATTTCCAATGCAATAGGTCTCGTGTTTGCTCAAGTTAGAGCCATTAGCGTTGTAAATTACTAACTGGACTCTTCTTGCCACACAAAATAAAAAGTGAAACAGTTTCACTTAAGCAGGCCCATTCAAAGTGCCGCCGTGAGCGTGACGGGGAGACACAAAAAGAAAAAAGTTGCCTTGCAGTAAGTTATCGGCAAACATGTAATTATCCATGTAACAGGGTTGGTCCCCAAGGCGGTAACAAAACCGCCCTAAGGAAGGACAAACGTAAAGCAGTTACCAATGAAAAAAAAAAAAAACAAGGATTTTTGAAAGGCAAGTCCACGAATAAGTTAGTGATGGGCTTGCGGCGGGCGTTGTTAAAAGCCCAGATAAATACCAACACGTCGGAAAAGCAGCGCTTGCGCGCAGCTATGCTCAACTTAAAAGTCGCATTTCCGTCACTTTTCTGTGTGGGATCACCATTCTGGCATAAATTTTGTAAACCCCAGCATTCCCCCTTGCTCTCATGTAAAAATGGTACCTCACTTATGTTGGTGCGCCAAGTGCCATCTACTTAGTGATCAAAACCCATCCTGTACATTACCACATCCTAGAAGGGAAACCAATTTGGTGTTTGAAGGACTTCCAAGACCAACAAATAGAAGTCTTTCACCCTATTAGAATTGTTTCCTTGTTTTGCCCATGTTAAATGTTTTTGATTTCAGCCTTAAATTTTCTCTTCTGATGTTTGCCACTACTAGTAGATAAGAAACCGTGCCATAGACTCACCCCAGCTCAGACATAAGTACAGAAATAAATACATACATAACATGTTGTAAAAGCAGTATACGTTTGACTTTTTTGCTATACACCACTTATATGGAAGGATTACTGTAGTGTAGTGTTGCTTTGCAGACATGGTCTGTATTGTGTGTGGTAAATGGCTGTGTCTCCATTTTGTACAGTAGAGCCATGGTGTGCTTAAAATGCACATTTTCAATTCTTCTGATTTCCTTCGGTTTGCTAGTCCTGCATCTGTAATGTATTAGTCTGTAGAAGTGATTGTATTTTTCCCTATTTGTCCGCTCCATATTAACTTTGGCTTCTTAGTCCATCTTTTGTCACACAGGAGTAGATGTTATGGTCTGCCTCTAAATAGAGAATGCCTTTGTTGAAACACAGTTAATTCTTGTACCACAAGCATTTGAGAGATGCTTTGTGATAACTGCAACAAAAGTTCAAACAACCAAATTACCTACCTGTTCATCTGATGTGCCATTTTAGGGCTGGACTGTTCCCATTGGAGCAGGGTCCAGATTAATTTGGATATTGCTGGGTCCAAACTGAGGTGGTGTGATGTGCAAAACAACAATGGACTGGGATATGTTAATTACCAGTGGCTGAGATGAATTCAAGCTTTCTATCCATCACTTTGTGTACACTTCAATATGTCACCCTAGGTGGAACAGGTATGCCTAGAAGTAGGTCCTGTGCACCCGGTCTCATTGAAACCAAGCTGTACGCAAATGATGAGCCCATAACGAGTAAAACCAGTCCTGTGTTGTTTTTGTTCCAGTTCATGGAGGACCTGGCTTGGCAGTTCACACTGGAGTGTTCCTATTGGAGCAGGGTCAAGACTGATTTGCACATAGCTGGGTCCAAACTGAGCTGGCATGGTGTACAAAATAGCAATTTATTGGGATGCAGCCTGAGTAATTACCGGTGGTTGAGATTAATTCAAGCATTCCAGCCATCACTTTTGGTTTACTTCATGTGCTTGTTATCAGTGGTATATAGACTTTAGTCCACTGGTGGCATTCAAGTGTACCTTTAACAGTGACATGCATATTTCTATGGCTGCCTTTGTGGGTTTACTGATCCTCTTCATGCTGACTAAATGACGGAAATGTTTCACAAAGGTTGAGATTACAAAATTACCTTTTCTAGCATACAGCTTTTGTGTCTGTACAAAGCATTTTTCTCTGCGATTTTCACTGCAAATTATTTTTCCTAAGCACCACTAACAAAATATGAATTTCTCTGTCTTTAATGATTTTATAATTACCTCTGCGTATCAAATTTTCTGTCATAAATTGTAATACAAGTAGTTTGATCTTGTTACATTAAATATAAATTTATGACGAACCATGCTTAACTAATAGTGATGAAACTGTAATTTTTCAGTGCTTGGTGAGTGAGATTCTTATTTTTTTTAACAAGCCCATTGGATTGATCGTTTAATCAGGGAGCAGGAGTGAGGGAATGATGATATAAAGACATGTGTGGCCACGGCAACAATTGAACACTGTACTGTGCCACCAGTTACCGTTTTTGCTCTGAGGTAATGGCTTGGTCAGAGCTGAAGACAGATAATTCGGAGCATTGAAGTTTCTTGTAATTGCTATGCTGTGTGCTAGCCTAGACTTTCAATTGCATGAGCAATATTATCCATGACCAGATAGATGGTAGGCAAAGCAGTTAGTGAAGAGACCCCAGGAAAATGGGTTTGTTTGAATGGCAGCTCCCCAACCTTGTCTATAGTAATTGCTGAATTTAGTTTCCATATTGAACTCTGTGTTAATCCTTTTTTAGGATCATAGCATTAATACTTGCAAACGGATATTGGCATGTTGCTGGCTCCGTCTGCTGAACGGCCAGTGTAGATCAGTGCGAAACTGTCAGCGTGTACATTCTGGTCAGATTATGAAGTCGTAGGCCGCCTCTCCAGATCATCTAACTGTGCATGTGTTTGAGAGCGTGACCTTCAGCAAGGTATGTAGGCCGGGCTCGGGTGCTTCGCCTGTTCTCACTCAGTGACACAGTTTGCTTATCATTTTAACGTTCCAAAAATCTTATTGTTTCCTTTATCATTCTAATAAAGAAGAACCCAGAAATTACTCTACTCTTTGCATTTATACAGTACAAATCTTCAATATTTATTGTTCTTCTTTTTTGCTTTGCACACGTTGTCGAGCAGTTTGCGCCTATGTTGTCACAGGTGGTAAAATGCATTTTATTTACGATCTTTGTCACTGGCTGCTCTGGGGAAAAACACTGATAATAAGTATTTGGCATTGAGTCTCAAGACGCTGCTATTTACTACGTGGATCCTCTCTTTCGGCTGTAACTGTAATGATTTTTTAGGTCACCTTCCTGACCCACTCATTGCCTCTGCGTTGTTACTGTCAATGTGAATAGCTTCTCGGGAAATATCTATTGTTTGCAGACCGTGTTCTGTCCTAGCCATTTGTTTTGCGTTAAAACGACTTGCTGTAACGATTTTCGGATGTCACATTACAATACACATCTACCTCTAGTGCAAAATGGAAACCTTGTCGGCTGGTGAGGCGTGCTTTTATTTTGTCTTTTGGCGGCATTCGACTCCTATGTACGGAGTCCTGGATGGGAGGGAAGGGGAGGGAGGGACTCTATCCACACGTGTGCTCTAATGGCATAGGATCTGAGCATTTAAGGTGAGAATACTTCAGTTTCATTGCATCTTATATCTGAATTTATGGAACAACTCCCAAGGACCAACTTGGGCAGCTGTCCGTTTTAACATTTAGACTGATGACATGCAGGTGCATGGAGACATGCTGTTACTAGGCCAGAAGGGAGGGTACCGGTGCCTAGTGAACATGACCAAAGGTGATCGCAGAGGCCCCCAAAATGACTTCTTAGTCTTGCGTACTTCTAGCTTCATGGCAATTGCAGATCTGTTGTTTACTCTCTCCACTCCAGATCCTAAATGTTCCATCTCCCCTTCTCCACTAGTCTACCTACTGCTATATGAAATTAAAATATTTTCTCTGAGGTGTTAACATACCCCATAAAAAGATTGTGGGCCAAATGTTCAAAGCCATTTAGCAGTTACAAAGCCTGTGATTCACTGAACCAGACAGTTTGTGGCTGCTAAATGGCTTTTACAAATGTACTAAACCCACTTCACAATTAAAGTACAATTTCTAATGCCAACCATTGATAGGTTACCAACTCATTAAAGGAGAAACCCATCCTCTGGGATAAGGCGTTCCCGTCGGCCCCCTTTCCCTTTGTGAATGAAATATATGCGAGTAGGCAGTAGTTGAGGAGATAACTGCCAACTGTTAAACTTTATATTAAAAAAGGTTTTTTTTGTGTTTTTCAAATTTTTTTTTTTTTTATGCAGTCCTGATTCCTTTAAGGAAAACGGGCTTTAATAAAATAAAAATCTACTTCATTTAAATGCAATCAGAAATAAGGGCCTGCTGATCCTAGCAGCCCACCATCCCTGTGATTAAGTGCAATCTGTACAAGTCACAATTTGTGACTTGACTCAGTAATATTTTTGAAATCGGTTGGATTGCAGCCCACTCCGAAAGATGATTTTGCAAACTGACCTATTAGTACAGAGTCGAAATCGGATTTCATTTACAAAAATATGATGCTCAATTTGCGACCACTTTTGCAAATGAAATGTTAGTTTGTCTGGCCCCGTATCCTTAATGAGTGCATATTTGTAGATGTAGCTAACCTTTTCAAATGTTCATATTTCCATTGTCTGTGCTAGTCTGTTTTATGTTCCCCTATTGCCTCTCCTCAGAAACGCAGTATAAATACTGAAAGGGTAAAAAGGCAACGCAATAATTTATTAAAGTAGGTCTATTATACTTTGTGATGTAGAACAATCCAGATGTTCCATTATTTGTAGAATGCACAGCACTGGAACCTATCTGCTTTTTAGTTTGAGCATAGCAGCGCACAAGCATTGCTTTTCCGACG
Organism: Pleurodeles waltl; assembly: GCF_031143425.1. Taxonomy (NCBI): domain Eukaryota; kingdom Metazoa; phylum Chordata; class Amphibia; order Caudata; family Salamandridae; genus Pleurodeles; species Pleurodeles waltl. The sequence continues at coordinate 640,487,832 of NC_090443.1, read as the reverse complement.
TGTATTTGATTTGGGCTTTTAACCACGCCCACCTCACGCCCATTGCTATTGCTTGTTTATTGGCTTGTCCTTAAAGAAAATCCTTTATCATTATTAAATGCTTTAAGTTTGTCCATCCTTGGGGCGGTTTGGCTACTGCCTTGGACATTGACCCTATTACATAGCTAATTGCTCTTTTGCCGATATGGCTGACTGCGAGTGACTTTTTTTTTTTTTTTCCTTTTGTGTCTTCTTCACCCTTATGCTCATGGAGGCCATAACACTATGATTCATCTCGCTTATGTCAACTGTTTTACTTTTCATTTTCAATTTTTGTGGCAAGATAAGTCCGGTTAGAAGTTTACAACGCTAATACCTCTATCTCAAGCAAATGCGAGACCCATTGCCTGGGTTTTTTTGTGTTGGAAGGCAGTTAGAAATCACAGAAGCGTGACTAAGACACCATCTTTCTTTTAGTACTGAGCCTGTTTTTCTTGATTCTTGCATCCTAAGCTTTCTCTGCCTTTGCTTTTATGTCATTGTATGATGCATTTATAACCTCTTAAAAGCTAAACCTGCGTGCAGACATCCTTGTGTTTCAGCTGAAGTAGGGCAATGGGTAGAATATTTAGTTTAAAAGATTGCTGATATTATTTTTTTCTGCCTAGGGATGATGATGTTCATTGCGTTGTAATTGTCCTTTTGTCACACTTGTAGTAAAACATGTTTTATTTTGGAAATTTAAATTTAGTTGAAATTCAGGAAACTAGTTTGTAAGCGGTTGCTTGTTGGGCTTTCTTTGATTCTCGGAATAATGATTGTAGTTGCCACCGTTAAGATTAATGCTAAAAATATTCTTTTCTTGGCATCATTTTATTCTGACCAAGGCATGGAGCCATGCAGTCTGTCCACTATTGGAATTATATTCTGGGTGTGTACAGAATCTGAATGAACAAAGCTCCAGATGAATTAATGGAGTCCCTTGTTAAATGGATCAACATAGCATTTCTGAACCGGGGAATATTGCATTGTGTGCCCTGAGCTATTTATATAAAAAGAAAGAAAAAAAAATCTAACCAATAGTTAAGAGGCTAAGCTATTCTAAGCACAGCAAAGTTCTGCATTGCTCGTTTACTTATTTTCTATACAAGTTTCACTGATTCGTTTGAAACCATTAAAAAGGCTGTAGGATAATCCTTTACTCCTATGGCATGGCCCCAATGACATATTGATCCTAAACCAAATTTAGGAGCCAACAATTTGAGTTTAATTGAAAGATTAGTTACATGAATAAAAGTCGAGTAATTTTCATCTATGCAAAACTAATAGTCTGCTCACATTAACTGCATGTATTCACAGGCAGCTGGGCAAAATCTGAATTTCTGTTATCGACTGCCGAACCTCACTAGTCCTCATCTCACGTCTGATGTTCTTCCTATCACCCCCATCAACTCTCGCACCATAAACCCAGTCACTGAAAACTTACATGCCCTTACTCACACCTTCCACCGTCCCATCTCCACTCTCCCCATCCACTCCTGCATCCACTGTCACATTTCCACTCACTCTTGAACTCTTTTTTTGTAAAATGAGCAAAATGAGGAGTTGTCATTTTATCAAAGTAAATGAAACATAAAAAATTTAGAATTTAATATGTTCAAGAAAAAATTGCTAGAATCCTCACTTTGAGATGCATTTCAATTCCGCTGATTTTGCTACTATTCCTTTTATTAAAAGTATCTACTTATTGTGTTGCCCAGTTGATTTCGTCAAAGCAGCATGAAAGGTATTCGTAGTACATCCAAAAATATTTAACGCCTAATACAGTTAAAGAAATTGACCGTCCTACAGGCAGTTTTCACACCAGGCCGGTACATCTGAGTGGTTAGTAGGACTGAGCAGAATCCCACATATCCAGCTGTGCCTGATATGCCATGGATTTTCGCTACCATGACTTTACTTTCCTTGCAGGCTGCCACTCCGAAATTCCATTTTAAAAATATAAGGTATTGTTTCTTTTTAGTCAAAAGAAACACCACCTAGTATTTACCTTTTTTGCTAGTGAGCTAAGCATTCATTGAAAGCATTAAATCATTGTTTATAAAGATTTTAAATTGTTAAATTATTTTCTGGGTACAGTGACACTTATTTTTATCTAAGGTGTTACACAAAAGCGCACTCTACCACCTGAACTCCGAAGTGTTTTCTACAACTGTTGGTATCTGAGCATGAGTCCTGTTGCTTCCTCAGGCATTCACTCACGGTGTAGCTGTTCAAAGAACATGTTCATATTTCCATTTACAGAGATTTGTTGTTTTTTCAACACCTTCTCAACCAGTACAGATCATCAAATTGGAAATTGTTAATGCTTGGGAATTAGGATTGATGACTGTTTCTCTCTGCATTTGCTCATTGGATAATGAAAGTAATTGGTCTCAGTGGATCACAAAAAGAGTGCGAGCAGTGGGGCGACAGAGAACAGAAAGGAAATGGGAGGCTGTAGTCCAAAGCACTGCTCTGCGTTCCTCTGCAGAAGACCCCCAGGATCACTGAGGAACAATAATTCTCTCATGAGTGCCGGTGTAGGAGTGACACTCGTTCCATCATACACACAAACTGGGAACCCATTTCCATAATAAAGCCGAAGGGCGTTGGTCCATTTCCTTTATTGCACTTTTTCTTCAGGTGGTTTTCTACATAACCTTTGACCATTCCGGTAATATTCTAGAATGCAATATGCTATTTTCTCTGAAATTACCCGGAAATAGAATATTAAGCAAAAACCAAGCCCTCCATGATGAGCATAATTTAGAAAAGAGGCTGTAGCTTGTTATATTTTAATGGAAACTTTCACAGTTGGATTTGATGATAGATGCAATTCAAAATCTCAGTATTAGTGTGTCAGCCTGATCTTAAGCCACGAAAGGCAGTGAGGTGCAAGAAATACTTGTAGCTGTGGTTTAGTAATGGCATTATGGAGTATTAGATGTAACATTTCATATCTACAATAACTGGAAAGAATGGCAAGAAATTCGTTAGTTTGGGGAGGTGCATATGCAAATAAAATCCATTATTCACTTTTTGTATCTGGATTGAACTAGAATTCCATGCAGAGTAAGGTGTTGTAGTTTGCCTTTAGTAACCCATACCTTAATTATATATGCCACCATCAAAAACTCCGTGTCTACCTGTGTAGCTTTCTGTTGCACTTTTACACGAAGCTATGTGTAGATTTTGGAATGTTTAAAATAAAATGATTCATATGATTTTATACAGAATGTTTAAAAACCATTGCAAATTATGTGAGCAGTGAAATACATAGCCTATTAATAGGCTTTCTGAAATTAATTGAATGGGGTTTTAGTGTTTGAGTAGAAGAAAGTGTCAAGGCATTTATCTGTATAATCTGACTAACTCAGTTTACTACTGAAAAAGGGATTCCAGACGTGTTCTTAAAATTATTTTAGTTTCTTCATTAGAAGTTGCACAGTCTCCCGTATGTGGCTTTATTAAAATGTTTGAGCCGCTTTTCGTCAGACCAGTTTAACAAACCTGTTCGATCTCTTATTGCAGGTTTTAGCCGAGCAGCATTGCCGTTTGGTTTAGTCCGGAGGGAGTTGTCCTGTGAAGGCTATCAGATTGACCTTCGATGTCCGGGGAGTGACGTCATCATGATAGAGAGTGCCAACTATGGACGGACTGATGACAAGATCTGTGATGCTGATCCCTTCCAGATGGAAAATACAGATTGTCACCTCCCAGACGCTTACAAAATAATGTCACAAAGGTAAACAAATGTTTTGTGTGGAGTAAGTCTGGGCATGTGCATAAAATAAGCCTTTTTTCAGTTTCAAGGTTGACGAATACAAAAATGTATGAAGAAAAATACGTATTTTCTCAGTGGTTGGTGTCGTTTTAAGATGTAATAGCCTGCTGCTCATTTTCATGCTTCCACAAATTGAAATGCAGACACCAGTCTGCAGATCGTCAAGTAAGTATTTCTTTCATCATGTGGGGATTGGGGGGGAGGGAAGTGTTTAAAAAAATATATTTTTATCAATTTTCTCAACGTGAGAAGCACAACTTGTCACCAGCAATGTTCCATAGTAATAGACTATAGAACCTGCATTCCAAACTCAAGGAACCTCTTTCCCAATTTATTTTTGCTCCGCCCCCCTGCCCTTTAAACTAGTGATGATAATCCTGTGTATAGTCCACTATAGTCTAGACAGTTAGATTTAGATATAGAGCTGCCAGATCTTCCAGATTTTTCACTTATTTCCTGAGGCAGTCTCAACCTTCATGCCTTCGTAAACTGCTGACATGCACCGGTCCATGTACATTTTCCATGTTTGTAGATGTGATAATTCTCTTGGGGGCACAAAAGAGTTGTTGGGTTTCACAGGTTTCGTGCCCCACAGGGCCATTGTTGTTTCTCATCAACAAAAATGACGTTTTTTTCCCAACTTCATGTTGGATTGGGGCTCATTGTAAGTTGCAACAGACCTACCCTCCCTGTCATTGATTTTTATAATGATTAAAGTAGCAAGAGAATGATGCCTGGACTCCCGCAAGAGTTCATATTTGAGGCTCTGAACATAGAAATGGAAGGAATGAAAGAGTGTCCAACATATTAATTGGGGTGCAAGGCAAACATTGAAATGAAGGCTATCTTGTATTACCATAAATATTTTGCTGATGTATAAATAAGGGGATTTGTGTAAACATGTCTAAATGGCGGCTTATTACCTCTAGTTGACCTGTCATTAGCAAGAGTTGACAGACACCTTTGAAGGAAAAAGGGAGGCATTCATTTGATGAACTTTGGAGGACAACATATGTCTTAACACGTTGAGTTCCTTGCCCATCCAATGTTGCCTAAATGTCAGTGCAGTTTCAAAGAACTATCTCAACTATGAAGCTGTCAAATAAAATCAGCTTTGGCTGAGAATAGCAATAACCTCTTTGAAATGCTTTACTTTAGGAGGATCTATTAATTTTGATCTGTGATAAAGATGGTGACATTTTCATTCTTAATACATATTATTAGTTTAGTACAACTTGACATTGATGTTTTGGTGATTATCTGCCAATTTAATTGAAGGTTTATAAGATACATAATGATGTGATGACACCTGACGTAATGAGGCCACTTAAATTGTGTGTGGTTCAAATAATAATGTATCAGGAAATTCCGTTTGGGGTGGGCGGATTATTGACTTCAGTGGATGTACTTATGCTGACTGTGACTGACCAAGTTTGCAAAGTAGTGGAAGTATCTAATTGCTCTGAAACTTAAGAAGCAATAGTTTTAATTCTACTCTGTGTTTAAAAGCTGAGAATTAAAGAATTGCCTTCACATCTATGAACAATCACTTGGTGACCACAGTCGATGTGCTAACAAGCTGGGTTGAGGAAAATGCAATACCACCCATGGAACAAGCGGGCTTTAGAAAGACACATAATAAGCTTCATAATAGCTTATTAATGCAGACGATAAATAAAGAATACTTTCAGCTTAGGGGAGGAGCAGTATATGCTGCATTTATATACTATTCTACTGTGTTTGATAGAGTGGATAGGATGGCCCTCTGGAGGAAACTGCTCGGGATGGGGGTTCCGCCTTGCCAGCTACACCTAGTTATAGCTCTGCACTCATCCACCTGGTGCAAAGTCCTTTTGGGAGGAGAGCAGGGTCTGTCCTCAAAACTCATCACAAAAAATGGGCTGAAGCAGGATTGCTTACTGGCACCACTGCTATTTTCCCTTTACACTTACGACTTGCCCGCTGCTATAGGGAAGCCTGATGGTTATGCGTCTAGAATAGGTGGCCGCTCCATTGCCTGCCTTTTATACACGGATGACATAGTAGTGATGGACCTTACTCCTGAAGGTCTAAATCACAGTTTGGCCGCCCTTAATCAATACTCTATGCAGCACTACTTGAAAATTAATGCACTTAAATCTCAAGTACTACGATTCATGAGGCAAAAAAGTTGGGGAATAAAGCTAATCTATCTTGGTCCCCTGGGCAACATGAGCTAGAGCAGGTAAACTCATATTGTTTTTTAGGTAAAATTCTATCTGGCTCTCTCAGTGATCAAGATCATATCCGGAATAATATCAGCAAGGCCCTATCTCAAGCGCAAGGTTTAGTGGCCTTTTATAATGCAGTTTGCTGGCACCACTTTCTCCATTTACTCACAGCCTAACAAGCAAAGATTTCGGCCACCCTGCAATAGAATGTATCGAAATATCGAAATGGGACTCCCTCGATAAAATAGAAGGGTGGATTTCAAGATGTTTTGCCTCCTGTAATACCTTTGCCCCAGTGGCCGCTTTAAGGCTAGAATTTGGCATTGGGAATCTTTGTCCAGGGCCTTGTGGAGGTTGTCTGGAGGGCTCACTGTCTAGCACATAGTGAGGCACGAACTTCGAGAAACCTGGCTTTTATAAAAATCTTCAATAGTCTGAGAGGAAAATCCAGGTTTTTCAGAAAATATACTTGTGCGGTTCCGCTGTTAGAGCTGGATCCAGATCTTTAAACAGCGGTACTGCATACTACTCTTGAAGAGAATTTAAAAAAAAAAAAAATTCTGAAGGAAGTAGGTGACATGACCTAAAGGTTTTTTTTAATGGGGGATTCATGAGAAAGTAACTAAAACTGTGACCCTCAAATATGCTCAGCCCTATTTCATGTGGAATCTCCCTCATGGAGTGAGGTGCCTTTTCATCTTAATTAGATGAGATAGAGTGCCAATCAGGGAATTAATCTCCAAGTGGGATGGAGCCACGAACATCTGTGACCTGTGGCAAAGGGGGGTACAGAATATTAGGCATGCTTTATTTGTCTGCCATGTTTTAACCATTCACTGGAAAAAATGGGTGAAACCCTCTTTTTGCGACTAAATATTCAATCAGCTGGGGAGGACCTGAACGCTTTATATAAACCACCAAATGAAATGTTCTGTATTAGGATTTTTAATTTCTTTAAATCCTTTTTAAACCTATTTTAAATCCCTCTTGATTGGGGGGGGGGGGGGGGGGGCTTCCCAGCACTGTCTCAATATAGTAATGTTGGGTCGGTGCTGGACGACTCCCTCGACTTACCTGGGAGGAGGGATATTATAAGGATTTGTTAATTTTAAATGAGTTTTGTATAAACAAGTGACTAGGGGGGTAGCATGCCTATGTTAGATATTTGGCTTCTGGTACCAGGAACATACTGTGATTGTTCAACTGTGATTTTAATCTGTACATTCTCATAAGGTCATTGGGGGAAGTCAATAAGAATGATTTCTTTTGGAGTCTGTTATTTGAAACACAGTACTCGGGTTGCCAAAGATGAGGTATATGGCAAAGAGTGGGAGTGGAGGACTTTCTTTTTATGATTTTAGAGAAAGTAACTGTAAGAACTTAATTTTATATGGAACTGTATTTATATTGTGTTATTGGTGTGTGTATGGTTTTTGCATGTGGACCTCTTTGGAGTTCCAAATCATGGAATAAACAAATTGAATTGAATTGAAATTTATGTGGCAAAGTGTAAAAGATGTTTGTTTTCGGTAGGTTCTTATCAAGAAGGGAAGTTTGACTTTGCCTACTATGCAAGTATCTTTTGATGTGAATTTCTTCTTCATTAACCTAGATTAAAAGTAGACAGCCCCAAATAGTGATTTTAAAACTAAGCAACTTCTTATTCTTTGTTTATGTGTCTCTAATTCCACTGGCCATTAATGAACACAAGACTCTTGGTGTGCTTCTCAGGGTAAAAGATTTATGACACCACTAGAATCAGACATCGTCATAGTCTACCACTTGAAGCAATACGATAGCATGCATTACACATAGAGTAATTCACACTGCGTGGCCCCCATCGTTTAAAAAAAACTTGATAAATATAGCAAAACACATATTTTATTGACCTGAGTCAAGATAATGGTGTTCTTTTTCAAAGTACATCCCCAAAATCCGGATCATCTCACTTTTAAGAGACCTAAAATGACACCTCTGCAGACTTTACTTCCATGACTAACCCCCTTTTTAATCCCCTTCCCTATGTCGTCTTGCTCTTCTGTAATATGTTAATACAATCTGTTGATGGTAAATTGTACCATTTTCGTGTGGCTTGCCCGTCATACAGAAATAAGTTAAATAAACAATCCAAGTACAGTAGAAGAGAGGCAATCTGAGGTAGTCTGCAGGTCACAAGCCTTAAATAAATGGTTCTTCCGAATAACACTGCCCCTTCCCTTGGAAAGATTTGTGAGGCCATCAGTTTGCTCGGCTTTCCATGGCCTCACACAACATTATACTGTATTGCTTCACCTTTGAACTTGTATCTTACCCAGTAACAGCACATGAAGATTGGTATGTGAGTGGAGCAGATTCTGTGTAGTATGCTGGCAAATCTTCACAAACTGTGGAATGCTAAGACATTGATGCAATGCAGACATCAAGTAAACCAGATAAAAGAGAATGGTATATGGATGAGAAGGGATCATAAAATGAAGCAAATTGTGATAAGCCTTGGACTCAGGTGGTGGAAATGGAACAGAAGCTGACATTTAATAATGGAAGGATGGGTATGATAGAGGAAGAAGATGGGTGTATTGAATATGGGGGACCCATGGGCTAATATCAGCAAGGTGCACGGAGGTTAGCAAGATGGGTGGATGACTAGGGCTCATAAGACTCCAACATCCATTGTTGCCCAATATGCGTGGTTGACACGGCCTGATATGCAAGAACCTCCTTTCCCCACAACAATTGTTTATTGACCCATGTGTTTGTTTGGCTCTGTAGTTTGCCTCCTTTGATTGGAATTGTGGGATGTAGATGGCACATCTCTTTTTACACCCTCTTGCACCTGGTTTAAAGAGACACCAGCCATGTGGCTTGTTGCCACAGAACTGTGTTCCCTTTAGCCCACTATAAATTGTAGTGAAGAATGCTCCTCTGCAGCATATGTTTGTCACTCAAAGTTGTCAGTCTTATTCTTTTTTTCAAAATAGCTTAAGTTATGGATTCGCCAATGCATAGGGGTCTTCTTTATTGACCAAAATCATTCCTTAAATATGGAGATTCATGTCCAAGGTGGACCCCTAACCACGCCCCCCCAACCCCAGATTTGAATTGCTGCCTTTTTCTTTTGGTTCAAAAGTTGATAACCCACAATGTGATTGCCCCCCAGACTGGAAGGCTGGACTGCACCTGGTCTAGATGAACAAAAACTGCTGAAAATTGTATATGGTTTGCAAGTGGGAAAGATGAATGTACTTATGGCTAAAGGTGTTGAGTGGCCTGATAATGATTTCCAAATTAATTAATCTCAAGGAAGCCCTCAATATCACCATCCTTTGAACAGAAAGGCCCATGTGTGGGACAGTCCGGTCCCTTTTCCTTTAACCCATTCACCATGGCCAATCATCTCTCAGGCTGCCTCCTCACTGCATATATATATATAAATCCCTATACTTGCAAAGTAGTTGTGTAATGTGTGCCGAAAAAACAAACCATCAATTGATGTTTGTGTAGGCAGTAAAACTGTAAATGATTAGAGACTTCTTGAAGTGGTGTACGGTACTTCTTTGAGTAGAAACATTTTGAGAAATGCAAACATATTGCCTTATGACCACATGGCAACACCAGATTTGTGAAGGCACACCTTTTAAGGTCAAGAACAAACGGCAAGCTTCATAATTTTAGGCAATATATGTGCACATTCATGTTTAAAAAATAAAAAATAAATGTATTTTCGATGACTGCCAATTATTTGTGCTGAAAAAAAATAATTAGCAATGCCCTTTTGAATTCTTGCTCCAGGAAAGTGCTTCATTGAAAGTTGCCTCGAGTTGAGTACTAAATATAGGAGGTAAATGGTCATTAAAATACAGGACACTGGTTCCCGGCTAAATAAATGATTTTCGCCAGCTAAGAGGTTTATGTCCACGGAAATGCACCTCGGACCATCTCTTGGTTGCAACAAATAGTAAAGGATGGACTTCGTTTTGAGCTTTCTTGTTTATGCCTGCGAGGAGAGCAAGGTGTTGTATTTAACACCCCCACTTAACATTTAGCTTCAATACAGTTTGTACAGTCTTAAAAAGGCAGATATTCTAATTGCGTTGTGACATTAATGAGGTATTAGAAGTGGGAACTTTGGAGGGTCACTGATGAGGAGACTTCATATTGCTGGAACGCTTGTTTTGTTTTTAGGAATGCTGGCGTTACAGCCAGTGGCCCAATGGATTGATTTCTGTGTGGGTGGACATTTATGGCTTTCTATTTCATTTAGTTGCAGAGATTTAAAACGTCAAACAATTGTGGACTGAGCTACAATGCCCTTATATCTGTAGGCCCGGGTTATATGCATTGACTGTCTGTGTTTGTTTTTGAACTCAAATAATTTCGGTTCTAAACATTTCAGATTTTCGCTGGGGTGTTCTTTCAAAGAGTTCACGAACGGATTCTCTCCTCATGCAATATTTAATGTACTTAGCCTGTTTATATCACTGACACAGAGTGCGTGCTAGTCTCTCAAACGAGTACATTCTTTTCCGCCTCACTGCACGCTGTCTTGTACTCCCAGGCTTGCACATTGTGTTAGCAGATATTTAAAGCACTTCAACCAAACATTTTATAGGTCATGATGAACTGAGCCTATAAAAAGAGTTATTGCAATGGAGTTAATGTGGTGCTGCAGCGGATAGCACAGGGAACACTCAGGGCTGTTCGTCACATACCAGCAGGAAAATAAAATGTCTGCCACACTTGTGTTGATGTAGATTTAAAATATAATGGCAGTCGGTCGAGGTAATCAGGGTTTTGCATATAGCTAAGATAAGATGGACCATCCAGAAAGGAAAGTAGTAAATCTAAATGAAGGTCTTAAGTATACTTTTAAATACATTAGGTAGATGACCACTACCATATTTTAACATGTATCCCGCTGAGCAAAAAAGTTTTCTTTTCTTGGTTAGAATAAATGTTGTGTTCTAGAGCGCACCACAATATTTAGTGTAGCTATATATAGTGTGTGTCTCATTGGCGTAACAAGGACCCTGCCATCCCCTGAGGTGTTGGGGGGCGGGTGGGGGGCAGAGAGGGGGCTAGCTCCAAGGGCCCCTGCTGCACAGGCGGAAGTGAGGTCCCCTTACAGGTACTTTGCGGGGGAGGGGGGTGGGGGTTGCTAAAGTTTCTTTATGCCACTAGTGTGAGTGTATATATGTGTGTGTGTGTGTGTGTGTGTGAGTATATGTACATATATTAGAAGTAATGTCTACCTTAACTTGCTTACAAATTATAAAATGTATAGTATAAAAATAATAGCAAAATCGGGACCTTTAACGTGCATAGCAAACAATGTGGCAATTGTATTGCATAGTTTAAAATGAATAACCATAATTAGCTATAAACATCAGTGGTATCCATGATCTTTCAAAAGAAATTTGTATTCAGCCGCGTTCTGCTCTACATGGTATTATTATGTAGATAGATAGTCTTGACCTCATCTGACTGCAGTGTTTGCTCTTTGCTCGCTAGTTTATGAACACTCATGGTTTGACTGTTACTGTGTGTGGTCTGCCAGCATTCCAATGCCACTTTCTGCATGTCTAGCGTTGGACATTTTTTATGGTATTTTCTTAAACCTGTATTTAACCCATTCAGTATCTTTCACAGTTGATTGTTAAGACACTTTTGTTACGCATACTTAATGCGGTCATCTTTGGTACCCTTTAGAGCTTGCAGCGTTTCCTATCTCTGTTGTAAAGTGCACGCATTGCCTTAAATGAAATATTTTTTCGAATTGTATTGCGTATACAGTCTTTATCATTGTATATTGGTACAGCCTTGTTAACACATTTCACTCAGTTTCAGACTGAAACAGCGAAAGGATACTTGGTAACAATAAAATAGACAGCACTTTGGGTAATGTATTGTCAGGAGGCTGCATATGTTTCTGTTCAGTTATCGTGGCTGCCATCACCAATGTCTTGTTACCTTTTTTTATCAGCCACTTCCTTCTGTCAGCCTAGGTCTTCTTTCAATAGACAGTTTCTTTTCAAATGCAACTCATTGTAAGGTACATACAACGTGTTTTAATTTTTATTTTTTTTGTTTTTTTTTGTTTTTTTAACCTTGTCCTTATTTAGTAAGTTTGAAAAATAAATATTTCAATACCTTGTTAAATTAATCGCTTATTGGGGATTTACATATTTCTGTGAGTGAGGGTGGATAAAGAAGCGTTTTTTTAATATAGCATTTTGGATGTGAACTTGTCTGTTTTGTGTTTCCTCTGCGTGCGTCGCTGTGAAACTAAATGAAAGTGTGTTGTGCGCACGTTGCCACATTGTTTAATGGCCCTGGTTGGATAGCCTTGAAAAACACATGTTGTGAAATTATAGATTTTTCGTCGTATGGATGTGACAAGCTATGTGTAGGAGCAATGCATTATGTTTTGAGTGTTTTTCTAGTACAGAACAGTATGGGGAAATAAGCCCTTAGCCTCCTGTCAGTCTTGGGGCCCTTTGCACCAATATTTTAAATGACCGTTGTACTGGAAAGTGTAATCCTCCATTTAACCAACTTTTCTTCACATCATAAGCAAGGTTAGTTTCTGTACTATCATCAGACCAAATGTGAGATATTGGTCCGATTTGTCTGGAATTAGAAATAGTGTATAGCATCAGATATTTCTTTAAACTCTGAAAAAAGAAACATCGCTGCTCTCACATGTCAGAGATTTCACTGCTCAGGTCTCTCCTCTAATCAGATGTGAGCTGCTTGCCTTTGTTAAATCCTTGACAGCTAGGTGTTCAGCCATGACGTGCACACAATTATAAGCTATGAGATGGAGGCTTGTTGAGATGCCTGTGCAAACCTGGTAGTAGATTACCTGCTTTTATATGCTAGCTGTAATTTGTTGACAATTAACCGTGGTTAACAATATTAAACGTTGTGCTAGCTATGAGCTGTTGAGGACTGTTGATGACCGTAACAAACATTGCCATTTGTGCCAGTAATGGTGGGTAAGAAGACTCCGAATCCATCTGCAGATCACACCACCCTTCGTGATGCAGGGCCTTTGTCAAGTCTAAGGGTCCACCCTGCACACAAAACATTTTCTCAAATTGAGCTGTGGTTTTTCAGCACTTATCTGCCCTTATTCTCTCCCTATTTGTTTCTGTAAAGCTTGTTGGTTACATATTTTCTCACCAATATTGGTTGTCATCCTTTAAAACTCTAATGGCTGGCACGAGGCAATCTCAAACCTGGTGTGTAGTAAGCCATCCCAGTCAAAACATGTGAAAGTGACTAATGCTTCTGGTCCTTAATAAATCAGTTTACCCTCCATCGAGGAAGGCTGTGAAACTTGAAATTCTGCATGTGGTTATTACCTCATTCCCTAGCATGCAAACCTTACCACATATCTGAAGCCAGTGCAAATTCTCAAACTGAAGAGTAGTGTGTTGGTACATCTTTCCATTGCTAAAGTTGTTTCTCCTACGAATCATCCATCTAGCAGTAGGTCCAAACCACTAAAGTGTCTTAATATGAAACTTTGGGTTCATGGTTTGTTTACTACCGTAATGTCTGGTTGTTGTCATTAGGTGGACTCTTAAAGAGTTTGTTCCTTAAAATGCCCTTGTTCGCCTGGCCTTGCTGTATACTTGCGTAGTTTGAAGCGGTGTTTAGGAATTTTATGTGGCATTCATATTCCATTTCACAGCTCTACTATTCTGGCATTCCTTTAAGCTTACAGTGACAAACATTGTGAACGGCATCCAACAAAAGCTTTACACCTGGATGGTACTGGAGGGCATGGGTTCTGGGGTACTTGAAAAGAGATCCATGCTTATTAGCTACCATATACACTAACAAACTGTAGGCATAGGTTAGCCCTCTTGGACTAGGAATACTGTAATGTGACTGGACTTGCATTAGACTGGTAGTTGTCTGTTCTGGACATTGTGTATGTGCTAGACGCTTCTAAACTCTCACCTATTGCTGCTGTTACGTTCTTTCCATTGAGTAAGAGAATCCACTTTTCTTATCCAGCTCCTCTGGGATTCATTATTGAGAATTGTCAATTAACCAGTCCTAAGATGGAGATATACAATTTAGCGCTGCACTTCTAGGCATTCAATTTGGATATTAAAATTGTATTTTATGTGTGTTTCTAAGTTTCTACAGGAAATGTTTGACCACACTGCCCTTTCTAATGCACTAGTACATGAGGATTTCTGTGCTAGTTAGTATACATTAAATGATCTTCCAGGGAAATGGTTTTCTCACTGTTTAAACACCATATCTTAAGTCTAATTGAAAGTAGCAACCGCAACGTATTTATTCAATTGAAAGCTATTTGGGAAATTCGGATAAACTTGGACACTTTTATTACAAAGCTGATGAAATTACAAAGTAAGCTTTCAACCATTTAGGTACCTGTCTTGTTTGCTAACAAAACTGAGAAATTTGGTTTTTCTTGGGAAGAGGTATCTCCTTTCTATTGGACGAAATTATAAGAAAATCCTAATACTCTTCTTTCTGTTGCTATTTTCTCACCATGCTTATTCTGGTCCTATATAGTATGAAAGTAAATGGAATCTTCCTGGCAGGTCCTTCTGAAGCGTCACCATACTGGCTTTGTGAAACCAGTGTTCTTGTTTTTTGAGTTGCATCAGTCATCTTGCAGTGCTGTCAAATCCATACCCTGCACCCACTTAGATCTTTCTGGTACCACCCTAATGCATGCTGTACACTATTACCCCCAAGTCCCACCGTCCTTGTCTCTTTCATTACTATATGGAGAGGAATCTCTTCATGATAGAAAAAAAAGAACACGAGGAATGCTCTGTCTCCGCACCCCTGCCCCCACTGGGCAGTACATAACCATATACTTACCCGGCATTTCTTCTGTTCTTTTTTTCTGTCCATGACAGGGTGATGAGGATGGGCTGCTCCTGTGAGGCTCTAGCAGCGTGGTGGCTTCCTCTGGCTTGGCAGAGGAGAGGCTGGATGACTGTGCATTTCTGCTCAGGTGCCTTGCTCCGAAGCAGAGCGTTGTCCTGCAGTTTTGCCGACTGGCCACTTGGCGGGTCCTGTGTGTGGCTCAAGGTGGCTGGGGCGGTTTCAGACAGCAGAAGCTAGCGTCCTTTGCTTCCGGGTTGATGTTTCGTGCCGGCAATGTCACGGTGAAGCTGTTGCTGTGGCGTGCCGGTAAGTGTATTTTGCTTTTTTTTACGTTCATTGCGCTATGTAGGATATGGCCCAGGCGTTGCCTGATTCGGTGCCTATTGACTCATGTCGCCAGTTTGATAGGACACACGTCCTTGGCTGAGGATGCAGTTATTCGGGATGCTGTGGATAAGAAAGTGGATTTTTCCCTGAAGAAGGCAGATTCTGGGACTCATTTGGCTTTGAGTGATGAAATTTATAGGACTTGCGTATCTCAGTCTTTACTATCGGATCGCAAAGCCTTGAATAGTGCTCTGGATGGGTCCTCGGACCGCTCACGGTTTGATGTCCCGTATTGAGCATCAAGTACAGTTCTGTCGGATATTTCTTTTGCTGTCATGCGGGCATCAGCTCTGGCTGAGGGAGCTTGGGTATCCGCTTGCTGGAATCTTGTTCTCTGGGACTGGAAAATGGATGCGGCACCAAGGGCTTCAGCATTTCAACTCCCTTTACAGGGCAATGTATTGTTTGGGGCTGAATTGGAGGAGAAATTGCATAAGCTTTTTAAGGAGAAGAAGCATTCCTCATCCTTTCATTCCACTTTGGGAGATCACCGTTTGTTTCGCAGGAAATCTCCCGTTCAGGCTCCCTCCAGGCGAGCGTTTGTGAGATCACAAGGTCATTTTCCGCTGGCAGGGACAAGAAACACAAGTTCCCCCCACTTCCCCCCCCCCCTCTTCCTAAGGCTTGTTCCTGACTATATGACTGTCCTAGATCTCGAGGTAGGGGGCCGTTTGCAGCATTTTCTTTAGGCTTGGACTCACCACCTCAGATATGTTGGTTATGGGCATTGTTCACCATGGTTATAAAATCGAATTCCAGGCTGTTCCTCTTCTGTCGAGGGTGCGTCCCACTGCGTTGCTGTCGGACCCTGGCATACGGAATGCACTGATGTTGGTCATCAGTTCCTTGCTGCAGAAGAAGGTGGTGGAGCTAGTCCCACAGCCAGAACTGTGTCAGGGTTTCTATTCAGTAATCTTTTTGGTTCCTAAACATATGGGGGGCTTCTGGCTGTTTTTGGATTTGAAGGCTCTGAACAAATTTGTCAGCCATGTCCCCTTCAAGATGGAAACTTAGCAGAGGATCATTCCATTGGTGTTTCAGGATCATTTTCTTTGCACCCTGGATCTTCAGGATGCCTACTACCATGTTCCAGTGCATCCATCATCTCAACAATTTCTTAGGTTCTGTATCCAGGGGTGGCACTATCTGTTCATAATTCTTCTGTTTGGCCTCCGGTCAGACCCAACAGGTATTCACAAAAGTGGTTGCTCCACTGGTAGCGTCTCTACATCTCCAAAGGGGTGCACTTGTACCCTTATCTCGACAACTGGTTGATTCATGCTCCCTCCCCAGCCCGGCTTGTGCAGGGCCGTCAGTTGGTTTGTTTGTCTCTGCAGAGACATGGGTTTCTCCTGAACTGGAACAAATGCCAGCTGCCTCCATCTCAGGATCTGACATTTATTGGGGCACACTTTCGTACAGATCTTAACCGAGTGTTTCTGCCAGTAGCCAGAATCCATATCTTACAGTCTCTGGCTCTGGAGTTGCTGTCTCGGTTGTCTGCTCCAGTGCAGCAGTGGCTTCGGTTGTTGGGTCTCATGGCTGCTGCAGTGTTTACTGTTCCTCGGGCTCAGTTTCATCTCTGTCCTTTGTGGGTTCATCTGCTCTCTTGTTGGGATTCTCAGTTGCACCAGTCCGACCAGGAGGTGCCTGTCAAGACTGGGGTTCGAGCATCTGCAATGGTGGACATTGGACTCCAGTCTGGCAAAAGGTGTTCCTTTTTAGCCCACTCCTCCATTGGTTTTGACTACTGATGCCAGTGCTTTTGGGTGGGGGGCAACCCGGGGCAACAACTCTCTTCAGGCCCGATGGTCTCCTCAGGAGGGGAGGCGTTCCTCCAATTGGAGGGAGCTCATGGCTGTGTTCCGGTCCTGTATGGGGTTTCACCATTCTCTCATTGGTCACAACTTGGTGGTTCAGTCTGACAACATGGTCATGGTGGCCTACCTCAACAAACAGGGTGGTATTTGGTCCAAGTCTCTCAATCTGGTGGTGCAGCGGTTGTTTCGCTGGGGCGATCTCTACCTTCAGTCCCTGGTTGCTGTACCTGTGTGTGAGGTGGACAAAGGGGTGGAGGACTCCCTCAGGAGATGTTTTCCCCCTTTGCAAGAGATTTCTCTCTCCAGGGAGGCGTTTCTCATGGTGTGCGAGAGGTTTGGTGTACCCTACCTCAACCTCTTTATTTCCTGGCTCACTGCTCAGGTTCTTCTGTTCTGCTCTTGGGGCCCTCAGCCAGGAGCATGGGGAGTGGATGCATTGACAGTCTCCTGGCCAACCCGGCTGTTGTATGCTTTCCCTCCTATCCCCCTCATTTCCAGGTTTTTGGCTCTGTTGCTGAGGGAGGGTAGATGGGTGATTCTGGTGGTCCCTTTTTGGCCTCGGAAGTCTTGGTTCCCTGTTGTCCGGTTGTTGTCAGTTCAGGGTCCTTGGTTTCTTCCTCTGGTTCCCTCCCTTCTATGGTCCGTTCCTCCTCTACCTCTCTGGAAGCTTCGGCTATCGGTTTGGAAGTTGAAAGGCAGGGGTTACAGCACAGGGCATTCCCAGGCATTTAGAGGTGTCCATTCAGCAGTCACGTAAGCTATCTACTTTGAAATCCTATGCTAGGGATTGGAGTAATTTTCAGAAATGTTCTCCCCTTGGTGTTTCTCCATTGGTTTGTTCCTTACCGACTGTTCTTCAGTTCTTGTGGGAAGGTTGAGAAATGCCGATTGTCTCTACCTTGTGGGCTTAGTGGGCTGCTATTAAGGCTTTTCGTGCCCCGTGGGGTAATCTCGCAGATTTGGAGGAGTTGGTTTCTCGTCTGTTGAAGAGTTTTTCTCTTTCCCGTCCTCTGGTGAAGCCTTTTTCCTTTTTGGGATTTGCCTCTGGTGCTTCATTCCTTGCTCTCTTCCCCGTTTGAACCTCTGGAAGCCACGAATGTTAAATTTTTTACTTTCAAGGTTGTGTTTTTGGTTGCTATTACCTCAGCTAGGTGCATTGGGAAATTGGGTGCTTTAATGGCTAGAGAACCTTTTTTGTCTTTTTCAGAAGATGGGGTTGTGTTGCCTCTGGATTTGTCCTTTGTTCCCAAGGCAGCCTCTCAGTTTCATCATTCTCGGGAGATTGTCCTCCCTTCCTTGCAGGCGGGGTCTCCTGGAGAAGGGGATCTGGATTGGTCTTTGCTGGATATTTGTAGGGCACTTTTGGTCTACCTTGAGCAGACTCAATCTTTTCACAAATCAGACTCTCTTTCTCTCCTTTGGTTCTTCTATGGGGGAGAAGGCATCCTCTCTTTCCATTGGCTGATGGCTGAAGCAGGTTATTGAACTAGCTTATTCTTTAGCCGGTGTTTCTCCTCCCGTAGGTGTACCAGGTCGCTCTACCAGAGGCAAGGCTGCTTCTTGGGCAGAAATAAAGGCTGTCTCCATCTCTGAGATTTGTCGGGAAGCAACTTGGCCTGTTGCTAATACCTTTGTTTACCACTATTGTCTTCAGAATGTGTTGGGGGGAGAATTTATTTTGGGTTGGGAGTGCTTCGGGCAATTTGCTCCCAAGTTTGCTGTTTTCATTAAATCACTTTTGGCATGTACTCGGTTGTTTGCCTCTGTGGTTCTTTGTTCTATTTTGGTGTGTTTTCTCTCCAGCCAGTCTGTTTTCGTCTTGGATATTCTCCATATAGTATTGAAGGGGACGAGGACCGTGAGATATGGGGGTAATGTTTGGTTACTTACCAGTAATCTTTACTACTCCTGGTCCTGTAGTCCTCGTCCCAGCCATTACGCCCCTCCCTCCCTCCTGGACTGCCTTCCAGTCAGGGGGCTTGGTAGTTCAGGAGGAATGCTGGGTAAGTACATGGTTATGTACTCCCCGGTGGGGGCGGGCGTGGGGCTAGAGAATTCCTTGTGTTCTTTTTTTTTTTCTGTCATGGAGAGATTACTCTCCATATATTAATGAAGGGGATGAGAACTACCGGATTACCGGTAAGTAACCAGACATTTACATACTAAAACCAAAATCTTCTGATACGTTTTGCATTCTTGCTTCTGAAGGGTTTTAAGTGGTATGAAGAACTAATTACCATATTTTCCAGCGTATAAGACGACTGGGCGTATAAGACGACCCCCTACTTTTCCTGTTAAAATATAGGGTTTGGGCTATACTCGCTGTATAAGACTACCCCTCTTCCAACACACACCAAATAAAAATTTAAAAACATCAGATTTGATTTTAACATGGTCATTTTAATTCAAATGCTTATGACATGCAGGTACTTGGTAGGAAAACTGTCACTTATAAACAGAAGGCTGTTTGTCATCAAACATGTAAACATAAAACAGTGCAAGTGGAATAGCCTGGAGCACATGCAGGAATACGTGCCTGTCCAGACAACTGCCAGCGAGGATTGCGGCACACGGTAAGGACAGCTCAACTCACGGTTGACCAATCAGCTCTGTGTCCACAAGTAGCTGAATCTTGTGGGATGTGGAACCCATCATACGCTTGGAATCGATTTCCAAATGCAACGCACGGTGGCTCAGCTACAGGGCGCCTGTCCCTGAAGTTTCAGCACACCGTATACCGGCGAATAAGACGACCCCCGACTTTTGAGGAGATTTTCAGGGGTTAAAAAGTCGTCTTATATGCCGGAAAATACGGTATTTGCTATGTGTAGTTGTAGGAGGAGAGTTAAGGGTGCCTGTAATTTTTTTAATGCGAAGGGAGTAGAACAAGAACTATGCACAGTGTTTGTGTATGTTACACTTGCTCTTGTCTGAGTGGAGTCTTAGACACTGGTAAATATTGTGGCGTTTTTGCAAATATGTGGAAATTACTTCTACTAACCAGTTCCAGCTTTATCATTTCCACTTATGACCGTGCATGTGATGAACAAATAACTAAGCCCAATCTGCCTAAGGTGAAATAGCTCTATGTCCCTCCTTTTGTGGAGCCAGTGGTGTTACTTCCGATATTTATCAATTTCATATTTTCCCTTCATAAAAAAAAAGTAAATCTTACAGCTTGCAATCGTTCTGAGGCTCCATAGTACAGCGAACAACTTTCGATATGTACAGAACCCACAGCACTTATTATAGACACCCCTTTTGCTTACTCTGAGTCATTTTGTACTCTTAAGCTTAGTACTAGAACAACCATATTATGGCTGTGCGCTCTTGCTTGCCTTCTGCAAAATGTAACCGAGTCCGATTAATCCTTTCGCTCTCATTAGTGCACGGTTGCATTGGCATTGGAGGGATGTGTTGGTGTGGTGTGGCAATGATGCCTAGCGTTCCATATTGTCTGATAAAGGACTGCTAGTGCCCTTTCCTTAAACTTTAGTTCCCTTATTTCCAAAAATGATTTAAATGTAAGTACGAATCATAAACTAAAGAACTAAGCATTTGCTCAAACAATCATCTTTCAGGTATATTTTTCTTTTAATAATAATACAAATTCAAATGCCACTAAGGGAATAAGGTTTGCCCTCTTACTTTGAAATAATATAGGTCATGGAGCCAGCACAGTCAATAGATAAATCGTGCATTGTTTTGGAATCTGAAACAGGAAGCTCTCATCTTACATTAGGTGCATATATTAATGTTCTAAAAAGCACATTTTATTCAGGGACAGTGGGAGCGACCTACATTGTCAAAATGCAGTTTGTCTCTGAGCCCTTTGATCACCCACTTTATTGCAGAGATTGCTGAATCATTTAGGCCCTTTAAAAACGTTATTAAATACTCAAGCAAGCATAGTTTGTAGCAGAAGGAATACACAACCGTTCACAAGTTGTAGCAAAACACCTTTGGATAGGGCGAAAAATTGTGTTCGGGAAAAACCTGCCCTGTTGGTCACCAACTGCTACACGTGTTTTGTTACTCTGTACATAGGTATTTTCAGTTTTCAATAACTTGATATGGAAGATCGTTTTGACCGCGATGCCGTGCATGAATCGTCATATGTTTTTGTACAACTAGTTTCTTCGTTAATTCGAAGAGCTTAATGGTAAGTCTGTACATTTTCTCAGCAACAGTTCATGCATTTTCATGCGTTCAGCTATAGAATTATTGAAAGTCTGGTATTGTCTTCATTAGCATTTCGATTTTCAGCTAAAGGGTGTGGGTCGTTCCTATTGAGTCTGTAGTTCATACTATCAAGACAGAATCTTTGCTGATTTAACTGCACGATAGTGAATGTCATTCAAGAAATTCCGTTCTGCAGTGCGGTTTGCCATTGTCAGAATGATCGCTGATGCATTATTAAAAGGGAGGCAAGATCCTGGTCCTAGATGGCCCTTTGGAATAGTGTCATGCATTTTGATACTGCTGTACGTCAGACTGGCATTTCTTTAATAGATATGATGAGTTTCTTTATGGCTCAGGAAAGACAATCTTACATTTGATTTCCGTTCACTTCCCTTCATCGGAGGTAATGATGGATAACAGGAGATATGATTGGTCATTGTGCAGTCTTCAAAGTGCCAGGGTACTGATGTTGCACTTTTGCGTAATATGTAGGGGTTGTGTGAAATTTGCCTAATTTACTTTTGCGTAATAACACAAAATAGGTGCAAAATGACAGAAAATTACCTGAAATGCAAATGTGTCGTTTTGCATTATATTTTTGAGCAAAATGCACCTGTGTTAATTTTTGGTGCAAAGATACATTCACACAAATTGAGCGCCAAGAGTTGTTTGAGTTCTGTTCTTCCTGAGCGTTCACTGTAAATCTTTACTGTGAATTCCAGCCTTACACTAATTAGACTTGTCTGTCTTGTTAGGGAATTTAAGATTTTGGCTTCATTAAGCTTATTCCTGTTCAGAACCAACATTTTAAACTCCCTTTCTTTAGATTCATGTCTGCCCCCTGAGACTGTTATTTCTCTTTAGTGCCATATCAGGTGGTCCTCGAAATGCTCCAGCTGTCATACTGTTATCCTTATGATGGTGGATTAATTAACTTTAGACATGGGATTAAGTCTTGAGATGGCTTCTCATTGAGCTTTCTTTTTATAGAAGTGAAACAGATGCAGTTC
The DNA here is from genome assembly GCF_031143425.1 of Pleurodeles waltl. Classification (NCBI taxonomy): domain Eukaryota; kingdom Metazoa; phylum Chordata; class Amphibia; order Caudata; family Salamandridae; genus Pleurodeles; species Pleurodeles waltl. The sequence continues at coordinate 640,465,538 of NC_090443.1, read as the reverse complement.
TTGCAGCTCAGTCTGAATGGCAAGGTGTGTCTCAACAGTCTTGCGCTGTTATTTCTAACAACTTAATTTTCAACCAGTGTACCCCTATTTCTGGGGATCTTGAATTTGAGAATGGCCGGACCTTGCCACAAACAACTGGGGAAAACTACTTAGGGTGGAGGCTGGATTGGTGGGGGGGGGGGGGGTATACTGGTTGGCAGTATGATTTATGGATTACAAATGTGGCATGTAATGGCCCTTCCAGTTAGAGGTTCTAGTATTTATGTTCATGGTTGAGTCAGGCTTAAATGGAAGATGGATTGAGATACAAAGGTCTGTGCAGCCTCAAAGATCCCTATGTTAATTTCAGGCTTGTGATCTGAAGTTGACCAGAGATCAACAATAATGTCCCTTGACATTTCTGTCTTGCCCTTTTATTACTTTACCCTACTTAAATCGTGTATTCCCTTGTATGGAACTAACCCTATGTTTGTTCACATCTCTTTGTGAGATGCTTTCTTATGTTCCGTTTTCCTCAACTTGGAGGAATTGCTCTTGAATGGATCATTAATATCTTTTCTAACAGTAAAATTGGCACTTTATCTGAAGTGGACATCGATGGCAAATCAAATGACATATTAGATGTTAAGTTAGTTAAAAAAGAAGGAAGCGTTTGACTTGAAACATATTGAGTTCACTCATAAGCACATCAGCCTGTTTTGCTGCCTCTTAAATTCTCTGTAGAGTTTTGATCTACAATCCTCATTGTTACCCTAAGAATCAGCAGTGATCTGAGGGATTCTTGAACAAAGGTTATTTTCTGAAAACCTTATCGAAAAAGATATATTCCCGAAAGAAGGTGATAAAAAACAATTTCTCAATTTTTCTATCCAGTAAAACACTTTATTGTGACTAAGTTGCTTGCCTTATTGGATGTCCTATCTACACTGTAGATAATTATCTACAAAAAAAGCAATTTTTGAAAAGCAAATACCACGGGGTGAAAATTTAATTCCACCTAAGTATCCTTAAGAATAAATAATTGCAAGAGAAAGAGGCTTGAAGTGACCACTGTACATCTCACAACAATTAGGAGAAAATATCCACAAACCGAAATGCTAGTAGGTGCAACAATTGTCAAATCATAACATGGCTAATTAAATATTTAAAAGCTGAAAAGCGGGTTTCGTGCAAAGAGAAATTACATTCTGTAAAAGGCTCCAACTTTGAGGATAATTATGCTGAAGAAAATATCAGATTGGCTCTAAAGTTCAGCAAGGTCAACGCTTATTATTCTGCATCCTTAAATGGGTTTGTAACATGCGTCTTGCTAATTTAACCTAAGTAGGACGTCCTATAGTGATTTCCCATTCACCGTCCCTGAATAAAGATGTGTGATGGTCGCTAAAAATTCAGCCTGGAATAGTTTAGCACGTTTGTCAAGAAACTTATTCCAATTGCCATCGTTCTTCTCTTTTTAATTAGACAGCTGAGGCATCGAAATGAAGGAATGTACGAGTTTGAAAGTTACATGCTATTTAGTATGCTCCTTCCCTCGCCTGGATTTTTGTTCACAATTAAAATACATCACTTTCTTAATCGAACAGGGTTGTATTTTGTTGATTGTGCATACCAACGAAGTATGCCGCTGAAATTCTGTTTGACTTTAAATTGACTCAAGTTGCCCCCCCGCCCCCCGTTATTTTTAGTGTTTGCGTTTCATGCTTGTGTGTTTATCAGGACATTATGAAGTTATCAAATGCTTGTCAACCACAAGATTGGCTTTGAACTGGATTAATCAATACCCTTTACCGTTACACATATACGAGGTTTATTAACAGAAATAAATTTGCACATAAATCCGAGATTAAATTATGCGCAAATAACTATTCAAATTGTTATACAAATTCAATTTTTTTTAATATAGGTGGTAGGACCTTAACTTAAGTATGTGCACTAATGCGATTATGAGATGAATATGAGTAGGAAATATTAAATAATTCCCATGTAGTTTACCAGTGCCTTGTATCCCGCCTAGCACCAATTGGGGAAAAAAGTATAGAATTATCCTTAAGCTAATTGCAACCTTAGGTTTCAGGTTCTGGTGCATTATTGCACAGGGCATATAGGTCTTTTTTCTTTGAAATCGAACCCTATACTAGAATTTTGGACCCTGACATTGAGCACCTGAAGCCCAAACAGTGCTGTGGGCCGATCGCAAGGCTATACCCAAGACCCACTACCCTTTCCCTTCCAAATACAACCTGTAGGTAATTGTAGATATGAGTGTCGCTATAGTGGCTTCGATCTTTCCAGGGATGCCCTAATAAGCGCTTTCAGAGGGCAAACCCCCAGAATTGTAGACATAGGGGGTCATTACGACTTAAGCGGATGGTTTACATCTTCCGCCGAAGTCCCGCGGTCAGGTTGCAGCCAGTACATCTACCTTCCCGCGGTCACCATTAAGAGTTCCCTGCTCGGTCATCAGGCGGAAATGCTGTTTCTGCCCACGGGCCCAGAGGGGAATGTCGTACAGCATTGATGCTGGCTCATAATAGAGCCAGTGGCAATGCTGCAGTGCTTGGGGTACAGCAGCACCTGTTGAGATGTTCACCCTCTGCAAAACAGACAGTGAACATCGCAAAGGGGCTGGTCAGGGGGGCCCCTGCACTGCCCATACCAAGTGCATGCACAGTGCAGTGGCCCCCCTGGTGCACCCTGCACCCCTTTTCCGCCAGAACTTTACATGACAGTGCTAGCGCCATATGAAAGCTGGCGGAGATGGGGGGGGGGGGTCGTAATCTCCAGGATGGCACTGCTTGCAGCTCTGCCCTGGTGGATTAGGACTGCCAGTCCTTCCTGTGGAGGAGAACTGGCAGTGCTGGCGGTCCCACCGCGGAACAACCGTCACGGTCATATTGTGGCGGTCAGACTGCCACTGCAACCACCAAGGTCGTAATAAGACCCATAGTGGCCAAGTACTTTACAGTCATGCACTGGATAGAAAAAACTGCTTGAGATACAAAGTCCTTCAGTGAATTCAGATCAGGTCAATTAATTCTTTCAGTGGTGTGAAAGTTAAGGGGCAATACTAAGTAAAATATTAGTACTTCTACCGTTGGAAATGAGATTTGAAGAAAAGGAGGAAAAAATGAAAAGCACTGCAACATTTAAAATCAAAAGTGGATGAAATAGTGTCAGTATATAACAATACAGCCTGTGTATATGCACTTTGATAAATCAAAATCATTTATTTGCTTGACACTGTGATCTGGGTGTTATGTAAAAAAGCAAGGGGTTGTATTTTAGGCCTTAAAGTACTGCAAGCACGATCCCACTTCCACTTACAAATAGTGTTTTAAAACTTTTGAATGCCCTTCGTGGGATAGCGTGATTAAACCTATTTTTGAACCAAAAACGTCAAGATGTGCAGTTTATAATGTTTCACAGCCAGGCTCGGAGGATTTCCCCTCAAGATTATTCTATTTCTGTGAAGTTCAAAAGGAGCCGTACTTCCTTGTGCAGAAAGAGTGCAAGCAATGACTTCCACCGTATTTATATAACTAGCGGCACACCCTAGTTATCTATACCATTGTCATACTAAGGAAATAACAAGAGACAGAATGTCCCAAGTGAGACTTATTTACATGACACAAGTCAAGTACAGATGTTACGTGCAGATGCACTGTGGTTACGTGCAAGACTGTCCCCTGACATCCAGTGGGCCATATTTCGGTTAGTCCCCTTGTGAGCCCACCTTTATTTTCCACACATCCATATTCTGCAAGTCCCTATATAAACAGACAACGTGTTAACTTACCTTTCCTTAAACCTGTTTTAAATTGCTCTAAATCCAGTCATATTGGTCCAAATTGTGATGGTTACTTGCCATTCATGAACCGCGCCACCTGCTGTTGGTGGTAGCTCAGGAATGGCCCGGCAGGCGTTTTTGAGGTTCCCCCTCACAAACTTGAATTTTTTTTCCTTTTGTACAGTTATGTAGTCAGTTTGCCTAAAAAAATCTGTTGGTTGAATGTGTCTTTTTTTTATGAGTTGCGAATTTTATTAATGTGGCAGAGGGCTGTACCATAATGCTTAGGAATTCTCTTGATCAAAGCGCTTACTGATTGCCCAGAGTATATGGAATATGTGAGCACCCTGCATGTAGTCTGTTATAATCCTCAGTTAGTCCAATTTTTATCTTCACTGCAGTGCTTGTTGCATATGTGTGGAATATATTTTGTAAAAATTCCCTTGCACACACTTGGGGTTATAATCTGGCTTTAAGAAAATTTACTCATGTAAAGTACTGGGAGTGTGTTAAATATTAAATGGGCCAGGGTGAAATTTAAATTACAACGGTGTAATTTGCACAATTTTGTAAATTTCTTGTTATACTTGTTAGGGGAAGTCCCGAAATTACTCTATTATGCGTCTTAGCTTAATTACGCACCATTCATAGGGAAGATTCACCGCAAATGCACGGTATCAACAGAACGTACTTTTGTTTTGGTTTTTTTGCACTATTTTACTATCGTGAAACGCTCCCTTGTATAAACAAATTGCTAAAATAGATCACATGATCATTTATTTCCCAACAGTTTAAATGATCTCAAACTAAGACTTTTCAACAAAAACTATCATGCCTGCTATTCTGGTGGCATCATGCATGGGTATGTTGGCTGTAATATTGTAGTGCCCGTACAATCATTGGCACCTCTCCTCTCACTGCCCCCTTACACAACTAGTGCACTTAATTTCCATGTCCTCTCCCCAACAGACAAATTATTGAGTAAAGCACGTTTTAAGATAACCTCTGAGCAGATATCTACTAAGTAAACAGATCGCCTCACGGCCAATCAGTAGTAAGTTGGTCAGAGGCGTGGAGAAAAAAAGACCAAACTACCAACTTCTGAGCCACAGTAGAAACTATTGCTTCTGTCACAAAACGGCCAGTGTAACCTCATTTAAAGGAATGCAAATCAAAACAAACTCGGATATCTTTGGATTTTCCCTCCTTATATACTTCTGTTAAAATGCATCTTTTATTCTTATGTAGGTTGAGAACAGCATGACAGATGGCACACCTCATTTCTTTGCTGTTTCAAATCTAAGTAAATGTTTTTAACGTGGATGCGGTAATTAAATGAAATAGATTGAAAGAGTTCCACACATTTTGTGGTTTATAGAACTCGCGAGATCCCCCATAATTAAATTGAAGGGAACCTCATGAACTGTTCTGGGAATTGTTGCAAAGCGAAGTTGTTCAAGCTACAGCTGAATAGAGCGCAGAAGCCCTGTAATTCAGTTACTTGGTGGCTAGAGAGTCATAAAGAACATTAATAACGCGCTCTTACATGCTTCTCTTAACGCCCCTTAAATCCTTTCCCCAGGGGCCACTTTCCTTAAAGAGAGTACTCTGGCTAAAGTCTTTCATGGCTGAGCCAGCCAGTGTTCGAAGTCAGCCATCATTTAAAAAAATTAAATTGTTTAATTGTTCTTAAAGCCTGACACTTTCCGCAATCATTTGCTCATTAAGAAATGTGGGCAAAAGACTTGCACCGTCATCATAATGGACTTTTTGTGCAGCAGACTAATAGATCTCCAGTGATTGAGGTAAGGGACCGCCCTGCTGTCTGTATTCGTTAAAAGTTGTTCACCTTGGAGGAAACATACAAGACTCTTTAATATAATATAGGTCAGCCAGCCAGTAGTGGTAGGAAGGAGGATAAGGATCGGCTGCATTTATTTTACTCCTAACTTTCATAGACTACAAACTTGGCCATTTCTATATTATCAAGTCCTATGCCTGGATTCTGTTTTTGGGATGACACATTGCCCACTGTTGACAGCCCATGCCTCTCATTTGGAGTTGTTGGTGATTATGAACTTTAACTTTTCATTGGACCTTTTAATTCCTCGGAGATTTGATTCATGTCACACACAAGGAGATCTGAGACAAAGTCCGCTATTAACCCACGTGCTGTGTGTTACCATGCCATAGCTGCTGGCCAGGACACATCACTGTATCTAGCTCTGGGAAGGAATTGGTCCTCCCTTTTCTCAAGTCATGAACTTGCACGTTGAAACAAGTAGTTAGGCAATAGGAACTCTGTTACTGTACAATAGCAACTCTGACTTATGAAGAGAAGATGATTTCTAGGCTGTTATATTATTTTGTAGCATCAACAAAGTTGTAGTGGATTGTCTCCACCTTCACCTTCTTTGGTACCTGAGCGTGTCTCTCCTCTCTACTCATGGCTTTCATTTTAACTGTAGATCAATTGACTGCCCTCCGGTAGCACTCTTCCTTTATTTTTATCCTGATTTGCACCTCTTCAAGGAATTTGCATACCTAAACTGGTTCCTGGCAAAGTACTGCTAGTCATTGTAAATCTACCAGTATCACGGATTCATATTGATGATTTGTAAGTACTTGATGTTTTATCTAGGTGCTTCTTCCTTCTGCACAGTATCAAAAAAGGTGCTTGTTCAGGTGATATTAACGTTGGCCTTGCTACTTTCTAGGTAAAACCCTGCCTGATGCTCTCCTCTTAAATTAGATGCGTCATTGCATATACCTAATTAGTTGATAGATGAACGTATAGCCCTTTGGAGATGAGAATCTCTCAGGCAGCAGCTGACATATATTATTACCTATTTGAGAATCGCTGGCAGGCACTGAAACTTATTTTCCGAAGTGCTAGAAACTAGCCCAAACATTTATTTTCTCCTAGCTCTGGTGGTCAGTTTTCTGCTTGCCCCATTAATTATTAGGTTTAGCTATCGCCACTGTGCTTTCACACATGGGCCCCTGCTGGGTTTGCCGTGAGTGGCATGACTGGCTGGCCACAAGAGACCGGTTATTTACTGATGTTAGCACAACCTTTGCCTCAAGATATTCCATTAGAAGTTATATTCTGATTAATGGCATCATAATATTTAATAATATGAAGTCACCTGCCTGTCACTTACTAGTTATGGTTACTGCAACTCATGATATGTGAAATCATTCCATTGTGTATCTCAAACTGAACCTTTAATCTCTCTGTGTGAAGGGGCACTATGTCTGACATATTTTCTCCCTAGTTCATCCCCATAGTGACACAATAATGCCCACTATTTTTGCCAGATTATTTTAGGATGGAAATCTGGATCATTGTTTGCCTATGAAGATGCCTGTCAAAATTCTCAATACTCGTATTCAGGTTCCATCTGCTGCAACACCAAATGGAAAATGCTGTGTTTAATTTGATCCCATTGAATGCTAGACTGCCTTAATGGCATGCCATCTTTATGATCTTGACTTTTCTTCTAGTTTAAAGGCTATAATTAATGTAAGATCTTTTTATTACACAGTTAGGCTATTAAACACTTGGGGCCTCATTACGAGTACAGCAGTCATAAGCCCACTGTACTCATGGTGGCAATCTGACCACTGCACTCTTGGCAGTCCGACCGCCAAGATCATGGATCACGACTGGTTGGCGGCTATACAAGTTGTGGTCAAGCACTGTGGTGCTGATGTCTGCACTGCTGTGCTGATCACAATTTGCCTGTATGCCACCCTTTTCATGGTGGGGCCACAGCAATGAAAAGGCTGTTGAAAAGGCAGGAACGGGGCCACATGGGGACCTCTGCACTGCCCATGACCAGAGTGTAATAAGGATGTTAAATTGGCCTGAATTATTGTTATAATTGTAATAAGAAGAGATTTAAAACACATAGAATTATCATCTAAACCTTTTCAGAGCATTAGACGGCAATGCTCGAAAAAGCCCCTATAGAGCACCATAACAAAAATATCATTTGTAAGAAACATGGTCATGTAACCACATTGTTAACCCCTAAAGGGCATAACCCCATGGAAAAAAAAAACTAGTTCAGTGTAACCATATACTTAACACCTAGAGGGCATTTTTAGAAGTAGCAGGTCTACTGCAATGATATTAGAAACAAAGCCTTCAAAACAAAACTCCTCTTAACTATAAGACAAAGGTTTTAATCATGAGAAAGCTTGAACGACATTAAATGGTGGGAGTGGTTATTTTCTGGATCCCAATAATGTGGGGACCCAGAGATGACGTGGAAAGGAAGGGCAGATTGTGGTCAATGTTTTGAAAGTGGTCCCATCGTCCTAGGATGATCACAGGTTGAATCATGATCAAAAATGTTTTGTAAAAGTAATGCCCTGCAAAGTATTATGGGGCAAGTTTCCGTGTGCAAATATTTTATTATGTTGATGTGACTGTAATGCTTAGAACAGTCCCTAGAGGACACCACAATGACAATTTGCATTTGTAAGAAACTTACTCATGTAACTATATAGTTAGCCCCTAGAGGGCATTAACCACACAAAAAGAAAATGGCAATAAATAATGCAGAGTAACCATTAATGTATGCCCTAGAGCAGTGGTTCCCAACCTGTGGTCCGGGGACCCCTGGGGGTCCGCGAAGCCTCTTCAGGGGGTCCGCGACAGCTTAGAAAATTATATCTTATTAACAGATTAGGTCCCCAGCTTTTATTAATGACTCAGTGTGGCGGTCCCCGGATTCCAATAAAGATTCAATGGGGGTCCCCGGGCTCCAGTAGTAATAAAGTGGGGGTCCACAGAAGTCAAAAGGTTTGGAACCAGTGCCCTAGAGAACATAGTACATTACATATTTTCAAGGGTAGCTGACATATAGCATTGATATTACAAATAAGGCCTTTAAAACGCAAGCTATTCCATACTGGAAAGCAAAAGTTCCAGCCTTGAGAATACTTAAAACTGGACTGAATGGTGGGAGGGGACTTTATTTTGGGAGCCCCACTAACTAGTGTGGGGACCCAAATATGACTTAGACAGAAAGAGAGCATCAAGCCGAATGTTTTAGTGGTGGGCCCATTGTCCTAGGGCTACCACAGGCTGAGTTATGGGCAAATATGTTGTGAAAAAGGATGCTTGCAAAGCATTATGGGGTGATGTTTCCCGAGTGCAATGGATATTGTAGTATTGGCTCTCTCGCTGTGTCAATAGTGCCGCTTTTGCTTTGAGGATTTCTGTTTTATGTAAAGCTTTTACAAATTTCCATTGTTTTGAGGGGAGAGCCACAATAGATGACTCTGATTAGGTAACTTGAACAGCATGACCAGCGCTCCTTTACTGCCGATCGAGTTCACACTGTTGTGCCTGTTCCTGTTCGTGCTGTGAGCGTCATGGCTACCATGCAGCACAAAAGGAAGAGACAAAAAAAATAGTTCGCCCACACAGAAGTATATCAGCAATCATGCAATAATCCCTGTAATGGGCAGTCTGCAAGGCGTGACAAAAAATAGCCTCAGGGTGGGACAAACGTAAGGCACTTACTTACCAATGATAAGTGATTTTTTTGAAAGGCAAGTCCACGAACGAGCGAAAGTGATGGGCATGAGGTGGGTGTGGTTAAAAGGCCACAATACTTTTAACAGGTTAAAGCGCTAGTGCGCTCGACCTAAAAAGAGCAATGACATTATGCAACTTCCAAACCAATTGGGGGCAAGATTTATAGGTTAGTTCTGCCATAACCGCTTTTGTGCTTATTCTGTCCTTTCATAATTCAAACACTGATGCTGTATTTTTGATGGAATTTCTTTGTAGACACCTCTTATGCTGTTACATTCATTCAGTAATCATGGAGGAAAGTAGGCTTGAGTGGTTGACATGCTGTCACAGTGGATTGACACATTATTTTGAAATATATTTGACTACTAGTGCACACTGAAGGTTAGGGTGCAGGCAAAAAACAACACTGCTTCTAATACGTTTATCAGCTAACCAACTGTGTTAAACTAGAAACTTCAGTTAAATACTTGATGGTTCTATTTATTTCATTGCTTAAGAACCACTGAAACTACTTGGTTATCATAAGTTGTGGGACTGCAATCCCTCCAACTGGGCATCATTCATGCTTTCAAACATCATGGATGTCAACAAATATACGCCATACGTTGTGCCCATTTCCATAGTCTCAAGTCTTCTTGTCACTGGGCATACTCGGTAAGCAAAAAACTGTAGCTGTAGTAATTGCTGAGAGCCCACTAGGCTGTCCCATCATCCTTTGGGCACAGGGCATATGCTTTGGCCAAGACTCACTGGCTATATAATGGGTCTGTTCCTATGGCCTTGAAAATAGATACTTTCTCCTTGATTTTCTGACTGAGGAGATTTTCCCAGACACACAGGCATTTCTAATTGTCCAAGTATTAAAAGGCAGTCACATACTTGGTTATTCTCTTATACGCCTGCAGACATGTGAAGTTCTGGATTCCCGTTCCTCTAGTATATTTTTCAGAGGTGGTAGAGTGGCTCTACCCACCTCTAAGGGCTTTAATATTCTGGTGCTTGATTGAGTGGACCACGTTCCGATGTCCTACCCCAATGTCAAAAACGTTTTTTTTTTTTGTTGTTTTTTAATTTTTTTTTAGTTTTTTTCCACAACTAGGGTCTGAGATCCTTGTCCAGGTTAGTGGCTTCACAAAATAGTGTCTACTGTAAAGTGGTCCATTCATTACACCTCATCAGATTCAGAGTTCAAATTAAAAATTTTGAGTCCCTTGGTGTCCGCAAACCAATAGCACATTTTTGGCCACTTTATGGGAAGAATTTCTCACAAAACCTCTGCATGAAACTTTTCATTAATGAACAAATTCTAACTGTATTTTTTTTTTTTATTACTTTTTTTTGGTGGGGGGGGCTTACTCATACAGCTTTATCAAATATATAAGGATTGTCACACACACACACTCACAATCGTACTCTGTATAGCCATACAAGATGCAGAAGTGTAAATTGAACTACATAAACAAGCACGCCAATACGTGTGGCCTTGACAAACCTGGATTTTTGTATTTGTTTTGCTACCATATGCAATAGACATTAAAATAGGGCCTTAATAAAAAGTAAAAGTGCTGGACTGTTGTGGTGAATGTTTTTTTTTTTTTTTTTTTAAGTAAGGAAATAATTACAGCAAAAATTAACAGCCAATATACATGAAATGAAACTAGAGATTGGTCTTTCCAGACCTTGCACTGAAATGAACTATCCTTTAGGCAGATATGTATATGTGCGAGTTCAAAATGCCATTGCTCTGAGTATTGGATGGTATTTGCTGAAGTGGTTGTACTAATTGCTCCGTTCTGTAGACTGTGTTGGACAGAAGCAAAATGTTAATGACTCTTGAACAAACGCATCAATGTAGAGCGCTATTTGGCAGGTCCGGCTTGCGGGAGGGAAAAGGGACGGGGCGGCACTTCACTGGGAGGGTAGGGGGCAAACAAATGTAAAATGTACCTTTTTTTTTTTTTCTCCACACCACTTCGCTCTGCTCTCCTCTGTCATTGCTGGTACAGGCTCCCAGCCTGCCCTGCAGCCAATCCTAACACTGCCTAAAGCGGCGTCAGGATTGGCTGGGAGCGCCCAGCCAAGGCAGTTCCAGGCAGACTGGGAGCTTCTGCCATGTCTCTCCAACCCGGCAACTCAGTGCCGGGTTGAAGAGACCCTACTCCGCATGTGTTTGGCCAGCTCGAATGCCTACCACACATACATGCACTTTGTCCCCATCACGCCTGTGTCCCTGCCCACTTTTATAGTAAAAACAAAATAAAAGGAGTTTAAGTTTTTACTATTATAGTTTTGCAGCTCCTAGCGGAGGAGCCGTGCCTGCTGTTTGAAACCACATTCATCTTGTGTTTTTGTTATATAAATTTTTTGTTAAACTGATGCTGGCATGAAAGCTAAATCAACCTCCAGGCCAGACCTAATCAAGTAGTAATCACGTTGAAACATCTCTTCTCCTTAGCTAATACTTTTTTTTGTCATTGCATTCAATTCCAGTAACCGTGTGTTTTTTGTTTTGTTTTTGCCCTTGAAGAAGCCACTTTCTAATCCATGATACACTACTCGATCCAGCCCCTTTCTTTACTGCTGTAGAACTCATCCAAGACTGTATATTTTTCAGTTTAATATTCTCTTGTACTTTTCTGAATAATGCCCAGTAGCAGGCTGCAATGACACTTCTTTCATTAATATTTTCCTTGAAAAGGCACTCAGTAGCCTGTAGTACCCCTCACACTCGTGCACGCTCACCAGGGGAGCTGTTCTAATAATGCAGTGCTGGGGCGATAAGGATGATAGGACAATGAAGAAGTAATTTAAGAAGGTGTTTGCGCTATGACTTTCTTGCAGCTCATCCAGTGCTTCATTTGAGGGTGTGGGTGCAGGTAGGCCCACTGATGCTCATTTTTTTTTTTGTCCCAGTCCTTATTTTTCCTAAGTAGCCTTTGGCCTCGAGCAAGAGAAAGCACACAAGTGGGCAAAGAAGTAGGAGGAAAAAAGGCCGTAAAAACACGACCAAGGGAAAAGGAAGGGATCAAAAAAGCCAGTAAGAGTGAGATAAAGGGGCAGAAGCGTCTGGCGGGTTAAGGAGGCATGCAACTTTGGTATTCGGCACACTGACATTCAATAGCGCCATCGACAGGCTTCTGAGATAATCTTGGGCCCGAGTACTTATTATTTTACAAATTAAGCACTGCTTATCTAATGATCTGCTGAAGATTCCCAGTGGTTTGTGGAGCATGAAAGGAGAAAAGAGTGTTATCTTGCCAAAACAGAAACCACTGCTTAATCAGCAGAACAAGGCTATTGATTAAGTACCTCGCACAATAGATTGCAGACGAAATTCCATCTCCGTACTTGTGCAGTTCACAAACTTAAGCTAATAAGAGGAAACAACAAGCTAAGCTAATAAGAAGTCACTTAATCATCTGTTATTGCTTCACGTTATAGTCCTCGATTAAAAAAAAATATATATATGGAAACATAACGGAGTAACTTGTTTTTTTGAATGTCTGCTTTTAAATAGTAGAAAAGTAAATTTACTTGATAGGATATTAAGCTGTCGTTTATACTATGGTACAATCCTTTGGTGTACCTTGCTGTGAAGAAAACTGAAACGTTAGAGGAAATTGAAATAGCCAGACTCTGGATTGGAGGGCATTTCTGCTCTTAGATCGAATTTGCTATTCCGGACAAGTCACCATTTTGTGTTGGTCTATGGTAGTAAAACAAGGTTTGTGGCCATTAATAACTATATTTGCAGGCACTTACTAATTTTGGAGACCTACCTAAAGCTATTTAAGTCAAGCAGAAGTGCCTTTCACGGATGCTTATGAAAAGGTACGCTCCTGTGTTTCCTGGAGGTGTTCCCAAAAGTTTTTTTTTTTTTTTTTTTTTTTTTTTTTAATTTAATTCCAAAAAATGTTTTCCTTGAAGAGGAAAAAACTGAAAAGAAGGATATGCGCTTCCTACATGTTTTTCCTTGCGTGTTTTTGTTAATCTTTGCCATAAAGAGAGTGTACCCTAGTATGCAGAGAAAATTAGTAGTAAGGCTGGAAATCAACAATTTTTGTATTGTGTGTATCTCTGTGTTGTGTGAATCCCCAAGAGGCACAGATTCACGCAGTAGCCTGCATTAGTCTGAAGTCCGTGCTTTCTTATCCGGGACCTGTTTTTACAGAAAGGGGGTTTTCATGTTAGATGAATGAGAGTAGATCTCGGAGTATTACACAGTATGGAAGTACATGTGTGTTTTTGTGGATACAGATGGTTGGATTGTCGAATACTTGGATTTGGACTCATGCCTGCATACAATATATTTGCTTTGTAATGTATTCCGTTTTTTTTTTCTTTTTTAAGCATAATTCTTAAATAGTCACCCCTCTATTATTTTTTTTTTTTTATATTATGTAAAGAGATATACTGGTTTGCAATTTGGTTAATACCATGAAACTCCTCTCCAGTGTCTCCTTTATTTTCTTATGAAAGCTTCAGCACCACACTGTCAACTCTTGCTGTTTTGTAAAAGTGGACCTTTACGCTTCACAGCATTATGCACTCTGTTTCTGAATTACTCACCAGAATCCCTTATCGCTCCTTTGTTATGACCCACGTGGTGGTAAATTCTGCAAGAACAGGAAGAGCAAAAACCTAGGTTTGGTTCATCTAGAAATGTGAAATCGGGCTTGAAATGAACAGTTCACTTACCATTAGAGTGATATGCACCGTTTTGCTTCATTGTGGCATATTCTGGCATGCTGGCCGTCCCACATCCCAGTGACTGTAATCTTTGTATATTTGGTTTTTGTGCCAGGGTTATGATCCTGTTGGCGGTTCCTGCCATGTATGCCAATTCTGAAACAGTTTACGCAGTGGTCTCCAACCTTTTCTTTAATTATAATTACTCCTGTTGAAGGAAAATTACATTAATACGTTTTCATTATTGACAACATAAGGCAAGATTATATTAGTGGCCACCATATGCAAGATTACCAGGAGCGTTCACTCTTCTCAGTGGCCTAGCACAGTTGCCAGCTGTAATGCAAAATAGGTTTATCATTATAGTATGACTCTACATAGGTGATACATAACAGCGACTCCTGGAACCAAGGCAATAAGAGTAATAGGTCTTCTATTAATTTTTTTTTAAAGTAATATCAGTTTATGTATTTGGTTAGTTGATAAGAGTTGGGTCTTTTTGACCTGTCTGTTCCATTCAGACGTCAATACCCTGTCATGCCCTGTAGTTTTTTCATTTAATCTCTATTCCCTCCCAGTTAACCACCACTCTACTCACCCACCTCACACTCTTTACAAAATAGAGATCCACTACTTTAGAACTAGGTATGCGCAAACAATTATTATTTTTTTTTACATCCATATGAAATCCACTTATCAAGCTATATCTAAGTATGCCTAAACCTGCAGTATTGAAAAAATCTGAATTATTTCCTTTCTCTTTGATAGGTGCAATAACCGGACCCAGTGTGTTGTGGTGACTGGATCAGAAGTCTTTCCAGATCCTTGCCCTGGAACATATAAATATCTTGAAGTGCAGTATGAATGTGTCCCATACAGTAAGTATAAATATATTGTGTGCGGTCTGTCCATTGCAGAACTAACTACCACCAGCTAAAGAAAGCGGTTCTGGCCATCAGGCATGCAAAGTGGAGTTAACTTTGCAGTCTGTCCAGGAGCTCTAATGTCCTCCTGGCCAGGAACTTGTCACGACAGGCCTCTCATTGAGAATGTCGACTGATGTACTTGTTCCACATCTGCTTCTGTGACTTATCTATGAAGCAAGTGATAGTCTATGTCTGATGCACTATGATGTTTCTTCCATTTCAATTTTGAAGAGGCCATAAATTGTATCACGAGGTGGATGCATTTGCGCCAAACATGTTTAACTTTGTAAAGCTGAAATTGATTATTGTTTCAAATGAACGTTTTTGCCGCATTTTGTACCGGGTGTTTTTGAACAACAAATTATTATAACACGTTAATTTTCAGAAATAATTTGGGAAAGCTGGCCATGACTCGGGTATACATAGATTTCTTGTTAAAAGTGGCCAAAATATTACTCACCGATTGGCTTATAGCGATTGATCTGCCTATCTCAAGCGATATTACCCTGATTAGTGGTCGCCATACTGAGGATCCTGATCAAAGAACATGTATTCACACTGCAGTATGTTATTCGTTTTTCACTTCTTCCAAAAAATGGTCAGAGGGAAATGTTGTGGATTGAGAAGTTGTACAATTTTCTACCATTGTGTTTTGAATATAAATGCAGCCACACTCATTTTCAAATACACTTCACAATACAAAAAAATGTTTCTGATTTTAATTTCTCTACGGGTCTCATGCATTAAAGAAAAACCTTTACTGTGTTCACGTTTTCCTAAGTTATGTCAACAGTTAGATGTCATGCTGTTTCAAGACTTTTTGTTTTCAATAGCATGTTTTTAACGCCTGGCACAAGATTTCTTTAAACTCATTTCCACCGCATTTGTGCTATGAGATAATGTTTTGAATAAATACATTTGTTTTTTTGTCATGCAAAGGCTTAGGTTACAAAAATACACCCTGCCCTTTTCACTTCATAAATTATATGCATTTATTATTCCTCTTAATTCTTGGGGATCCAAAGAATGTGTTGTCCAGGTCATAAAACATCACGTAAACTGTTAACCCAAATCAAAACAATATTCATGAGTTTGAAAAGCGATACTTTATACTATGTTCGCTTTTGTTAAGCAAAACAAGCATGTCTTTTTGTCAATACAAAAAACTGGCTGCAAGCCTTATCTAGCTTTCACGCTCTGTGCCTGCAAATTGGTCGTTTTACAAACTGACATTCAGCTTCGATGTGCCTCTCTTTGGGTCAGGAGTTTCCAATATAGGTCTTATAGGGTACATTGTCAGGATAAACACTGAAATGTAATTTATTTCACTTTAGATTCATTGTTTGAGAATATACTGCATACCGAAAAAAGATAAGCTTGGTGTGTTTCCTAAACCGACCCTGAAACTCACGTGGAAAGATCTAAAACTGAATTATCATCAAATTAAGATATGAAAGGGGCCCAGACTGAGATGAGTCTTTTGAGATCTGTACCAAGTTTCCTCTAATATCCTGGCCCAGTGCTTGTGATAAGAAACGAGTATTACTCTGTTGTGCTGTATTTGCAGAAACATTGCTGACCTAAATAGTTAAAACATAATCACAATTTATCTTATCGGAGTGTAATTTAGCTACACTGTTGCAAGTTGACAAGATTATGCCCAAGTTAAAATTTGATTGACTATTTTGCAGCGTTGCCATTTGAGTAGCAGGATTTTGTGAATGACAGGCCTCTGGGCATGGATGTATATTACTGAGTGCAGGGAACAGATTTTCCACACGTTATTAGTGGATTGGTTGTTAGCTATTCCCAGACCTATTCACTTAAACT
Organism: Pleurodeles waltl; assembly: GCF_031143425.1. Classification (NCBI taxonomy): domain Eukaryota; kingdom Metazoa; phylum Chordata; class Amphibia; order Caudata; family Salamandridae; genus Pleurodeles; species Pleurodeles waltl. The sequence continues at coordinate 640,448,749 of NC_090443.1, read as the reverse complement.
GGGAAAAAATAGATTATTTTTAAGAAACATGAGCCAAGTAGGAATGAAGAGATTTATTACTTGAAGTCTATTGCCTTCCTTCTGATGCTCGTATTTGTGATCCTTCTCTCCAGCAGTAAAGACCTGATGCTAAACCGTGGTCCCTACCACAAGTATTATACTGCCCTTACCTGAAAACACATCTTAAACATGCCCTCAACCAGAACCAGCCACATGTCCATTAGTGTATCTTCACCTTAGGGGTTGTGCTCAGTGTTAATCAGTAAATTTCCATATTTTTGTAAACATAAAAACAAAAAAAAATCCATCTCTGTGGTTTGGCTGAGACCAACTGTAAAAACTGAGCACAATGTCCATAGCTGATTTATATGCAACGACTTTAAGTTCCTGCAAGTGATTTAAAAGCTACCCCAATGGTTATGAACAATCACAAGCTTGCTATCCCAAATAAATTGACTTAAATTCAGCAGCTTTCGAACGTGTGCACGTCAAAATGAAGAACAGGATTATGGATCATAGACATAAGTCCTAGCTTCTTATTGTCTAACTAAGCAGTTTGGCAGAGTAGCATACTCCCTTCAGATCCTTTTTTTGTTATTGTTTTTTACTGTAAGATACCATGCTGGCAGAATTATATTTTACACTGACTGCTGTGAAGCAAAAGTAAGATAAATTGCTACAGCTTAGTAAGATAAACAAAGCATCTGGTAGATGGGACTTGTGTCCAGTTAGGGTTCAAATCCACACTCAAAATATCATTGTCTTTGTAACACCATGTAGATGCCCGTTATCTTAAATAAGATTTCTGTCAGTTTGTAAACTATCACCAATTATTTGCCTTATTCCTTCTTCCCATCACATTAATGGCTGTATTCCCAGTGTTAACTTAACATGGAGTGATGTGTGCTTGTGTATACACATAGACAGTGACATACACCACTTATTGTAAAAGTAACACCGAGAATATGTCTATGTATTTATATCATTATATAAATCTTTCCTGGGGTACACGCATAAATGTGGTGTGTGTAGGAAACATAGGTACGTTCTAGTCAAATTAATTACACTGTTATCTTGCATGAGGTTAAAAAGTAGGATGAACAGGCTGATCGGAATGGGAGGATCTTTTCAGATTTGGAAAAAGGACCACACATTTGTAAAAAATGTCCAAGCTTACCTGCTGTGGTATTAAAACTACAAAAATTTGCAAACATATACTAGGAGTAAAGAGTAACAGCAAAGGGGTGAATACACTGAAATTAAATCCTGAAGAACTAGAAGAAGAATCAGTTTGAAAATAAATGTTACACAATACAGACTGACGGAGCAAGAACTATGGAAAATACTCTAAGCAAATGAAACCTGTTCCTCATTTTGATGTTGCAGATCTCATTGAAGGACAACTGTTTGAACATACACAGCAGAAGAGCACTATAAGTTAGGGTGTAGAATACATAGGATAAATTGTTGCAGTTATAACACCGTTTCTCCCATAGCACCAAGTTCTTGATTTTTATTTTTTTATTTTTTTTCTTCCTGTGCAGTGATCCACAGAAATAAATCATTGTGTTACAGTGCCTGCTGCATACAACAATATATTTTCAGTTTCACAAGTTGAAATGCTAGGGGGCATCATAATAGAGCCATCTGAAAGAGTTATTTTTAGTTGTGTTCAGGCCTTTAGAGCACTATGAAGTCTGAGAGTTCCAGCAAGTGCTGTATCTGAAGATGGCATGGGCATTATGAACCATTGTCATTTAAAGCAAATTTTTCTGTCTGTTCAGGGTGCCCCTGATATAGTTAACATTAGAAGATGGTGGATGCTACTTGATTCTATTTAACTAAACAGCCTGCTCCTGTAAATGATCCAGCCATATGATTTTTCAGCCTCTCTGGGTACACAGCTTTCTTCAGGGCCCACTGTCATCCTTTAACAATCAGTAGAAACAGTCCTTACAGTAGCTGTCAAAGCATGATATAGGCATATAAATATTAAGCTACATAGGAGTAGGAAGGGCACATGCCCTTGTAATCAGAAATTCTTTAAGGGTGCCATGATGCAAAAAGACCTTACCTCTGTCTCCTATACTGGTGCGTCCTAGTAATTCTAGGATTAGGGAAATATCATTTGTGTGATATATGCTGGTTAAATTAACCAGCATATTACCCACTTAGCTTACTTTAGTTCATCCTTTGAGTTCTAGGCAAATGACCACTGATTGTTAGGTGGTAACCAATGGGTACTGAGGAAATCTATAGACCCTCACAGGGGCGATATATATCATTGGTGTTCCACGATGAGACCTGATAATGAAGTATGCTACTATTTAAGTGGCTGAGGGTACTTTTAGGCAAAAGGTGGGTATCTGATGGTTGTAGTCTTCAGCGTCACAAACTATATCATACTGTTAAATAATTGGATCAGGAGGCTGTATCCACGCACCATTATCTCGCCTCTAATTCCCCATTTGGTGAAGTATAAAAAGTGCTGCAACCTTTCTTATCCCTTTCAATTGAGTCTCCCATCTTAGACCAATATTTTACTAGTCTTGTCTGTTGGTTTTCCTATATTGGCCAATTGTAATTATTTTCTTTTTGTAATGTTTATCACTATTTTTTTAATCATTGCATTTTTAGAGGCTAAAGATTCAGTTGCTAAAACTGCCTGATTTTATTTTTAAATGTCTTCCTTAGAGGTTGTTCATTTTATATTAATTCTTAAAATGTTACATGATGAGGCTAAGGCATTTCTGCCGTAGGAAGCTGCCAAGTAGCTTTGTGCCCTTTTTCGGAGCTGCTATGGTTAGATTAAAGGAGATTTTAGATCTGAGATGCCTTTCTCCAAAGGACATACTTTTTCGAAAAAAAATGTATTCAAAGCTTAGGTGTGAGTTAAGTTTCCACTACACTTGTACTGCTACCATGAAACACGATCGATAGAGCACTATTCCGTTCTGAAAAGCGTGGGATGTTGTGTTGTCGCCCTATCTCGGTCCAGTGTAGCCGAGTGCTACAAACCCCTGCATTAGCGCTGTGCCGTTTGATTCATAAAGTCCATTCATGTTAATCTTCTTTCTTTTTTCCTTGCACTCTTCATTTTCTCTCCCAATGCGGAAAATAGAAGTGGAACAAAAAGGTAATTACATTACACAGTCATAAACCCGGCTCCTTGTATGTACCCTATAGATGTCAAGTCTATGCTCCATTCTCCGAACACAGACATAAACAACTCCTCACTAATGCCCTTCTCAAACCAGACAAATATTTAGTTTTCTGGCTGTTTAAAGTTGATGGTGGGTTGCAATGTCTTGCGTCCTTGTAGACAGAATATCAGTTTCTTTTTTTAAAATTTTTTTTTAGCTATATTTTTTTTTCTCAGCTTGGTCATTTCCATTTTGCCTGGCTTCCAGAACCCTCTCCAGAGCATGCGGTGGTTAGAGGGTTTGTTGGTGTTTCATTTATTGCTTCAATTCATCACGTCTTTCATTGATTGGTTAACTTTTGCAATGTCCATGTTGTGTAGATACTGACATGAACATTTTCTAAAGAAGCATATTTCTTTTGAAATGTTTAAAATCTTCTGATTATTCCAAAACTGTACATCTATCTCCTAATATTTCGAATGATCTTGTCACCTAAATATGTATACAGATGCCACTCTTGATATTCAGGCACACAATTATTTAATTCCCTGAGGAATGTCAGTGTTTTTCTTTACGTGCAGTGTTTTTCTATCCACCCAGATGTTATGTAGACGTCTTTGTAGAGAAAAATATGTTACGAGTTTTTGGAACAGCTAATTGATTGCTTGATCCCACTTTTTCCCCACTCCCCACCCCCCCCCCCCCCCCCCATTTTCTTATTTATATTGAATGGTTTTTATTACCCCAAAATTACAGCTAATTGACTGGCTGAGCCCACCTTTTCCCCATTGTTATTTACATCCAGTGATTTACTTTACACAAAATAGTCCTCTAACGGGGCATTTTTAAATTCCTAGGTCCATGCTTAAGATCATTGCTGTGACATTTCTGATGATCATGAAAATGCTTGATACGTTTTGATAGCCTGCAGCCTTTTCAGCCCCTATACTACCTCTTTATGTAAAGTTTTGGACGAGAGAGTAGCATGGTGACTGAAATGTTCCCTTTGTATATTTTAAAATATGAGGGCGACCTGGTGGTGTTGCAGGTAGCAATTTCATCAGAAATTACCATGGTTACTATCTTCTGCAGAGTACCTCAGGCAGCTGAAAATATGATCCTTGGATGATTTTATGTGGGTAAGGGAAAACCTGATATAAAACATATGTAATTTCTTCAAGAGACTGATTTGATGCTGAATAGTTGTTAAGCATTTGCCATGTGTCTGACTGATGTTAACATAATTTTTGTCTTCTCTCTCTATGTTTACTAGTTTTTGTTTGCCCTGGAACACTGAAAGCAATTGTGGTCGCTCCATACATCTACGAAGCCGAACAGAAGGCAGGTGCTTGGTGTAAGGACCCTCTTCAAGCTGCTGACAAAATTTACTTCATGCCGTGGACACCGTATCGCACTGATACTTTAGTGGAATATGCTTCTTTAGAAGATTTCCAAAACAGTCGTCAAACAACAACCTACAAGCTTCCCAATCGAGTGGATGGCACTGGATTTGTTGTTTATGATGGTGCAGTGTTTTTTAACAAAGAAAGAACAAGGAATATTGTGAAGTTTGATTTGAGGACTAGGATAAAGAGTGGAGAGGCTATTATTAACTATGCCAACTATCATGATACTTCTCCATATAGATGGGGTGGAAAGACCGATATTGATTTAGCGGTTGACGAAAATGGTTTATGGGTTATTTATGCTACAGAACAAAACAACGGAATGATTGTTATTAGCCAATTGAATCCTTATACTCTTCGCTTTGAAGCAACATGGGAAACCAAATATGACAAACGGGCTGCATCGAATGCTTTCATGATTTGTGGAGTACTATATGTTGTCCGATCAGTTTACCAGGATAATGAAAGCGAAACTGGCAGAAACGCTATCGATTATATTTACAACACCAAGTTGAACAGAGAGGAATCGGTAGACATTCCTTTTCCTAACCAGTACCAGTATATTGCAGCAGTGGATTACAATCCTAGAGATAATCAATTGTATGTTTGGAATAACAACTTCATACTTCGATATTCACTAGAGTTTGGTCTTCCTGACCCCGCACAAGGTAAGGGTGTTCTATTCCTTTTCTAGGTATGCCCAGGTGTGTGTTATGAAATAGTTGGGAAGTGCGTTTAAAACATGTTTCAGTGCAATCTACAATTTTGCGTATGTACAAAACATAATGGATAACTGCGTAATATTGTCATTGTATTTATACAGCACTTAGTACCCCTAACGAGGCGCCAGAACGGTTTTCGGCGAGTAGCACACTACTCCGGAGCTCAAGAGGAATTAGTGGTGGATTAGTATAGGGAAGTATGAGTACAGTATTAGCATTGGTATTGGCATTAGTGTGTGTTAATTTTAGCGGAGGATATGTGAGTTTTAGCTGGATTGACTACAGTAATGGACGGAAGAATCCATAAGTGTTAATTGGGAGTTTATAGTAATAGGATGAGGCTTGGGAAGAGTAAAGGAGAGATGGAGGGAGGAGTCTGTGGAAAGGGGTTAGGAAGGTCGTAGTAGCAGGAGGGTCTTTGGATGAGTCAAAGGTGAGATAAGTGAGGGAGAATTTAGAAGGGTTGTTTTGGAAGATCTTAGTAGTAAACTGAGGTGTGGGATGAGCCAGGAGATATGGTACCATATTGCCACCATGTGATTCTAGTGACATTATCAACCAGTAGTCCAAAGTCTAAGAGATTTGTTAATGTCATTAGAACCCCAAAATATCATTTTAAAGAACACATTAAACAAGTTGGCAGTTTACTATTTTACATGTGCTTGGTACACCTTGCATAAAAAGTATGCTTCTTTCAGTCTGGATGTATTGAAAACAGTAAGCTAGATAATATTTTATGCTGTTAGAAGAACATAAATAATGTAGTTATATAGTTGAATACAAGGTTTCACTTAAAACGTTTGTTGTTTTAAACATATTCGGTCTCTAAAAGTAGGATGCTGATGCTCGGGCCAGTATGACAGACCTAGCAGTTTGTCCTACTTGCAATTAGAATGTTCACTTTACATGATTAGACTGGTCATTAAACAATTTGCAGTGGTTTTGCTTGGAGGTGTTTAGATTTAGCTCTCACAACTAGACCAGTAGTTCCCAACCTGTGGTCCGGGGACCCCTGGGTGTCCACAAAGCCTCCTCAGGGGGTCCGCGATTGCTTAGAAAATTAAACAATATTAAAAGATTAGGTCCCGAGTTTTCACTAATGACTCATTGGGTGGTCCCCGGATTCCAACAATGATTCAATGGGGTTCCCCGGATTCCAGTAATGATAAAGTGGGGGTCCACAAAAGTCAAATGGTTGGGAACCACTAAACTAGACTGCTAATTAAAATGAATGTTGGTTAAGGCTGAGATACTTGAAGCTGCTCATACAATGTTTGTCTGATGGGGCTTTATTGTAATGCTTAGCTATAATGAAGGTCCTAACTAAACAGTGGTCAAAGAAGAAGCCCGGCAGAAGCTGTCTTTGTTGGAAAAGCAAAATGAACCCACCTCCTACAGAGGTTCCAACAAGAATCTTAAAAACGATAATCAACGTTGAGCATGAGATACATACACATATATACAAACTAAACTATTTCAACTAATGTATGAAATGATTTTATTATAAATAACTATTCATATATATATATATATATGTTCGATGGCATGTGTAGCTGCAGATACACATGCTGTGCACATCCCGCCATCTGGTGTTGGGCTCGGAGTGTTACAAGTTGTTTTTCTTCGAAGAAGTCTTTTCGAGTCACGAGACCGAGGGACTCCTCCCATTTCGGCTCCATTGCGCATGGGCTTCGACTCCATCTTAGATTGGTTTTTTTCCGCCATCGGGTTCGGGCGTGTTCCTTTTCGCTCCGTGTTTTGGGTCGGAAAGTTAGTTAGAATCTCAGAAAAATCGTCGGTATTGTTTGCGTTCGGTATCGGGTTAGTTACAACAGATCGACACCGACTTTTGAAGAGCTCCGGTGGCCCTTCGGGGTTTTTTCGATCCCCCGCCGGGGCCTGGTCGGCCCGGCCACGTGTCTCTTCAAGGCTGATGGAACGGACCCCATTCCGCCTCTGCCCAAAATGCCATAACAAGTATCCATATACAGATCAGCATCTGGTCTGTAACTTGTGTTTGTCGCCGGAACACAAGGAAGATACTTGTGAAGCCTGTCGAGCGTTTCGGTCCAGGAAGACACTAAGAGACCGAAGAGCAAGGAGACTGCAAATGGCGTCGGCGCCAACAGGACAAGAGCGTTTCGAGGAGTAGGAAGAAACATTCTCCATCCATAAATCGGACTTGGATGAGATAGATCCCGAAGAAACGCCGAAAACCGTGAGTAAGACGTCGAAACACAAAACTCACGAAAAGACCACTAAAGCCCAGGGGACGCCACCGCCAACAGGCCATGGCTTAACCCGAAAAATAGGTGACCGATCATCGGCACCGAAAAAGGGCACGCTGGGGGCGAAGTCATCCGACTCCGGTCGAGATACCGCCACACAGCAATCTCGGGCTCGAGATAGTGGCTCCGAGCAGGTTCGGCACAGAGATAGCGGAACCGAAATGGGTCGGCACCGAGAGACCACGACGCCGAAAGTAAAGAAGGTTTCGTCAGAACCGAAAAAAGCAGCCGACAAGGTTTCGATACCGAAACATCCGGCCTCAGAACCGAAAACAAGTTCCTACACTGAGGAACAAGGACTGTCCACACAAATAAAGACACATAGATTTGGACAGTAATTGGAAACAGTAGAGCCAGACTATACACAAAGAAGGCTCCATATCCAAAAAGAAACAGGGAAAATCAGTACTCTCCCTCCAATTAAAATGAAACGCAAACTTGCCTTTCAGGAAAAAGACAAGCAGCCACAGGCAAAGGTGGCTAAACAAGTAACCCCGCCACCATCTCCACAATGCTCTCCGCAACCATCACCGGTAGCCACTCCACCAATGATGCAATCACCAACTCATGCAGGAATGAGTCAAGATGACCCTGACGCATGGGACCTTTATGACGCACCAGTGTCAGATAATAGTCCTGAATGTTATCCAGCTAGACCGTCCCCACCAGAGGATAGTACAGCCTACACACAGGAGGTGTCGAGAGCAGCGGCATTTCATAATGTCAGCCTGCATGCTGAGCCTATTGAAGACGACTTTCTTTTTAACACACTGTCGTCCACACACAGCCTGTATCAATGTCTTCCTATGCTACCCGGAATGCTAAAACACTCCAAACAAGTGTTTGAAGAGCCTGTAAAAGGAAGAGCCATTACTCCGAGTGGAGAAAAAATATAAACCGCCACCAACAGACCCCGTGTACATCACACAACAGCTAACACCAGACTCAGTTGTAGTAGGGGCAGCGCACAAAAGAGCGAACTCACATACTTCAGGAGATGCACCACCTCCAGATAAAGAAAGTAGAAAGTTCGACGCAGCAGGCAAAAGAGTGGCGGCACAGGCAGCAAACCAGTGGCGTATTGCCAATTCACAGGCTTTGTTGGCCAGATACGATAGGGCCCATTGGGACGAAATGCAACACTTTATAGAACATTTGCCCAAGGAGTTCCAAAAGAGAGCGCAGCAGGTAGTAGAAGGAGGACAGAGTATCTCCAACAACCAGATACGGTCAGCAATGGATGCTGCAGACACAGCTGCTAGAACTGTCAACACAGCAGTAACAATAAGGAGACATGCATGGCTGCGTACATCAGGATTTAAACCAGAAATACAGCAAGCTGTGCTGAATATGCCATTCAACGGACAGCAGTTGTTTGGGCCGGAGGTGGACACTGCGATCGAAAAACTTAAAAAAGACACTGACACAGCCAAAGCCATGGGCGCACTCTCCTCCCCACAGGGCAGAGGCACATTTAGAAAAACACAGTTTAGAGGGGGGTTTCGAGGACAAAGCACAGAACCCACAACCTCACAAACAAGACCCTCTTACCAGAGCCAGTATCAGCGGGGAAGTTTTCGGGGACAATATAGAGGGGGACAATTCCAAAAGAATAGAGGAAAGTTCCAAAGTCCCAAAACTCCTCAAAACAAGCAGTGACTTCAAAGTCACACATCCCCAACACATAACATCTGTGGGGGGGAGACTAACCAAATTTTACAAACATTGGGAGGAAATAACAACAGACACTTGGGTCCTAGCAATTATCCAGCATGGTTATTGCATAGAATTTCTCAAATTCCCTCCAAACGTCCCACCGAAAACACACAATATGTCAAAACAACATATAGATCTTCTAGGACTAGAGGTTCAGGCATTGCTACTAAAAGAAGCAATAGAATTAGTACCAAAACACCAGAAAGGAACAGGAGTTTACTCTCTGTACTTTCTCATACCCAAAAAAGACAAGAGTCTGAGACCTATATTAGATCTCCGAACATTAAATACCTACATCAAATCAGATCACTTTCACATGGTGACATTACAAGACGTAATCCCACTACTCAAACAACAAGACTACATGACAACACTAGACCTAAAGGATGCATATTTCCATATACCGATACATCCTTCACACAGAAAGTACTTAAGGTTTGTATTCCAAGGGATACATTACCAATTCAAAGTGTTGCCATTCGGAATAACAACTGCGCCAAGAGTTTTTACAAAGTGCCTGGCAGTCGTAGCTGCACATATCAGAAGGCAGCAAATACATGTGTTCCCGTACCTAGGCGATTGGTTAATCAAAACCAACACGCTAGAAAAGTGTTCACAACACACAAAGTATGTCATAGAAACCCTCCACAAACTAGGTTTCTCAATCAACTACACAAAGTCACACCTTATACCGTGTCAAACACAGCAATACTTAGGGGGGGCAATCAACACAGCAAAAGGGATTGCCACTCCAAGTCCACAAAGGGTTCAGGCATTTCACAATATAATACAGGCCATGTATCCAAAACAAAAAATACAAGTCAAAATGGTGATGAAACTCCTAGGCATGATGTCTTCACATCACAGTGGTCACAGGCACAGGGTCAACTTCTAGATCTGGTGTTGGTAGACCGCCAAACATACACCTCGCTTCAATGGTGGAACAGTATAAATTTAAACAAAGGGCGGCCTTTCCAAGACCCAGTGCCACAATATGTAATAACAACAGATGCCTCCATGATAGGGTGGGGAGCACACCTCAATACAGCATCCAAGGACAATGGGACAGTCACCAAAAACAGTTTCACATAAATCACTTAGAACTATTGGCAGTATTTCTAGCGCTGAAAGCATTTCAACCCATAATAAGCCACAAACACATTCTTGTCAAAACAGACAATATTACCTAAACAAACAGGGAGGGACGCACTCAACACAGTTGTGTCTCCTGGCACAAAAAATATGGCATTGGCGATTCACAACCACATTTGCCTAATAGCACAATTTATTCCAGGAATTCAGAATCCGTTAGCAGACAATCCCTCTCGGGATCAACAACAGATCCACGAATGGGAGATTCACCCCCAAATACTGAATACTTACTTCCAGAGTTGGGGAACACCACAAATAGATCTATTTGCAACAAAGGAAAGCGCAAAATGCCAAAACTTCGCATCCAGGTACCCACAAGATCAGTCTCAGGGCAATGCATTATGGATGAGTTGGTCAGGGATATTTGCTTACGCTTTTCCCCCTCTCCCACTCCTTCCATATCTAGTAAACAAGTTGAGTCAAAACAAACTCAAACTCATACTAATAGCGCCAACATGTGCAAGACAACCTTGGTACACAACACTACTAGACCTTTCAGCAGTGCCTCATGTCAAACTACCAAACATACCAGATCTGTTAACGCAACACAAACAACAGATCAGACACCCAAATCCAGCATCGCTGAATCTGGCAATCTGGCTCCTGAAGTCCTAGAATTCGGACACTTAGACCTTACACATGAATGTATGGAGGTCATAAAACCAGCTAAGAAACCTACCACTAGACATTGCTATGCAAATAAGTGGAAAAGATTTGTTTATTACTGCCATAATAATCAAATTCAACCCTTACGCGCATCTGCCAAAGATCTCGTAGGATACTTACTACATTTGCAAATGTGAAAGCTAGCTTTTTCTTCCATTAAGATACATCTTACAGCAATTTCAGCTTACCTGCAAATTACGCGCTCAACTTCTCTATTTAGGATACCAGTCATAAAAGCATTTATGGAAGGTCTAAAGAGAATTATACCACCAAGAACACCACCAGTTCCTTCATGGAACCTCAACATTGTCTTAACACGACTCATGGGTCCACCATTTGAGCCCATGCACTCTTGTGAAATGCAGTACTTAACATGGAAAGTTGCATTTTTAATTGCCATCACATCTTTAAGAGGAGTAAGTGAGATTCAAGCCTTCACCATACAAGAACCATTTATTCAAATACACAAGCATAAAGTAGTTCTACGGACAAATCCTACATTTTTACCAAAAGTCATATCACTGTTCCACTTAAATCAAACAGTAGAATTACCAGTGTTCTTCCCACAGCCAGACTCTGTAGCTGAAAGAGCACTACATACATTAGACATCAAAAGAGCGTTAATGTACTACATTGACAGAACAAAACTAATTCGAAAAACAAAACAATTATTTATTGCTTTCCAAAAACCTCATACAGGAAATCCAATTTCTAAACAAGGCATTGCTAGATGGATAGTTAAGTGCATTCAAACCTGTTATCTTAAAGAAAAAGAGAACTGCCTATTACACCAAAGGCACACTCAACTAGAAAGAAAGGTGCTACCATGGCCTTTCCAGGAAATATTCCAATGACCGAAATATGTAAGGCAGCTACATGGTCTACGCCTCATACATTTACCAAGCACTACTGTGTAGATGTGTTAACGGCACAACAAGCCACAGTAGGCCAAGCAGTACTACGAACATTGTTTCAAACAACTTCAACTCCTACAGGCTGAACCACCGCTTTTGGGGAGATAACTGCTTACTAGTCTATGCACAGCATGTGTATCTGCAGCTACACATGCCATCGAACGGAAAATGTCACTTACCCAGTGTACATCTGTTCGTGGCATTAGTCGCTGCAGATTCACATGCGCCCACCTGCCTCCCCGGGAGCCTGTAGCCGTTTAGAAGTTGATCTTGAACATCTGTATATTTGTAAATATATTACTTTAAACTAAATTATGTACATTACTCCATTGCATGGGCACTATTACTAGCATACACAACTCCTGCCTCACCCTCTGCGGGGGAAACAATCTAAGATGGAGTCATGCGCAATGGAGCCGAAATGGGAGGAGTCCCTCGGTCTCGTGACTCGAAAAGACTTCTTCGAAGAAAAACAACTTGTAACACTCCGAGCCCAACACCATATGGCGGGATGTGCACAGCATGTGAATCTGCAGCGACTAATGCCACGAACAGATGTACACTGGGTAAGTGACATTTTCCATATATATATATATATATATAGTGTGTGTGTGTGTGTGTGTGTGTGACAGGGCTCTAAGGAAAAAATAGAGAACTCGCTCTCTCTTTACCATCATACGTACCCAAATATACCACACACATACCTCACTAATAAAAGAAAGAAATAGCATGGAAAAATTGCTCAATCAGTACTTATATCATTCAAATATTGCACTAGAGAGGGCACAATGGTCCATCATGACTTTGTATATATGATGAATTGAATTGAAGCAGTCATTGTCAGCATGTAAAATAGCATGGATAAATATATTTTTACTTGAAATCACTTATCTGGTTTAAGTATATTGATTGTTATTCCCAAGGAGGTGATTAGTCTAGGTGTTGTGGTTGCATGTGTAAGAAGGGAAACTGAGTCCCTTAAAGCATTAATTGTGCTGTTTTGATTTATTTTCTCATGAAGGAATCCTTGTGTTCTAAAACAGATCTTGAAATATTTTATTCAGTAAAAGAGAATCACAAAACTATATATACTGTGCTCCAGACTCTGAAGGTGCTTCATGAAAATTCTGCCACAAAAACATGCATCATAACACTGAATGTTTGGTAGTGTGCATGAAAGTTAGTTTTTCATCATTTCTCATAAGTTAGAATGTGGTGCCCTACGTTTTCAATTTCTAAAAATGTTAATTTCTTATGGGTACAAAATGATAGTCTGGTTGACATTGAAAAACGTAATTCATACTTGCAGATTTCATTGAAGAATCTAGTATTTATAATGTAAAAAGCTATATTTTGTGAGGTTCGAGACTCACAAATGTTTCTTTCTTTGATCAGCTTTTTGGTTCAATGTTCCTAACTGCAGTTTGTATGAGTAACTGTGAGAGTCCAGTGTATAACCTGGTACTTCTTGTCCACTATTTGGTAAACATATTCAACAATTTTAAGCTAATATTTAATTGCTTTTTGTGCTGCTAAAAGTTACTGGTTGATGAACAATCTTTATACTAGCACAAGATAATGTACTCCCCTTTATGTCTCTCAACCCACAATTACATACGTTGTTAAAGGATTTGGGATGTTAAGAGGTCTGTAGTTGGACAACAAGGTGTTTTACTTGTATGAATGTACTTTATTTTTTTCGAATACACTAGTCATTTAGGCCCTCATTATGACTTCAGCGGAAAGAAACGCCTGTCCGCTGAAGCCGTTCAGTCAGAAAACCGCCAGGGCTATTAAGAGTTTCCTGCTGGTTCAGCGGGCAGAAACAGAGTTTCCTCCCGCCGGTAAACAGCCAACAACATTGATGCCGGCTCATAATAGAGATGGCGGCAACCTTGCGGTGCGACTAGTGCAGCAGCACCCGTAGCACTTTTCACTGTCTGCTAATTTATTGTGCTGTTTCGATTTAATTTCTGACTGCCAAGCAGACAGTGAAAAGCGCAACGGGGCTGGCCATGGGGGAGCCCCAGCATTGCCCATGCCAAGTGCATGGCAGTACAGGGGCCCCTGATGCCCCGTCTCCGCCAGCTTTTACATGGCGGTGCAACCACCATGTAAAAGCTGGCGAAGAGGGGACTCGTAATCCCCAGGGCTCTGCTGCTTGAAGTGCTGCACTGGCAGATTAGGACTGCCGTCGGCTGTCCAAAATGTGGCAGTGCCAGCGGTACTACTGTGGCGCTTTCGCCATGGTCATAATGTGGAGGCCGGACCACTGCATTGGCTGCTCGACCGCCACTGCAAGACTCGTAATGAGGGGCTTAGTGTTAAACACTAATAATGAGCAAGATGATCTCCCAAAATGTTGTGCTAAATTGGCCATACCAAAATAAATGGCATGAAATGCAATGAAAGCCTGAAGCATTTCCAAATGTTTCATCTTGCCATTTCAACTACAGAGATGTTAATGAATCAGTGTAAAATGTAATTTTTGCCTTGCACTATTGTTTTGATTTGTATTAATCAAAAAATAAACATTACTGTATTGAGTATCATTTTGAAAGATTAGTAAACTTAATTCCCATCTTTTCCTTTTATTTTGTTGACTTTTTACCAGCTGGCAAATAGAGTAGATGTATCCCTTCACTTCAAAGATCCATATACAGTGTTTACATTGTATTTATAGATATAGCTATACTATTAAGTGTTCAACTACTACTAAGATTGTGTGGCTGGAACATGCAAAGTTGACAGCATTGCAGAGAATATAAACTGGATCACATTAGACCCCCAACTAACACCCAAATATGTTTTAACTTTCTATTCGTCTGAGGCACACTAAAGCAAACTAAGAATGCATGCTGTTTAAAAAAAAAACAACAAAAAAAAACAGTTGACCGAGTACAGTAAATAATCTGACAACCTGCTGCAAGTGGTGCATCCTTCTGGCAAGGTTCACTTTACGCAAATTATGTGTTCTTATATGGAGTGATCATTTCAAAAAGTGAATAGTTGATTATTTTGACAGTAGTGTCTGACCTTACTATAGTCAATCTCTGTGATCTTTCATTGATACATCTATATGGATATTGATGGTGGTTAGGGGTATTAAATGAATAACTTAATGCTAATATTATCTAATGAATAGCATTATATAAAAATAAGGTGGTGTGTTTCATGCTTCTCTAACCTGACCATCATGTTGAACTGGTAAAAAAAAATGTAGGGACATAAACACTGAATGCTCCAGGCAGTCTGTGAAAGCAGAAGTGAATGCTGCTGACTGGAAACTGAATATTATGCTGCAATCCTAAAAAAACATTGGTGGCTGAATGTTTCCAAAACTGACGTGCTTGGGTGTATTGCTGTATTTTTAACTTGGAAATATTATTAAGCAGTGGGTACATATCAAACAGAAAAGGGTCCCCTTTTCAGATATCACTTAAGTGCTCATTGAACAGTCCCAAGTACCAGGAACTTTCTACTGGTAACCTAAGTGAGGAGTAGTAAGTTGAACATAGAAACGCGGAAGTTTGTTTCTTTTTTGATATCTCTAAAAATGAATGACCGATAAATACAACAGACATCAATAGGCCACGTATGTTATTTAGTGCAGAGAGAGCCTTCAATTCAAGTTCATAATTTCATTTCTCACTTTAGGAAGGTATGACTTGGATTAAATAACTAGACTGGTACTTTCCGTTTGTTTGTTTGGCTGGCCTTGGTGTCCCCTTTTTGTTTGTTTTTTGCTATGGGCAACTCTAGCTTTCCTGTTGAAAGGCCCATTGTATACAATACCAATATTTGAAGTGGGCTTCGGGTCAGCCGATTGTTCACAATTGGTTGGCTTTGTTGTAAACTCTCAGTTGCTTTCTTGTTAATATATAGATTTCTTAACTTCTCTTGTGTTTGTGCCTTCCCTAGAGCTTAACTTTTTTCCTATACCTTTCATTGACGAGTTGTTTACTTTTACTGCTTACAATAAGAGAACTACTTTTTTCTTTTGCTTTCAGCACTCAACGGCGATACGTTTGAATTCTTGCTCTCTCCTCCTTTCCCCTTTTTGCTGCTTCTTCCTTCACATCCTGTTTCCCTATACTCAATTTGCTTTACTAACCCCCAGCTCATTCGTTGCTTCTCCCATCCCCCATACTGCTTGACTGTTTATATCACTCCCTCTCTCTTACGTTGCTCACCAACCCTCAGTGTGTTTGGGCTTATTTAAAGAAGAGACCAGCAGATGTAACTGTCTACAAGGCTGCTACTTTTATTTATTTTTGGTAATTTGATGCTCCAAGATGGCGTCGAACAACTTGGAATGGTAAATACAGTAAATAAACTAAAAATACCAAGGAGCTCTCACTTTGTGAAATTTGCATACACGTGCGGGGATGCATGCATAAGTAATCACTGTCACTAAAAGTCAGAATGCCTGTCGCATCATGATGTGTGCAGGCACATGTATGGCATAATAATGCCCATACATAAGTCGTCACTGTGGGTGATGGATTTGGGCTTTTTTTTGCCCATGATGTTCAGTATCTGCAACAGGTATGGCAAAAGGTGGTCTAAACCATGTCAAAGTCGATAACTTTTGGCTTTGCCACTGGTTGTTGCATAGAGGTATGCTGTATTAGGCATACTATTAGCTTACCCAGTTATAAATAATTAGCAGTGCCTTTTTTGAGTCACATTTTAACTTGTAATTATTTATATATATATATATATATATATATATATATATATATATATATATATTTAATGTTTATGTAATGCAAAGCTATCTGAAAGGCAACAGAGCTATGTAAAAAATCAAAGGAAAAAGGCATTCACCATGTGATAGTGGGGTATCCTTTGTAGACTGTTATTGCATCATGATGTTGTGTTCCTTAACAATGTGAGTCTTAAGCTCTTTCCTGGATTAGAGCGTGGTTGGGGAGTTCGATCAATACAGAGATAATTCTGATAAATGCTTAATTTAGTTCCTGATCTATACAACGAATGCGATTGCTGCTATCTAGCGCAAGTGCAAAACTGATAACTGCTTGCCCATAACTGCCAGCAATATGTGTGTAAAGGCTACGTGGAATGTCTAGACGTGAGTTATTTCAGATGCAGCACGAAGGATTAGCTGTCTCATTCACTGACATCTGCAGTATTTTTAGTCACTTGCTGGAGCTTTAAATTGTGCCGTTTTCTGTAATTCATGTCTGTCAAACCCATGGTATCCATGATTGTTTTATGTACAGAGTAAAATTGCAAAATAACTGTGTTGCATAACTTTGTACAGGATCAGTTGGTATGTATGGTGAAAGGCATAGTTACAGACTTGACATGGAATAAATCCTTTCAGCCTTCAAACTGCATTAGATTACAGATCTGTAGTGAACTGGAGGAAGGGAATGGTTAAAAGGTAGCATGGTCAACATTGAACGGAAATCGCCAATAACAATCTGACCAAGCATGTCTGGGAAAATAATCAATTTTGATTGGATTTCTTTGAATGTACACACACCCTCCAACCCCTCCTTCTCTTTCCCGGATCCTCCCCATTTGTAACCACCTAGTTCTCTTCATGGACTAACTCTGACATCGGTACCATCGGCTGTGGGTGTGCTCAACCCATTAATTCTCTTGCACTTGGCCCTCATGGCTTTGCGGAGCTTTTCACCAAGTTTGTGCGAATAATTTGACGGATTAATGCACATGCTTCCATGCACATCCAGTTTCTTCTGCCCTTTTCCTGCACTTCAGATTTCTAAAGTCTGAATAAATATATTTCAAGCCCTAAAGCACAATTTGGCTTTTACAAAACACAACACTAAGGGGGTTATTACAACTTTGGAGGAGGTGTTAATCTGTCCCAAAAGTGACAGTAAAGTGACGGATATACCACAAGCCGTATTAAGAGTCCATTATATCCTATGGAACTCGTAATACGGCTGGTGGTATAGCCGTCACATTTGGGACGGATTAACACCTCCTCCAAAGTTGTAATAACCCCCTAAATTGTTTCTAGCGGTTGAAAGTTAAAATTTCAGTTTCTTAAAATATTTGTATTTTAACATGCTTTGCTCCTGATTCCCATTGCTTTCAAGTCAAATTGTCACATTGTGCAAAATCTAAATGTTTGTGTGTCCTTTGGTTATTCTTTCTCTATACGTTTGACTTTTAATCCCTAAATTACACAGCTGCGAATTGAATTGTAACATCAATACTTAATCCTATTTAACTTGCCATGTGCTTAAACAGCGTTTTATTTACTTTGTATGATTATCCACCATGTTAGTTGTCACATGATCCCATCAAGGTCTTTTGTTAAATTCAAGAGCTTGTCCAGATTGTTAAGGGCAATTTGTTGTCCAGCTCCTAACCTGTATTTTGTTGTGTGTCTACCTATACCCAGTGATGCAGACCAGCTTGCCGCCTGCAAAAAAGTGAAGCTTAATAGTTAATGGAGTGAAAGTGAGACATCCTGACTTGGCTTCTTTTCCTGGTCTTTGGCCTCTGGTGCTTGAGTCATTGAGATGCACTTGTAGTCTATGAAAATCACCTCTGCTTTAATGAGTAAGATGATAATTTAAGAGCTTGAGGTATATTAGCTCATTGTGAGTGACACCAGTACCTTTTGTGGATCATCTTCTCTTTCTTGGGTAGCACTAGCATTCGCTGTTGGATGATCGTAGTTTTCCGGAAATTTGTTTCTTGCCTGAATCTGTTTTGTATTCTTTCAACTTAATATTCACCAGCCGCTGTAGATGGCAGATAGAAATCAGTAATTGCAACGTAATTTCTCGGCTCTGGCTTTGTACTCCTTGGAAATATTTTAGTTCGGGTGTTTTCTTGGAACATTATTGTGGGTCTGTGTTTTTTATTAAAAAAGCCATGGCAGTCTGTAGCTTCACATGTCGATTTTGCCTTTTTTTTTTTTTTTTCAGTGTCAGATAGCTGTCAAGCACTTTCAAACTGGAGACCACTCTTGAGACTCCAATAGCTTAAGTGATACAAGAATTACCTGAAATGCCATCCAAGTTCTAGTACTAATTGCAGCATTGTTAATGCAGATTTTAGTGATTAAGTACACCATAATTAGTAGCGGGTGTCTTGAGATGTATGGAGTGATAGTTCTAATCAGCCCTTCCCTGCCACTTATGGATACTCTCCTTTTTCACACCTCCTAATGCTTGATTCAGCAGCAACTAGTAAACCCTTCTGCAAAGGACTGTTAGGCTTCTCACAAATGTTGACTGGGGAAGCGACATCACTATTGAAAAACAATTGGAGATTTTACAGAATAACAGCCTCATTTTTCTGAATGAGCCTATTGCAGAGATGCGCAATACATAAACTCTAAGGTTCATTTATAAAATGATCACCGTAAACTCCTGTGGGGGATGAAAGGTGCTTTAGAACCCACAGGTTAGGCAGTATTACTTTTATAAAGTGATCAGTTAATACTGATGTCACAGTTGGGATAGTTATGTATGGGTAGCTACTTTAATAAACTTTGCTAAAAAAGAGCAGTTTGCTTTTCTGCATAAATTGCATGAAGATCCTAATTTCAAGTGTTTCTGGAATTCTTCTAGTGTCATAAAAGAATCTGGTTCGTTAAAATCAAAACATAATGCATTGGCACGCAGACGTACAAAAGGAACATGAACATACATTACTACATCAAAATGTAATTGCATTCTTTATAATAGGGCAATCGGACAGCTGCTGCCAGGCTAGGGTGCCTCTGGATCTGCCATTCCAGAAGAAGTCTGTATAGGTGTTAATTTCAGGACTAATCCGGTGCTACCAGACCGTTTCAGGACTTTGGGTAGTTTCTTACAGTTCACGGTCTACTTAAGGTTTAGATTTCAAGGTCAAGAGGTGGCAGCATTTCTATCAAGAACGCCTATCCCTGAATCAAGTAGGGCAAATTACGTTTATGTCGAATTCATACTAATTTGGGTGGTTAATTGTGCTGAATTATGCTATAGATCGTATTTTCTGGTTGTAATTTCATATAGATATTTTTTATTCTGTTATTTTGTATCAGTTGAGTGGGTCATGTGCACATCTTTTTGTTTTTATACTACTACATTTTAGGTTGTCGTTCTACAGGCATAGTTTTATTCGGAGGAGTCATCACCGGTCTCCAGAGTTAAGTTTTTGAATACGAGGAAAGAACTGTATTTTTTAGCTTCATGCATTAAATATATTGCAGCGTTAAAAATATCTGGATCAGAGGCCATACAGAAATGCCCAATCCTCTTTTCTCTGTTTTGTTGACTGGGAACAAATTCTCATTTCAAGTATTTTGCTGACTTTTCGGTCTGTGATTTATGAACAACTCACTGCTGTCACGTGAATCAAACTTGTCCAGTACTATGGGTTTGACTGTGGATTGCGAAAATTCATATTCGTATTTTTGTCTTAAATCTTTGATAGAACATGTCGCACCTTGGATCTATGTATTTCCAGGCTCTATTTTGGCTGATAGGCTTATTCTCTGGCTTTTCTGTAGCTTTGTGTGTTTATTTTGTGGAGTCTTTTTGGGAGGAGGGTTGGTTTGGTCTTGTTTTCGGTGTGCTTTGAAAACCGTTTTGTTGTGTTTGTTCTTTGCATGACATAAAAAGATCGAAGCTTGTGTTATGTAGGCTATTGTGTCTGGCAAGCGTTGACAGCAGGTGACAGGACGTCGACTTGGCTGCTCAAAAAACTAGAAAGAGTGCGAAGATGTTAGTTTCCCTTCAGCTGGTGGTACTGAAAGGTTTTCTTGAATTTTTCCAAACTGCATTCTGTTTGCTACCTGCGAGTGATTTCTAAACGAAGCGTGTAAAATGCGGCGTTGCAAGCATTAGGTCAGGGGAGAGTGAGACTAATGAATTGTACTGCAGAACACTGTCTTGCACGGCAGATCAGATCACTGCACCATAGGCATCTTGGAACTTTAATGCAATCACACGCATAAGCGAAGCGGTCACTCCTGTTGTTGCATTAACAATGGAGATGTCTTAAAACCTGCTCCTGTAATATTCCTCTGCATGCAACTATTATACAGTGCGTATTTATCACAACTTTCTGTTATCTAATTGTCAAAAAGTTACAAATAATCTTACTTAAAGTTTCGTTAAATGTATGTCAGACAATTTCAAAATTAACAATGCAATATGCTATCAAACTCAGATGGCAAAACAGGCTGACGTCCTTTTGAGTAGGTGCATTCAGGAAACCTCATTTAGCTGTGTAGGAGGACAGTGTCATCCTAAGTGCAAACATGTAAATCTAGGAAACCTGCTATTGTAGTGTGTGCTGATATACAGGCATCTTCAGTTATTTTAACCCTACAGCAAACTTGATCACACTGGAACTGAATTTATGACAGTGAATTTGTTTTTCATTCAGTATTAGATAATGGCACCCCAACTAATCAGAAACTATCTAATAGCAAAAGAAGTACAAGCTACATTCTTTTGTTTTAATCCCTTCGCTGCCAGGCCTTTTCCCTCTCCTGTGCCGAACCTTTTTTTGGCTATTTGGGGCAGTTCCCGCTTAGGCCCTCATAACTTTTTGTTCACATAAGCTACCCACGCCAAATTTGCGTCCTTTTTTTCCCAACATCCTAGGGATTCTAGAGGTACCCAGACTTTGTGGGTTCCCCTGAAGGAAACCAAGAAATTAGCCAAAATACAGTGACCATTTTTTTTTTTTAAATGGGAAAAAAGGGCTGCAGAAGGCAGCTTGTGTTTTTTTTCCCTGAAACTGGCATCAACAAAGGGTTTGCGGTGGCAAGATCACCATCTTCCCAGCTTTCAGGAACAGGCAGACTTGAATTGGAAAACTTCAATACAATTTTGACATTTTACTGGGACATACCCCTTTTTACAATTTTTTTTGTGCTTTCAGCCTCCTTCTAGTTAGTGACCAAAATGGGTGAGAAACCAATGCTGAATCCTATAAAGCTAAACATTTCTGAAAAGTAGACAAAATTCTGAATTCAGCAAGGGGTCATCTGTGTAGATCCTACAAGTGTTTCCTTCAGAAAATAAAAGTTGAAATAAAAAAAATATTGAAATTAGCCATTTTTCTCCACGTTTTACTCTAACTTTTTCTCCTGCGATGTCAGATTTTTTTAAAGCAATATACCGTTACGTCAGCTGGACTCTTCTGGTTGCGAGGATATACAGGGAGTGCAGAATTATTAGGCAAGTTGTATTTTTGAGGATTAATTTTATTATTGAACAACAACCATGTTCTCAATGAACCCAAAAAACTCATTAATATCAAAGCTGAATATTTTTGGAAGTAGTTTTTAGTTTGTTTTTAGTTTTAGCTATGTTAGGGGGATATCTGTGTGTGCAGGTGACGATTACTGTGCATAATTATTAGGCAACTTAACAAAAAAAAAAATATATACCCATTTCAATTAGTTATTATTACCAGTGAAACCAATATAACATCTCAACATTCACAAATATACATTTCTGACATTCAAAAACAAAACAAAAACAAATCAGTGACCAATATAGCCACCTTTCTTTGCAAGGACACTCAAAAGCCTGCCATCCATGGATTCTGTCAGTGTTTTGATCTGTTCACCATCAACATTGCGTGCAGCAGCAACCACAGCCTCCCAGACACTGTTCAGAGAGGTGTACTGTTTTCCCTCCTTGTAAATCTCACATTTGATGATGGACCACAGGTTCTCAATGGGGTTCAGATCAGGTGAACAAGGAGGCCATGTCATTAGATTTCCTTCTTTTATACCCTTTCTTGCCAGCCACGCTGTGGAGTACTTGGACGCATGTGATGGAGCATTGTCCTGCATGAAAATCATGTTTTTCTTGAAGGATGCAGACTTCTTCCTGTACCACTGCTTGAAGAAGGTGTCTTCCAGGAACTGGCAGTAGGACTGGGAGTTGAGCTTGACTCCATCCTCAACCCGAAAAGGCCCCACAAGCTCATCTTTGATGATACCAGCCCAAACCAGTACTCCACCTCCACCTTGCTGGCGTCTGAGTCGGACTGGAGCTCTCTGCCCTTTACCAATCCAGCCATGGGCCCATCCATCTGGCCCATCAAGACTCACTCTCATTTCGTCAGTCCATAAAACCTTAGAAAAATCAGTCTTGAGATATTTCTTGGCCCAGTCTTGACGTTTCAGCTTGTGTGTCTTGTTCAGTGGTGGTCGTCTTTCAGCCTTTCTTACCTTGGCCATGTCTCTGAGTATTGCACACCTTGTGCTTTTGGGCACTCCAGTGATGTTGCAGCTCTGAAATATGGCCAAACTGGTGGCAAGTGGCATCGTGGCAGCTGCACGCTTGACTTTTCTCAGTTCATGGGCAGTTATTTTGCGCCTTGGTTTTTCCACACGCTTCTTGCGACCCTGTTGACTATTTTGAATGAAACGCTTGATTGTTCGATGATCACGCTTCAGAAGCTTTGCAATTTTAAGAGTGCTGCATCCCCCTGCAAGATATCTCACAATTTTTTACTTTTCTGAGCCTGTCAAGTCCTTCTTTTGACCCATTTTGCCAAAAGAAAGGAAGTTGCCTAATAATTATGCACACCTGATATAGGGTGTTGATGTCATTAGACCACACCCCTTCTCATTACAGAGATGCACATCACCTAATATGCTTAATTGGTAGTAGGCTTTCGAGCCTATACAGCTTGGAGTAAGACAACATGCATAAAGAGGATGATGTGGTCAAAATACTCATTTGCCTAATAATTCTGCACTCCCTGTATAGGGCTTGTAGGTTCATCAAGAACTCTAGGTACCCAGAGCCAATAGATGAGCTGCACCTTACAATGGGTTTTTATTCTATACCGGGTATACAGCAATTCATTTGCTGAAATATAAAAAGTGAAAAACAGGTATCAAGAAAACCTTTGTATTTCCAAAATGGCAACAAGATAAGGTGTTCAGAAGCAGTGGTTATTTGTGCATCTCTGAATTCCGGGGTGCCCATACTAGCATGTAAATTACAGGGCATTTCTCAAATAGAAGTCTTTTTTTTTTTACACGCTGCCTTACATTTGGAAGGAAAAAATTTACAGTTAGACAAGGGGCAATAACACTTGTTTTGCTATTCTATGTTCCCCCAAGTCTCCCGATAAAAATGGTACCTCACTTGTGTGGGTAGGCCTAGCGCCCATGAAAGGAAATTTCTCAAAACAAAACGTGGACACATCATATTTTTTCACAGAAAACAGAGGTGTTTTTTGCAAAGTGCCTACCAGTGGATTTTGGCCTCTAGCTCAGTCGGCACCTGGGGAAACCTAGCAAACCAGCGCATATTTGAAAACTAGACACCTAGGGGAATCCAAGATGGGGTGACTTGTGGGGCTCTGACCAGGTTCTGTTACCCAGAATCCTTTGCAAACCTCAAAATTTGACAAAAAAAACACCTTTTCCTCTTATTTCGGTGACAGAAAGTTCTGGAATCTGAGAGGAGCCACAAATTTCCTTCCACCCAGCGTTCCCCAAAGTCTCCCGATAAAAATGGTATCTCACTTGTGTGGGTAGGCCTAGCGCCCACGAAAGGAAATGCCCCAAAACACTATCAGGACACATCAAAACGATCAAATACAAAACTACCTGTTTTTGCAGGGGGGCACCTGCGTTTTTGGTCCTGGGCTCAGCAGCCTTCTAGGGAAACCTACCAAACCCAGACATTTCTGAAAACTAGACACCCGAGGGAGTCCAGTGAGTTTGACTTGCGTGGATCCCCCAATGTTTTCTTACCCAGAATCCTCAGCAAACCTAAAATTTAGCTAAAAAAAATCACATTCCACATTTCTGTGTGGGATCACCGCACTGGGACACATTTCATACCACCCAGTGCTTTAAATGGGCCGGTACTGAGTACCGGCACTTTTTTATTTTAAGAGGGGGAGTACCGGCACATCTCAAGAAAACCGTAATACTTTTAATTGGAGAGTACCGGCACTTCTCAGAAAGAAGCAGGTACTCTGGCAGAGAGTACCTGCACTTTATTTTTTCCAATTCAAGCACTGATACCACCCAATGTAACCCTCAGTCTCCCGGTAAAAATGATACCTCATTTGTGTAGGTGGGCCAAGTGCTTGTGAAAGGGAAGAGACAAAAACATGTTGATATTGAGGGGGAACAAAGGGGGTCCAAAAGTGCAGTTTTCAAAAAGTGCTGCAGAATTTTTATCGGTATAGATGAGACAATGCTGGGTGGTAGGAATTTTGTGGATTCCTGCAGATTCCGTAAGGTTCCATCACAAAAACGAGGGAAAAATGTGTGATTTCCAGCAAAGTTGGAGGTTTGCAGGGGATTGTTGGTTCAAAAATGGTGCGGGGTGCATGTGAAACACACCACCCTGGAATCACCCAGACGTTTAGTTTTCAGATGTGTCAAGGTCTTGTGGATTTTTCTACATGGCAGCGTCCCAAAGCCCATAGAGTGCAGCCCTCACCATTCCAAGTGGGACGATTTTTAGAGTAAGCCAAGTTCTCATGGCCCAAATGTAAAACTAAAACCCAAAATAATCAAATGTGTTCTTGCTTGCTGTGGGATAAGATGTTTGAGTGCGGGGGAGAGCTGAAATAAATACTGTTACCCCCTTCAGTTGAGGTGGGGGTGTAACCAGACCCATACTAGTTGGTAGCCACCTCCCCAATATATATATATTTTTTTATTTTTTTTTATTCCCTGGCATCTAACAGACTTTCTACCCCCCCCATCAGATCAGGGATAAGTGCCCCTCTGCCAACTAGTGGGCAGAACAACTTTGGACCCATTTATTTGGGGTGGGGGTATGGCCATACCCCCAATCTTATTTTTGGAGAAAAAAAACTTCACTGGCCTCTGGTGGGCTTTCTGCCCCCCCAGCCACTCCTTGAGGCAGATGGGCCTTTCAAAAATAGGCCCATCTGCCCCCAATGGAGGGGAAGATATGGCCAACAGTAATGTGCCCCCATGGGAAGCGACCCTTACCCAATGGGCTGCCTCCCTAAAGAAAACACACACACCAATCCCTGGTGCCTAAGTGGTTTCTGCCCCCATGGGGATAGATTGGCCTAATAAAAATTGGCTGATCTGCCCCCAGTGGGGGCAGAAATGGCCTAAAATAAACTTGCCCCCTCACCCCCCCAGGGAGCGACCCTTGCCTATGGGGTCACTCCCGTTGCGTGACATTGGCGCAAAAAAAATATCCCTGGTGCCTAGTTGTTACTGCCCCCCTTGGGGGTGGGGGGGTCTGATTGACCTAAAATCAGCGGATCTGCCCCCAAAGTGGGCAGAAACGGCCTTAAATACAATTTGCCCCTCCAGGGGAGCGACCCTTGCCTAAGGAGTCGCTCACCATCTGTAAAACAACAACAAAAATCCCCAGTGCCTAGTGGTTTCTGCCCCCCTTGGGGGCAGATCGGCCTAATTAAAATTGGCTGATCTGCCCCTCGGGGGGGGGGGGCAGAAATGGTCTAAAATAAATGTGCCCCCCAGGGAAACGACCCTTGGCTAAGGGGTCGCTCCCCTTGCGTGAAATTCTCGAAGAAAAAAAAACTCCCTGGTGTCTAGTGGTTTCTGTCCCCCTTGGGGGCAGGTTGGCCTCATAAAAATAGGCCAGTCTGCCACCAAGGGGGGCAGATATGGCCTAAATATAATTTGCCCCCCTAGGGGGACGAGCCTTGCCCAAGGGGGTCGCTCACCACCTCTTAAAAAAAAAAAAAAAAAAAAAAAAACAATTTGCTCTGGTGCCTAGAGGTTTCTGCCCCCACCCAGGGAGGCAGAAAAGGCCTGAAAAAAAATGCCTCCCCTGGGAGCGACCCTTGCCCAACGAGTCGCTCCCTCATGCCAATTTCATAAAAATAAATAAATCCCTGGTGTCTAGTGGGCGTTTTAGCAGCT
Source organism: Pleurodeles waltl (assembly GCF_031143425.1). Lineage (NCBI taxonomy): Eukaryota > Metazoa > Chordata > Amphibia > Caudata > Salamandridae > Pleurodeles > Pleurodeles waltl. The sequence goes on along the minus strand of NC_090443.1, from coordinate 640,421,873 downwards.
GGATTGCTTGCAATCCGGCTGCTAAAACGCTCAGAGACTTCAAAGGGAAGGAAATTAATTTCCTTCCCTTTGAAGCCTCTCCGGCCTCCTCCACGTGATCGGAAGAGAAATGCTTTGCATTTCTCTTCCGATCGCGCTGGAAGCTGATCTTCCAACGCGATGGGAGGAGGCCTCTGTGATTGTCAGCGCACAATCACGCGCTGACGTCACAGGGAGGGTTGGTGGTGGAAGGGGAAGGGATTCCCGTTCCTTCCACGACCGGGGTGTGTGGGTGGGGGGGCCCACGGGGGGAGCGCTAGCGCTTCCCCCCCAGTTCCTGGGTGCTTTAGACGAGATCACCTCGTCCAAGGCACCCAACAGGTTAAATGATCTTAACAGGTAAAAAAAAAAAAATAGTGGCAATTGAACATCAGGCCTCTAGTTAACCAAATGCATATTTCTGGCATAGTACGTTATATAGTTGCTATTCTCATTTATTCTTTTCTATGTACTCCTGTATCTGGCACCCTTATATTTTATTTAATATTACACAAATTTGAGCCCAGCTTGGCTTGCAGATAAGCACCCTTGTATCAACATGCTAACATTTCTCCAGGGATTCGTACTGAATGGTGTCTGGTGCCTTGAGGGTAGACCTCTTGGGAAATGTGGGGGAGGGGATTAGTATATTATATACAAGCTAAACAAATAAGAGCCTCTGCAGGAGCTATGTAGGTAAGGCAAAAGGTGTAATGAATGCTTCTCCTGCATAGCATGAGTAGAGGCGTGTTAGAAATTGGGTTTCTAGTTAACAGAGGTATACATCCTGTCCAAGGAGGGACCACAAACCTAGTCAGGGTAAATCAGATATACAACCTAAATCAACATGTGCTCACCCTCTGGTAGCATGGCATAGAGCAGTTAAGCTTAACTTAAGAGGCAATGTGTAAAGTATTTGTGCAACATTTAAAACAGTAACACCATGATAACATCACAAAAATACTCCACACTGGTTTAGAAAAATAAAGATTGTTTTTATGAGTAAAAGAAGACCAAAACGACAAAAATCCAATAAGTAGAACTTGAGATATGAATTTTTAAAGAATAATCGTACAGTGCTTAGAAATCAGTAGCTCTAAAAGGTAGTTGAGGTTTTGTGCTAGACTGGGTAAATCCAAAGTTCAGGTCGCCTGTGGTGGAGAGCAGGCTGGCTACAAGACCCACACAGGGCCTGCTGAAAAGTACCTGGGATGGAGAGTTGTTTTGACAGCAAGCCGGTGATGCAAAGGTGATGCATCCGATCCACACAGTCAGGGCGATGTGTCGTCGTTGAGCTGCACAGCTGGCAATGCCATGTCCTCGAGATGTGGCCTTGAGCACCTGCGATGAAGGTCATAAGTCGTTCTGGAGCTGTGCAGCCAGCTATGTGCCAGGGCTGGTGGTTATTCGTTGATTCTGAGTGGCGCAGTCAGCAATGTAAAGTCCTCTACCTCAGCGGCAGTGGCGATGCATCCGTGGGAGGATGCAGCAGTTCTGATCATCGCAACTGTATCAGTTTTTGCCTGGAAGCAGCTGCAGAGTCTCCTTTTAAGGCCCTGGACTGGATTGTCACCTCTTGGCCGGATAAGACTCAGTTGGCAAAGTCCAGCAGCTGAGCAGGGTTATAGGGAGTCTTTGATGGTCATGACACTTCAGAAGAGAAGCTAACAAGCCCTTTGAGTTACTTAATTTCTTTAGAGCATGTAGAGAGGCAAGTCCAGTCCTTCTCTCCCTCCTGGCAGCACAGCAGTTCTTCTTCCTGGCCAAATGTTCTCAGATCCAGAAGTGTTCTGATTTGGTGGGGTTTGGGGTCTAGTACTTCTTCCCAGGTTAGCTTTTGAAGTGGGGAGACTTCAAAGTGTGCTCTTTGAAATGCTCAGTGTCCTTGGCCCTTCCTTCCCTGGCTCCAGACACTGTAGAGGGGGCTTTGCAGCTCTTTTTGTGGGGACAACCAAGGCCTTATTCAGTTGCAAGTGTCTGCTCCTCCCTTCTCTCCTGCCCAGGAAGGCCCATCAACCTGTTGATGGACCATCAGGATGTAAATGTCACACCACAGTTCCCTTTGTATGTGACTGTCTCAAGGAATGCACAAAGCCCAGCTGTCACCCACCACAGATGTGTATTTAATGACATAAGTTATGATTTTAAATTGTGAATCCAGAGACCCTAAACTCCAAATTTCTATCTTTTCTCACTTGGAAATTACACTTAGACTGTTTCAAGGTAATCCCAATATTAACCTATGTGAGAGATAGGTGTTGCAGTACTGAAAAAAGGAATGTCATCGTTTTTTACTACCAGGACATGTTAAACCTAAAAGTATATGTCCAACCCTGTATATACACTGCGCCCTGCCTTTGGGGATAGCTTAGGGCCTACCCTAGGAATGACTTGCATGTATTATAAAGCAAGGCCTAGACCTGGCAAGTGGCTGCGCTAAGTTGCAAACAGAGTGCAGTCCTTCTTATACTCAAAGTTCATATTGTCAAAAATGCTCAAGGCAAAAATGTGATGTGCAAGCTTTTAATAGTGCTCTGTCCCAATAGCACCTTGTGACATGAAAATAGGCTGCTGTGCCGTGTCGTGCTAGGAAAGCCTAGTGATGTAAGAAGGGCCTAATTAAGAGATGGAGTTTTTTTTTTTTTTTTTTTATGCTACAGAATGTATTGTTTGCAGTTCTAGGGCTTTTTCTTGTGAGCTCATTGAATACTGGAAGTTAGAATAGATTTATTTTTCATGGATTCTGGATGTGTGCAGAATGTTCACACAGTAGTGTTAAAAACTATGTCAAACATGAATCCTAGAATACATAGCAGGCAGCGCTCATTCCATTTGCAACACGCATTATTTGCTCTTTCCTTGCTAATGTTGCAACCAAATAATAACAAGGATTGTTAACATGATGAAGGTAATCGAAGTTCATAATTTGCTCGTACGAACATCCTTTAGAAACCAAAGTGATCAAGCATAATCACAAAGCAACTGGATAACATTTAAGGGACCAAGTTTTGCCTTTTAATTGCATAATAGAAATTGTACTTAAATTCTGCGTTCTGTTTCGACTGACTAAACTTAACTTATCTATCCACAGAACCTACCACTGCTGTCTCAACTACTCCCTCAGTAGAAATAATGAAAACAACGATGTCGACCACCAGCACAACCATACAGACCACTCCAATAAGTACAACTCTAGCTGGAGGAATTAAAGTAGGAACCAAGGGACCAAAGCCACCACCCGTAGTCTCTACTACAAAAATGCCCGTACTGACCAGCTTTCCATTACCTGAGAGGTTTTGCGATGCCAAGGAGGAGAGGGGGATCAACTGGCCTCAGACACAAAGAGGAATAATTGTTGAACGCCCTTGTCCCAGAGGCACTCGTGGTAATTACTACATTTCCTTAGTACCTTGTTTCTATCTATCAACTGTCTCACGTAGTAAGCATCAATGTCTCATCTGGCCCTGCCCTTGTTCTCTAGTAACAGAATGTTTTTAAAGAATGTGAAATCTAACATGTCTGATAGGGGTGTGGCTGACATTCATTGAACAGATGTGTGATTGGTTACACATTGTTCAACGGTCTACATCCTGTTGCGTCTCACTCTGTAGAGGACAACTTTTATGTTTTTTTGGCCTCGGAATATGTACCAGGACACAGCCACCCATAATTGTACCTCGTGATCATGCATGGACCATTTTTACCCATTGCTTTCATTGGGTTCATTACATTCTTTGGTGCCATATTTCAAATGTTTTTTTTAAGCTTTGTTCTTTCAAATGCAGTGGGTTGGCTCTAGATTAATTCACAGAGAACCACCATCAAGGTAATTGCATGCTGTTGTGTTCTTTTTTTTCTTCTTAATACAACTGTCCTAAATTTAACATGGTCATTCACCAAGTGTGGCTCACTGGTTAGAGCGGCAGACCCTGATGTAGAAATCTGGCCCCAGGACCAGGGTTCAATTCCCGCCTCGGCGGGTCTTGGGCTCAATTTCCTCGGACCTGATAATTCTCGCATCGGTGCCTAATCTAACTCTGTAACTCTGGGCAATAGCTTGCTTAATCTCCACAACGGCCCCAACAGCGCTGGGATGCCTGGCTTCACCTTGGAGGTTGCCCAGGAGTGGGCACCTCACAGGGAAAAGCCAGGAGGGGTTCCACAGCGGTATGTGTACAGCGCCTTGAGACCCTAACGGGTGAGTAGTGCGCTATACAAGTACGAAGTTTACAGTTTTACAATTAAATTTTTTCAGAAAATATATCCAAATAAAAATCAATGAATTCCTGGGAATAAGTAAAATGCTTATCGGGAGGCGTTCTTTGCTGTAAATTATGTTCTTATTGAGAACTCAATCACCTCTGGTGTGTAAATTAACTGAACTTAGTATAACACGTTTAACTCTTATCATTCCTTCTCGCTCAACTTGTTGTGTAACGTCAGGTTTTCTGCTGATTGCCTGCATCTCTATCAGAGCGCTGTGGTCTACCTCTGTCTCCTAAAGGTGACTGTTTTTCTCTGCCTTCCTTGAAACTTGGAGGGGGAGCATAGTAATACACAAAATATTTGAGGCTGATTTACTGTTATGACTCGAATCATCGATTTATTTGGAGAAAATGTTTGAACATTGCTTACTTTTGGCGAATGGGTAGATTTAAAATGCAAGAATGTCAGTGCGCACATGCGTAAAATGCATTTGTATGCAGACACGAGGCTGTGCTGCTTTGATATAGAAGGGGCTTAAGCATGTGTAACACTGGTTGAAAAAATATATTCATAATTAATACAATTTTTTTTATAGCTATTGCATCAAGAATTTTAGAATTTATTGAGGACATGGAGACTAGGATTATGCTTTCTCTTTATTTTACTGTTCACACAGCAGCCAATCAAATTTAACTAAACTCTAAACTACATAACCCATCATTGGCTGCTGTTTGAACATTAAAGAAAAGAGAAAGCATAATCTGAAGTCTCCGGTCATGCCATAGAATTAGAATCTATGGTTCTTGTGAGAAAAGACAATGTATATTGACAACCAGCAGCCCCAAAAGCACAAAGTCTGCTGCCATGTTGCAGTATCCAAGCGATTCATTTGGCATAGAGTTTAAAATTTTCCTTTTGTTAAGATCTTGACATGACTTTAGAAGGGATAACGGGTTGATCTTTAAACCTTAGTATAGGTTTGACTTTTGTGGGTGTCTTTCTCAATTATTCTCTTACAAAATTCAGCCAGAGTACGTATGTTTAGTTTTAGTCTTACCTCTGTGGCTAGATTTTAAACTGAGAGGCAAATCAGAGACTCTAAGTGGCTATGGATGTGGCTACAGCGGATTAATGTAACATGATTAATCCTGCTTAATGAAACTGGGGATGCTGCACAGCAGGTAGTTGCAGAATGTATTGAATAGTCCATTGGCAGCCTTGCTTATATCAGAAGGACACTCTGAAACGTCAGTAACCTGGAAGTCCCTAGCCTTCCATTGTCTTGGTTGACAATTGCCCTTTCCATTCTAAGGATATAAAAATGAATGTAGGATAATGAATCTCTCAGTTGGTAAACCTGAGAGCACTATGGAAGTGAGAGAAGCATCAATAATAAAACATACTAAGACTTTGATGTTTTGAGTTCCCTCGATCTTCAGATCAAAACAGTCACTGATATCGCTGATAAACCAGTTTGGGACTGGTGACCATTTATTAGGTCCAGAGTCTCCAAAAGAGCCAGGAGGGCCACATCCGTGGCAGAACATACTCAAGATAAATATACATACATTACAATGAATCTAGAGTGACTTATTTGCATATTATGAAAATCTGACTTGTATCAGACCCTTCTGGCCTTCCTTTTTAGGTAACATTAGTAAAAACCAGCGCATAAGATGCTGGAAATATCATTGGACGACTCCATTATATTTGTAACAAATAAACACGCCAAAGCTCTGTCTACATTGATTACCTTAATACTTGGCCTGTACAGAAATCAGGAGGCGTGTGCATGTCTCAGTATTTGTAGTCTTTTGCTACAAAGCAAAGGTATAAACCTCAGCATTCAAAGTAAGGAATAGTGGATTGCCTTACCCTTCATTCAGAAACATCCTAACCATGATCAAGGACTAGAATCTGAATGTATTTAGCAGCCCTTTCACAAAAGGAGAGGGGGCATGGAGTTCTCCGAAAAGAAGTGGTCTATACTTTCCTCCTAATAATATCCACCCAAGAAAGTAAGAGTGCAGTGAACCTGCTATCCGGATCTAAACATTTTGCACAAAGGGGGCAGATAATTCAGTGCTTAATTTGAGCCAGTGTTTTGTAGTGCTCACCACCAGCACGTAATTGTCAACACTGGCACTTATGACAGCCTGCCACATGGCGGCACTGTTTGTCTTCTTTCAAAATTAACACAACAATTACTAATTCAATATACATTAAAATGGCTAATACCTGCCATCCAAGCCATTTGTGTAGCTTTGGGGGTCCAGGATAGTCAGAATTGTCACACTTGTAGGAGTGTGATTGCTGTTTGTTGTGCTGGCACTGTAATTGGAAGGACTGGCAGGGGCAATGTTTTGTGGCAGTGACCTCCTGAAGAGGTCCCTGGCACTTATTGTTTTACAAACTAAGCACTGAGTTGGTTGAGCATTATTATGAAATCATGATAGGGTCGAGCCTCTGCGAATGCATGCGCTTGCGCATGCGTCTCGCTTGCAAGACTTGGTTGTGTTCATTAAAGAGTTTGGATCCCGCCTGTTGCTCACCATTTGTTGGTTTGCGTGGCAGCCTTGCAATTCATCAAGGCACGCCCGGCATTTCAGTTTCTCTGTGTGGAGCAGGGATCAGGCACTAATTGATTCAACTTAATTAGTGCCCATCTGCTGCTCCCAACATGATCGGGGTACTATTTGTTCTTTTTAACTTCTAGTGCCCTGCAAACAGAAGGCTTGTGACTGGCAAAAACGTGCCCAGCAGGACAAACAAAATTGCAAAGTTTTATTTTTTAATGCTAACTTTTATTTTCCCAAGCCATCTTTTCTCAGTTCCCATACATATTTTCTTTTATTTTTGCTCCTGGGTGCTGTCGTCAAAAGATGAATTTTTTTTTTATTGTATGCTGTTCAGTAGACAGGGAAATGTGAAAATGCATCTTGTTAGGGAAAGAGTGTATTGATAATGTGTGTAGGCAACCATATTGGTATCACATTTATTCTTGCCTAGAAGTTAAAAAACTGACGGGTCTATACTTTAGGCCCTTAATGAAATTGGAGTATACTTTTTTCAGCGGTGTTCAGGATTTTTGGCCATGTTATTTATTATCGGTGATCAAAGTCAGCTATTTAGTTTGTAATACTTTGCACAATAACTGTTAAAAGATACATACAAGGCTGCTAATAAGCAGATGCTTGAAGTCACAGGAATTGTGAAGGACAAGTGCTTGCTGAAGCAGAGACTGGATAGTACCAACGATATTAGCTAACAACGTGTGTTGTTGTAATAAGGAGGGGTCCTAATACGGAACCCTTCCCCTGACCCTACAAGAAAGTCTCTTTTCATTGATGCATCCAGATAGCAGTCAGTAACTTTAGTGACAAGTGCTCAGTGGAATGATTGACCTAAACTGACAACACTGGAACAGGTAGGTCCTGAAAGGAATTGGTTGCAGCAATTGAAATTCTGATTGGAACTAACCAAACCTGGGCCCAAAGTTCACACCTAAACGATTGGGAGGCGGGGGTGCAGAAGAAAGTGATCAATACAGAAAAAAATTGAATAACCAGGGTACAAATAATAGCTAGATTCAGGATACAAAAAGATCTAGAGGAGACTGCAGAAATTATAAAAACACGCACAAGAATAGAATCTTCACCAGTTGAAAAGGCAGTAGTGATGAATGAAAAGCATTAACATGAAACCACGTTCTTTAGTTTCTCTGGGAGATGTCCACAAATGCAGCGGGAGCACAGAGCAGGAGCTCTTTATAAACAGTTGAAACAACAAATGCTGCAGAAGAAACACTGCTTCGTCCAGCCCGTACCCACAGACGATGGGATTGATGGTAACAAACTTGTGAGCTGGAAGCATGGCAGATTTCAGCAGCTTAGCTCGCTCCTCCACCTCTAGCCCTTACATAATTCGTAGGTGTACCAACCAGGCGTGTGTACACCTAATCACTCCATAATGGACTTGGGTTTGTATCGCATCAGGAGAACGTACAAAGGATCACAAGCATGTTATAGTTCTTAAGGTACACCCCAAATTATTATTTGAATTTCTGAAGACCTCTTCAACTCATCCTCTGGGAAGGCATTCAGGTTTTGTACATTGTTAGGAGCCACTGCTGTGGTGTTTGCTTCTTTGTTCAGTGAAAGCATAAGTCATCTTATATGCTGGCTTGAAACAGTGGAAATTGCATTTTCTGTGGTATTGGAGATGGCTGCCTCATTGATAACATTCCATACCCTATTATATTTACAGACTGGCAATTTGGTCCTAGTGGCTGGGTCTGAAGTTGCAGTTGTCTATTGAACCTATTAAGTGTGCAGTTAATACAGGGTGCAGTTGTCCAGTACAGGGTCAGCAGGCCCCACAATGATTCGATATTCTGTTTGGCTCATGCAGGACCTGTAGGCAGAAACAGTTTTACTGTGGCCTGGACCAAAGGTAATAGTACAGTATAAATTACCTTCCAGCCAGTATATAGTTCCTGTGTTCCTTACATTTGGAGGGAAGAGGTGTGGCTGTAAAAGAGTCGAGGAACGTAGGCCTTGATTATGGAGCCTCGTCTATTGTATATGTTGTAAAATGTTTTGTTTCCCAACTGTGTAATAAACTTAGAGCATGCACAAGTAAATGAAAACAGAAATAGTTTCTAGAGGCACTAACAATCCTAATTTCTCTTTTGGTTCCCACGTTTATTTCAGGCACTGCTTCTTATCTCTGCATGATTTCCACTGGAACATGGAATTCTAGAGGCCCTGATCTTAGTAATTGCACCTCACACTGGGTAAATCAGCTGGCACAGAAGGTTAGTTGAACATTAATGACTTTATGAAGATTGCACAAAGTACCTATTAATAACTTATTAATAATGTATGAAATGTTGCTTTTTCACGTGTTACAAAAATGTGTGTACAGCTGCTCAATTTAATGTAACGAGTTGTGTGCAGTGGGTATCATCATATCTGCTCTTGGTATTCACCTCACATAACCTTGCATTTCCAATTTTTCTAAAAGGTGGACTGAGTTTGGCTAACTGCATTTTTATTTATTGATCTGATTTTTCCAGGGCTTTGCATAGTCGTACTTTGTAGAGATCTAGTCAGAAGTAATTAAAAGCTTGTTTTTTTGGTTGTGTTTTTTTTTTTTTTTTAAGTAAATTTAGAGGACTTTGTCTAGAGGCCTGCGGGGAAAACCAGAATCCACATCAGTCATTTTCAGATTTGGTTTCAGATTCAGAAAGGTGGTAGCAGCTTTTTCATGTCAGTGCCAAACTCTGCTATCAACAAATAAGTGAGCTGATTGTCGAATGTATCCAACTGTGAGATCATGTGGCAGGGGCGCGTACTTATCAATATGACATTGCAAGGTAGTTATGCTGAATGCGTGGAACTCGTTATATAGTCTTAGCTGTGCATTATTTCAACAGTGTCCCGTGTAAATCCTAAACACTACTTAGTACTCTGTCACAGCAGGTGGATCAATAGCAAATTATCGTTGCAAACGGAAGAAGAGTACGTATTTACACACCCTTTAAAAACTGTTTTAGTGTAACTAACACAGTGCCTGATAAAAATGTTCAAAACCACGTTCCACGTCTGAGAGTTTGGCAACAGTAGATTTTTTTTTTTTTTCTTTTTCTCAATCTTTCCACTATACCTCGTTTTTTGATCTGGGTAATTCATGCCAACGTTGGGGGCATGAACAAAACAGCGCATAACAATCAATCTACGAAGTACAAACTGCAATTCAGAAACTATACTATTTTAAACCATTTTGTAAATTTTACTGCAGACTTTGATATCAATACTAGCTGAAGTGAATACCAATTACAGTAGATCCGCACCTCAGTGATTTCTGCTTCAGGCTCGTGCACTTTTCAAAGAGCATTACATTTATCAGAATTTCAGAACATTTCTATTTAAGGAAATGGAGAATGGAAACGTTCTGAGGCCTTTGTCAAAGCAAAGTGACGCAATAGTCGAGCTGTAATATCAAAGTGTGTTGCAACGAGCGAATTTTTTTTTTTTTTTTATTTTTATTTATTTTTTTATTTAAAAATTGCTTTTTTTGCAGGAGCTTACGACTGGTTCTGTTCACTAAACATATCATGTTTTTGGCTCGATAGAGGTCTTAACATGCATGCACCTTGATATTCCCAACCCAGCAAGTGATGATATATATATTTATTTATTTTTTAGATCAGAGAGGGGGATAGTGCTGCTAGCCTTGCCAACGAACTGGCTAAGCACACCAAAGGCCCTGTGTTTGCAGGCGACGTGAGTTCGTCTGTGAGATTAATGGAACAACTGGTGGACATTCTAGATGCACAGCTGCAAGATCTAAAGCCAAGTGAGAGAGATTCCGTTGGGCGGAGTTACAACAAGGTAGCTGTTGATGTCTCTCTGTAAAAACGCTCTTTGGTCACATCTTGCTGAGAGAGTTAATATATTTCAATGTGTTCAAACATGTATATTAATTGTATTATGGTGATATTTGTCTGCCCGTATTGTGTGTGGGAAAGGCAAGCTGATGTCACAACTATCCGTAATCTCAGGCGTTTGGGCAGAGCAGGATTGGAGGCAGTTAGAGAACTAACCCCAAACATGGCGAGTATGCATGGACCACAGTGATTTCAGCCGAGGCTTGTAACCTTTAGACTCGCATGACTTGGCCCACTTGTGCAGTTTCTGGTTGTGCACAAAGGAAAACCTTAAATAATTGCACTGCGGTGCGCCGTAGGCTCCAGATGCTGGAATTGATCTGAGGCAGGCAAGAGACCAGATAGGTAGAAAACACAGAGTGTCTCGATTGAGGTGAAAATGAGCCGCTAGAGGTGCCCATCCCACTGCTTTAAGAGTGGGTGCCCTTAGTAAAACTTAGGGGAAACCATAGAGTGGCCTGAACGGCCAGTCCGGGGTGAGAGCTTTACTGGCATGTTCTGACCAGCAGGATTTTTTTCGTCTCTGCCTCCGTAGTGAAGAGGGTCTACAAATACGCAAAGCTGAGGGAAAACTGGGAATGATTCTCGAGTTTTATACTTTGTGTCCCCGTAGCAAACAGTCTCCTAGATAAAAACAAAAATTCTAAATGCTATTGCACAAAATATACCACTCATTCAAATTCACCATCACAAGGAGAAGACAAGAGGACTGTGTGTCATGTGACTTAGTCAACGTTATGTGTCTAAACAGTACTTATAAAGCAGCTGATTGGCACGAACAACTAACACTGAACCAGACAGTCGGACTGGTTTGAAACGGTTGATATGCAAATATATTAAACGTTCAATAAAAGTAGTTTCCTGGCTGATTGTAGACACTAGGGTACATTTCCTATTGATGTACATCAACTGCAAAACACTCTGAAATAATGCCCCAGTATACATTCAAACAGGCCCATTTTTACATCCTGGTTCCATGTCTCTGACCAGCTAAGCCACTTTCATTTAGACAGAGGTCAAAAGGGGCAAACAGAGAGGAAAAAGTTTAGGGCTCATAACTATGACTGCCTGCCACAGGTCTTGAAGATATGAGCAAACCACCCACTAGTAAGGAAAGTAGTGAGCAGGGAACAGTTAAGAAGATCTCATTGCTGAGATCCTAGTTCTTAAATAAACAATGGTTAACCCTTGAATGCTGAATGCAAGGTCTCTAAACAAAGCCAGTTGTATTCTGAACCTAAGCAACACAAAAGGATGATGGACGGAGTGCTGAACAATGCAAACACTCACCCCCAGTAACATATCTGAGTTTAATCCATCGTTCTTTTGATCAGCTTGCCACCCCAGTTTGGACCCAGCCATATGCAAATCAGTCTTGACCCTGTTCCTCCTGGGAACAGTCCAGCCCGAACTGGGACCCATCCTGGGACCGGTTTTAGGGTATCACCCTTCATACCCTGCCTGATGAAGGGTGACACCCTGAAACCGGTCCTGGGATGCTTGTACCCAGTCCAGGGAAAATCTGGCTTGGCAGTTTGGGCTGGACTGTTCCCATGGGGAGCAGGGTGAAGACTGATTTGCATATAGCTGGGTCCAAGCTGGAACGGCATGGGTGGCAACAAAACTATTCATTTAGGCCCAGATCTCTGTACTGAGGGTGAATGTTTGACATTGTTCAGCATTCCGTCCATCACTTGTTCTTTTTGCAATTGTTGTCCCAAGTGGGAAGTGTATGCCCAGACGTGGGTCACGTGCTCCCCATGACACTGGATTCAAGCTAGTCTGGCTGATGAAGGGTGATACCCTGAAACCGGTCCTAGGATGCTTGTTTCCAGTCTGGGGAGGACCTGGCTTGGCAGTTCGGGCTGGACTGTTCCCATGGGGAGCAGGGTCAAGACTGATTTGCATATGGCTGGGTTCAAACTGGAACGGCATGGGTGGCAAAAAAAACGATGGATTTAGGCCCAGATCTCTGTACTGGGGTGAATGTTTGACATTGTTCAGTGTTCCGTCCATCACTTGTTCTTTTTGCAATTGTATTCTGAACCTAAGCGCCCTATCCTGATGCTCATAACTGAGTATTCCTTTACCAGTCCCTCGTTTTAAGATCTAACTGTCCCCCTGAACTTATCTGAATCTCAGGTGAACAGTTTGCTACTATTTGTATTGACCAAAACTGTATTGGCTGAAAGTCTCTGCTTCTGACATTAAAAAGCACACAATCAAATTATCGAGTTAATTAAACCATTTCACTCTTTCTGTGAGTTTAAATGATTTGATATAAAACGTCACAATTTATTAGCGATACAGTGCTGTATTTCAGAGCTCAAGTAGAGTATGTACTACAGCGAGACTAAGGAAAAACATGGATCATGTCCCTAAACATTATTTGTAATGTATAGCTATCAATTAAATTGTGTTGTGCTACCTATTGGAAACTCTGAAACACACCTCTGACTATTCACCAGTATCTTGAGAGACCCGAAGATACAGCTACAGATATAGTGTAGAAGTACCCCTTTGTATCCTGGTTGGAATAAAAGATGATTCCAGCTGATGAAGTGAAGCCCTCCCTGTCTTCCTACTACATAACGCTGCTGCTAGCACCCAAACTCGGAACTGTGACTTTAACCTCAGCGACAGGTCTGTTCTTCTCTCTGTCGTGAACACACACCATGCCCAAAATGGGTCGCACAAACCAAAGCTTTCATTCTTTGTACCTTATCTGCATGTAACCACAAACCCATTTGTGTTGGAGTAAGTTTATGTAAGTGTTAAAGGGCCCCATGTCTTCATATTTTGGGCAAATAAAAATACGGTATACCAAATGTATAAATGTGTTGACCCAGCTTGATTTCACAGTTAAAGTATTTTAAGGGAAACTGTTTACTGTAAGTTATCTAAGAATGTATTTCATCTTGACTTGTCCTGTAATTAACAGAACTGACCTCCACAGCGCTCCAATTTAACTTGGTATTCTGACTCCTTTTTAAGCCTTCTTAGAAAGTGGCTAGAGATATGCAATGCCTGGTAACAACTATACCCCAGTGGAGAGGCTAGAGGCTTCGGTAAACAATATTGCACACTAAATAAGCGGCAAAACGATGCATAATCTAGTTGAAAGAAGCAAGCATTGGTCATGTTTCTGACATAGGAGGTACGGAATCGATCTATAAAATCTGCTTGTTTTACCTCTCCTTCCCAATAATATGCACCTAGATCCCAGACTAAACCACTGATCTGAATTTCAAAAGGACTAGAGGTGATTCTTTTTGCCTGTGGATCCAGTGCCCAAACTTGCACCAAGTAGGATATACTACATGGTCATAAATTTGGATAGGGACATATTCCGGCATCTCACTGGACAACTTGGATTCCGGTCTACCTGGTTAACCCTTGAACCACGTGACAGGAAACGTCTAGATGACCAACATCACTTCAGCACTATGCATGTAATTATTCATCACTTGGAACTAAAGTGGGGAAAAAGAAAAATTTGGGACATGTCAGCAATTTGTTGTTGGAAAACTAGGCGTGCTGTGGCAAGCAACACAAAGAAACTATGGTGTCTTGCTCAGTCTCCCACCTGACATTCGTTCGAAAAATTCTAGGGAAAAAAAGACGTACAGACAGTCCTAGGCAAAGCATAACGATTCTAGTCTCTTGTCATTGCTTGGTCTAATTGTAGCGCCTCATTTACTAGTGTCTATATGTTCCTTAGCCCATTCGATCGCTTCTGTTTTTTTCCGATACCAATGCTCATGCCTACATGCTTGTAGCCCCATTTGAAAGAAGCCCTTTTTCCTTATTTTTTTTTCTCTTTGAATACTACCCCCTGAAGATCTGTCCTCAAAAATTTAGGCAGTTAGCACCTGGTGTTCCCATTCTGTATCCTATAAATAGCCCTGGTTCCAAACACTGAATTTCTGTTACATGTGTGGCAAATAAAAATGTCTTTTTGAAGGGGACAGCGAATGAACAAGGACCCCAAGTGAGGAACACTGGTGCTAAGTGTGAAACATTTTGAAAGACCCGCCGCCTGTAGCACTCAGTTACCCAAAGACCTAACCCCCTTAAATCATCCTCCTTCGCCCACATGCTTTGCGACAGTAATGAAGAACTTGTTATTCTTGTCTCATTCCAAAATTCTCTCTCTCAGCCTGCCTTTCCATCCCATACTCCCCAGGCACTGCCTGTAATAGACAGTGGTTGGCCTCTTGTCTCATCCTTTCTGCCTGTTGCTGGGGACTTGCCAAGGTGTTATGGTACAATGAATGTGCATGTTTCTTTTTTGGAATGTATTTTTTTCATGACATTTCCTTTACTTAAGCATTGCTGTGAATAAATATTGAAGCTTTGTAGGTCAGCGTGTATTTCATGGTGCTTAAATTCATGAGTTTAAAAAAATAATTTATCATTCTAGTTATTAACATGATTGTTCATCATTGCCATTCTCAATCTACGCTCTTAAAGAGGCAATATTATTGTACCTTTTGTTCTGTAAGTAGGGCAGACGTTTGTTTTTTAATGCTCTGCACACCGAAATTCAAATGTTTTCTTATACAACAAGCATGACTCATTAAGCATTTTTCTATCCCGGTTAAACGCCACATTTCGTAATGGATGATAATCTTTATTTGTAAAATTCGATTATTTACTTGATTCAGTGTTTTTTGGAATCCAAATCACAAAATAGACAATCATAAAGACTCATCTTCTTTAATAAATACAACACTAAGAATTAAATGTTGAAGTTCAAAGAAGTATGTAATGGCTTTATGAGTATTAATTTGCACAGATACACTATATAAAGACAATAACACAAATGCCACATATTTAATGTCACACCTGTCAAGGTTTCCTTTATTTCCTGACTCTAAGTAGATTTACTAACCTTTTACTTTCTTTTCCCTTAAAAAGCTCCAAAAGCGAGAGAAGACCAGCAGGGCTTACCTTAAGGTATCTCTCCTCTGCTGTTACCCCGCTTTATCCCTGCTTCAGTCACGTGCCACGCTATTCCCTCATGTTGCATGTTCTAACCACTTCCAGTCTTTGATAAATGCATATAAAGCTCCATTTCTAAAGTACTGATGTTAGTTTTACCAGTGAACCGATTCTTTAAAAAAAAAATATATATATATATATATATATAAATTGGGCTTCATATTGTGCTCGAATTGAAAACAACGGCGCCCATTGGCTTGTGGAGGCTTCCATATATATGTGGAAACTTGTGTCTTTGCTTCTTGTGGGAGTTTCTGATATCAAAGACTGAGTCAAGGACGAAAATGCACGAGTAAGTCACATCTGCTTTGCATTTTTATCTAAAGCCTTTTCACAGGTAAATGTTCCCACTTTTGTCCTTGTGAAGGTGACTTGTATTTCAGCTGGTGTCCCTAGTTTCCAGTTCAGGATCTTTTAGATACAAAGGCGTGTAAGCCCTGTTTATCATCTCAAGTGGGTACCGCTGGCGCGTCCATACACCATATCCTCCTTGCCACTGATTCTCCTCTCCCCAACCCTCATATCCTGGCTCATGTTTGTGTAAACTTACAACGTTTTAAGACTTGTTTTCAATTCCCTGGGAAAATCTGTAGAATTTCCACCACATCAGATCTGAATAGAGATCTCATGTTTTTGCTGGGAAAGTGTATTGCCGTCAACCTCTCATGTTACTTTGTGTAACAGATTTGTTTTTAGGGCTTTCGGTTCTGGGTGGGTGGAATTATAACCTCACCAGTGCACACGTTTGGGGTTAAAAAGTGTTCTCTCAGTACCTTTAGAATTTATTCCCTAAGTGCCTGATAGTGTGATTGTCAAATATCTATGTGCAGAGGAGCTCATGACATGCTGTCAGTGTTGGCAAGCAACTGTCATTGGAAAGCACTACTAAATATTAATTCTCAATTTCATTCACTGGATAAGTAGGAAGTCTCCTCATGCAGATAAGAAGAATTGGAAATGTTTTTATGAAAATGTTCTGTTAAAGTATTGAACGCATCAGAAGATAAACCCCTCAGACTAGTTATGTGACAACCCTGTATTGTGGAGTTTTTCTTGTTTTCAGCAAGGAGTTGGAAATCTACAAGTTTGTGAACCTAAACTGCAGTTCTTCATAGTAAAGGGGATGATGGTCCTAACTACATAATCTCTTAAAATCAGTATGGTTATTTTCAACATAGGTTTCGTACATAAAGTGAGACAGGCTCCTACATAAAACAGATAGGCGTAATATTGCCAAACACCGATGCCAGATGCTCCTCCTGAGGCTCCGGTTCTTTATCACACTGCCAGACTGCATCAGCACCACGGTAGCATCCCTAGCTGGTCTAGGTGAGCCAGTACACTGGATTCAAGGGAACACCTGTCAGGATCAGTTTGGACCTTCATCATTTAAGTTATCAGGGATGAATGATGGAGAGGATTCCTCTCCCTGCTTTCATGAACAGTTCTAAATGTTACAGGGGTGGTCCACGGCATATGGCGGGGAACTTCAGTAATACGAGCAGTTCTCTACCCCACTTTTCTGTTGAACAGAACAAGCCATTTACGCCAAACATAGGACTCATTGACTCCTTCAGCTGTAACAAGCAAAGGATACGGACTGCACCATTTCTATCTAGCTTCTACGCAAACAGTCAATTTTCTGTGCTTGCTTGGGTTTTGCAGTTCGTCAGTTGCCAGTCAGTAAGCCTAAATAAAATTGCTAAATCGTTTTACCCCGTTTCGCAGAAAATGCTGCAGAGCTGCCTGTTAGGAGACAAGGGACTAGCTGAGCAGTATTACACTAAGTAGTCCAGCTCCAATGCTAAAACCTACACAGCTCTCCTGTTCCCTCCTAGTTTGATTCACCTCCTTGTTGATAGTGCCGATATATTATCCCCTAGCTACTCGCACTCCCAACAAAAGTATTTACAATGTATGACTGCCTGTTTTTGACCTAAAAAATTAACAGAAATAGTTTTGTTTGAAGCTAGTGTTAATATTTTTAACTGCCTAGACTTCACTGTCCTTAAGTTTGTCATTTCCAACTCATTTTCCAAGGTTAGATCTGAGCACAACTATTATCTCAACACCCCCATAGATGATACTGTCCCTTTTTCATGAAGTTTATAAAACTAAACAAGACTTAAAACACGTTATTTTGGTCCCAATTCACTTTTGTGTCTGGTGACGTTTACATTAGTCTGTGCTTCAAGGATCCAATGAATTCGGTCACCCTCCTTGCGAACTCTAATACAGCTGCTCAGGCAGGTGTTCATCTCAGTGTGTCTGTTTTTTAACTAGAGGATCGTGTTTCCTCTTATGTTTTTTAGGCTTCATTTACAGCCAGCTGAAATGCTTGGAAACTAGGTGTGGCCAATCAGTGATCTGTAAATATGTGCATGTTTATTCAAGAAATACAGAATATTCACCATAGTCCAAAAAAACTCAGGGTTACACTTCAGCCACTGAGAGGACTGAAAATGTTCAACAGTGATAAGGTTTGCAGATCTAACACAGTAGACTTTCAGTAATGAAGGCTTGGAGAACCTGCTTGGTGCACCCTTCCATAACATCCATTCACCTCAGTAGTATACCCTTACCCACGTTTCAGATTTGCTCTCCCAGTTTACCCCAGCATTTAGATGATTCATTTGATATTTTCAGATAAGGATAATCCACAGTCATGTCTACCAATCCTTTGCAGATTGGATGCTGAAAAAGTTAAAGAGGAAGATTAAAGAGTTATTAGAGATGCAATCTTAAATATCACCCTGTCAACTTAAGTCAAACTTTCTTTTGATCATTTGTGATTCGACATTATATACCCGAGTTATATGTTCCCAAAAGCAATCAAATCATTAAGACAAATACAATATTGTTTGCTTCTACCCATTGCTGGTTCCTCCAAATTGATAAGAAAAAAACTTCATAGTCTCTTCTTATCCTTTAGAAAACGTCTGATTTTCATCAGTTATGAAATCTTCTTTCAAATTTACTCCAGTCCATATTCTCTTTTAGCCAAAACACTTTCAACATTTTCAGATTATATCAGTTTTTAGGTTGTCAGAAGTAGGCAACATTTGTGCCATCAAATCCTGATAAATTATTACTTGCTGTTGTGGGACGCAGAGTTTGAATTTTTGTTTCATAAATGGAATAATGTAGGTCCAATTTAGGTCAAATCTGGATTGGATGAGATGATTGGGCTCTGTGAAGTGCTTTCTAAAAATACAAAAGTCGGAAGACTTTTCCACTGGCATTACTTTTAATGGTATTACCCAGCTCTCACTTTTTCAAGATTCACTATCCCGATTCCAAAGGAATCCACGCTGCAAAAACTCCATTGCCCACTCCCTCACTACTTGCCTTTGTATTTTACAGTTTGTTCTCAAAGTGAAACTTTTTTTTGGGGGGGTGGGGGGTGGGGGGGTTTGGGCTAATGTTGAGTGAGAGAAAACAGGGTAGGGTAGTCACTTCATATTTCTTTTGTAAACTAACCTCTTACCTTTATGGGAGCCTGCTCTCAATCCAGGCTGGCTACCAAACTACAGCTCTTTATTTATTATGCTTTATTCATCTGCTTACATTTGTTAAAGAATTGTATGCAACAGTTTGTTCTAATCGCTATACACCCCAATTACTCCAGCCCACGTGCTCGCCTATCTGGGCTGTGTATGAACTCCCACTTACCTTTATCAGTCAGCAGTATTGTGCTGTGAGAAAAACTGTATCCCCATTTATTCAGGTAATACTCGTCTGTCATAAGTTTTTTTTTTTTTTTTCCTGGCAAGCTGATGCTGCTTTTCCTGTGCTTGTTGGGATTGCGGGGAACACAACTAAATTAAGGTCATTAAACATGTGTGACATAGCATGCTAAAGGAACTTGTCCTTTATTTTTAAGTATGGACCATAATAAAATAAAAGCAATCTATACAGTAATTTCCATTTATCATGCATTTATTTCTCTGAAATGTGTATAGTCAAAATACGTAACACAAGGAGCACGATGAGAGGTGAGTTCTCCACACGTCCTCCCAACGTAAAAATACTACACACAAAAGGTGTGACGGGACAAGTTTGTGCCATATGGCCACAATCACTTTGATTGTGATCCTGCCCCACTCGTAGTCTTTGATACTGTTGTGTAGATTAACTGGCAGGTAATTCCTCCTAATGAAAGAGGTGGTCTCACACACTTGGTCATGTCATGCATTATCATTAAACACCTCTGCCCCCTCCCCCCCCCCCCCCGTTAGGACAGTGCCACCACAGCGGACTCAACCTCTTGGTGAACTGCACCAGAGGTAGTTCTTAGATAAGGCTTGCTGAATAATAATGGGATCTAGATCAATTCAAAATATATAGTGGACTGCCAGTAAATTTTACCTTTTAATAATGGTGTCCGATGGTATGGTTAAAAACATATGTCGACAGTAATCATGAGTATAACTCAGCCCGTCCTTTAAAAAGCCAACATGTTTTCTGCCCTCACACTGAGCTTATCCTGGTCTGGGGTATTCTTCAGTGTTGTGGATATCTAGTCAAGCATAAGTTAGCAGACACCTATTCTACCTCACAGTGAAGTTTTTCACACACTTAAGTCCTACCTTGGGAAGTAGACTTTTGAACACCTATTTAAGAAAGATAACATGTGAAAATTCATAGGGATACATCGTACTTAACATAAACATCAAACTCATTGGTGAACATGTGAAGTGGAGAACACTGCAAACACAAGTGCTTTTACTAGTGCTAATCAAATACAACAAGTGTCCTATAATTCATTAAACTAGATCCTATTATCCGATCGCTATTAATCTATATAATTTTCTACCCCTCCTCCCATGGCCACAACTTTCACTGCCTCCCAAGCTACCTAAATACAAATGATTGACTCTCTAAATTTCAGTTTAATCTGAACTAGTATATATATTTTTTTTACCTTGTACAACTTTCTTTCTCACTTCCATCACCCACTTTTTTTTTTCTCCACCTCATTTCTCATTCTATTCCTTCCTGTCCACAATAACTCAGCTCCTAATCTCTTTTGCTGTCTTTTCCCTTCTCACCACTACTTTACTTGCTTTCCTTTATCCTTTTTTTTGTCAGCTTTTTCTCCATTCCTCACTATTCCTGACTACCCTTCTTTTCCATTCCTCTACCCTACAACGTTTCTTCCCTCTTGTCATTTGTAGACCTTTCACAAGATGACTCTGCTGTTTAAATTTTCATATCTGTAAGTTCCCAGAAAGGATAGAGTGCTTCTGCTAGCCAGCGCTGCTTGTGGTGTTGATTAACTCCAGTTGGAGATCTGTCAGTATCCTAGGCAGTAACTAGGCTCAACAGAGTAAAGCACTTCTACGTCTTCTATAATCTATACATCTTTGTATCACGTGAGCATGAATAACCTCTTGATCTAAACTGCATAGTTGGTATTCATATATTTAAAGCTTTCTCTCCCGGTCATAGATCACTGGTATGGCTTGTGCTAGAAGCTAATCTAAAAATTCAAATTGTTTACCTTTCGCCTTTGCTCCAACCTAAAACTCATTTGAGTAGTGAGTTAAAGAACATGAATCTCGTTTAAACCTGGAAGCATACTAAAGTAACTAGATAGAAGCAGATAACTAGGCGTTCTATTCAATAACTCTTCACTCACCCACACACTTGTAAGAACTGTAGTAGGTGCAAACAGTATCGCAATCGCTTGACCTTAAGAACATTGTTTTGCTTAATGAAAGTTAATTTATGATTTCGTATTTAGTGCAAAAAGGAAGAACATTTTGTTTAAGGAGTGAGATATAACCTGTGTTTCATTAAACTTTCTTCTCATTATGGTGTCCCTTGTGCGCTTTGCCTTTAAAGTATATAATTGACACTGTCTTTGATAGCAGCATACATATTCCTTTGAATTGTATGAGCATGCTATCTTAACTAGTTGGATCTAGCCAACATGTGGATGTAGCAGAGCATAGATGTTGAGAGACTAGTGCTATGCTTTACAGCGAAGTCAATGAATATTTTCACCCAGCATGAAGGGATGGAGAAGTAGTTCAATCAAAATCTCTTTAAAACAACACAGATAGATTATCATGATAGTATGATTACAAGGGCCATACAAGGTAAAATCCAGTCTGGAATAAAGATAAGAGTTTTATTATAAAGTCTGACTCAGTCATGTAGACAATTCTGAAAACAAAGATATAGAATTACCATGGATTGACCAAGACATCTAAACGGATTCAAATTATTTAACATAAAAAATCCTAAACAGTCAACAAAAGCAATACAAAACGGCAGAAGAAGAATCTGATGTACAGAAAACAAGCACTGTTAAGTACTTTTAAGCCTTAAGACATTTAGAAGTCATCTAAGCTTAGCTAGCTAGGGCAAAAGAAATTCCTACAGATTAGCTAGTCAACAGTTAACATGGTTTGAGCTAAAACATGTGAGTAAAAAGAATAAGGACTAAAATAATTTTATAACAGTTACATTCTGGGACAAAAGGTGACTAACCAAAGTAGGCAAAAAGTGGGTAAAAAAGGAAGGTATCAGAAGCTCAATCAAGAAGCTTCTTAGGGTCAGGGGAAAACTTCTGAGTCTCAGCAAAGCATTGGAAAGAATAAGGGTAGAGAGGTCTGTACCTCTCATAATCCAAGGGGATCCAGCCAGAAGGGTGGGAAGGAGCAGACTGTGTAAAGTTGAACTAGGGAACAATATATTAAAGTCCATAGTGCAAGATGAGTCACTCAGCAGTCACTCCACATGACTAAGAAGGTGAAATTGCACAATCAAAGCCAGTTATGCAACATGGAACAGCAGCATCAGTGAAGATTCCCACTATCAACATGGGAAAGGCATCCATCTTAGATCATCTGCACGGGTTAAAACAACTGCAGACGTTTTACTTTCACGGTTCCTGGGCTTAAGGTTAATTTCTGGGGCTTCCTATGTGTAAAACAATAGGACATCCGTTGCCAAGCTAGCGCTTTATGAAAACAAAGTCTGAAAAGAATGACACATTAGCAGGAAATCTAAACATTTTCTGCACAGTCAGGAAGCTAGCCCTTACAGGTGTCACTTAGGCTAATCAAAGTGAATACAATGACATTCATTTATGCAAAATAAGGCCTGTATAACATTTACAATATTAAAATCATAATTAAACTATCAGTGTTCATGTTACAGTAGATTTAAAACAAAATAACACTTGATAATACATTGCTTTAAGTATGGTGCAGAACTGCAATTTCGAGTTTTACGTATAACATTTAAAAGATTACTTTTATGAAAATCATTGTCGTTTTAGTGCAGACTATTAATTAACATCATGAAGAATTACTTAGAATTGAATACATTGATTGAACATAAAGTTAAAAAGCTATACCACCACACTTTAGTTCTCTACTGCACAGTGAAGGCACATTAATATAGGCTTTCAATGCATTACTTTACAATGAATCTATTAGTACTTCAATTATCAAAATGCATAGATTGTCACATATAGCTGATCACTGTAATGTCGGGGGTAGCAATAACATTTATGCTACATCACTAGTGAAGGAAATAAATATACAAGAAAGAAACTCCACGCTGTCTGCAGTTGTTACCTTCAGATTCCATCAACTGAATTGATGATGTTGATTGAAATAGTGAGACCAACTTATTGACGTCACAGTCACCCTTAAGACGACATACTCGACTTGATTATTCACACTGCAAATGAGCCATATCTACTCAGATCACTCTGTGCAACTAATCACAACTTTATCTTCTGTCCATGGACAAATAAGTACATCACTAGGTATGAGGGTAGATTAATAAACATGTCCTTGTCACTTCACAGATTATGGTTTATTTACCCTTTTGACCTTTTGTATAGTGTAGTATATAGCAGTTGAGTCGGCGCGTAGCAGTTCTGGTGCAGTTATCTCTTCCAGAAGTTATTCCAGCTCTGTTAAATGTAAAGTACATTTTCCAGACCGTTTATTTTAAGAGGGTCATTGGTTCGATGTTGTGGAAGATTGAGGCAGCAGACTTTGATCCAGTGACATACAAACCATGCTGTTCAGTGGTGTAGTTGATGTTCTGAATGATGGGTTAAGGTTTATAGTTTTAATTGCTGACACATAATATGCTAGGTACAAGATCGTTGGCTGATGTAATTAACGTGTTATAGCTTTTACTTTGAGTATCGGAATGAAATATGCTATAAAGAAATTCTTGGGCACCTTTTTTCTGGAAAAAAATGTGTTGAAGTTGTACAGAAGAATCACAGTACTGTAAATTGTGACTATTGTGATTGCTTTTTTAACTATTACTGAATGCGATGGTCACTAAAAGCAGTCTGGTCTCATGATACTTTTCGATGTATGCAGGCAATTGTTGACACCGTTGACAACCTGTTGAGGCCTGAAGCTCTGGAATGTTGGAAAGACATGAATTCTTCCGAACAAGCACACGCGGCCACAATGTTACTTGATACATTAGAGGAGGGGGCCTTTGTCTTGGCCGACAATCTTGCAGAACCTACTAGAGTGTCAATGCCCACCGACAATATTGGTGAGTGAATATTTCTAATGTGTTTTGATGAGCATTTAAATACTGCCAGCTAGGATAACACATTCCTTTTGCTTGTGTACATGTGAACGTGCTACCTTAATGAATTTTGTATTTATGAATTTCAATTGATTTATTTTTGACAACAGAGAACTTATTTTTACTGTGCAGAATTGAAATGTATGTTAAAGAGGAACACTGTTTTCTTTAGTTTGATAATGTACTTCCAACATCCTAAAGGGGATGCATATTTGGAGCCTTTCCTTATGTTTGTTTTAAAATCAATAAAATATATCACTCTAAAACGATGCACGTTTTTTTAAATGTACATTTTACAGACACATGGCAGTAAATCGGGCATAAAAATACCACTAATTGTGCATCCTTATTGAACTGTTGCAAATTTCCATACCTGATGTAATAAGATGTTGAACATTTTAGAGGGGGGATGCTCTCAGTTACTTTAAAGTAATTCTGATAAATATGTGTAAATGATGTTTAAAGTCTTACTATCTAGAGTCTCTTAATGTAAGATTGGGGTTGTTTTTTTATTTGTTTTTTTGAGGTCATTCTTAAAACAGAATTTAATAGATTCGAAACTTAGTGGCCAGTGCATTATTTATTTTAAGCTTAGGGTTAACTTAAATTATTGTCTCTTTTGACTTTGCTTAACTCGTGTACACACCATTGATGTTAAACAGGCCCGAATCTGCGGTCAGTTGAATCGCACTCTCCAGATGATTTATTGCCATTATAATCGCTTGTCACAAAGTGCTTGGGCAGTGATTACTTAATTCCTCTGCATTTATCTATCCAGTTCTGGAGGTTGCAGTACTGAGTACAGAAGGCCAGGTGCAAGACTTGCAGTTTCCTCAGGGCAATAAAGGAGGCAACTTGATCCAGCTCTCTGCAAACACTGTCAAACAAAATAGCAGAAATGGTACGTACCTGTCCTGAACAATCTTCAGTAATTTGGCTTGAAATATTTTCATTCAGTTAAGAAATGTATACGATTTAGAAGTCCTTCGTTCTGTCTATAAGGACAATAGCAGGATCAGTTTTTTGTTTTTTTTCAGGGAAGCAGCGAGTGAGGAGCTTGTGGGGGGAGGATGGGCGGTTAGGAGAGGAGTTCGAGGATGTGTCTTTGTTGGTTGAATATAAGCAATCCCTTGTTGATGTGCCCAGTGCTTTAAATGGGCCGGTACTGTCCGGTACTGAGTACCGGCACTTTTTTATTTTGAGAGGGAGAGTACCGGCACTTCTCAGAAACCAGCAGGTACTCTGGTACAGAGTACCTGCACTTCTATTTTTCCATTTAAAGCACTGGATGTGCCGCATTACTAGCCGATATTCTTGCAACTAAGTAATCTGATGTTTCATTGCAGGACTTGTGAAGCTGGTGTTCATCTTATACAAAAATTTGGGTCGTTTCCTTAGCACTGAAAATGCCACCATAAAAATCAGCGGAGATTTGCTTGGTCGCAACAGCACAATTGAGGTGAACTCGCACGTCATCGCTGCCTCCATCAACAAGGAGTCTAGTCGTGTGTTTCTAACGGACCCGGTGTACTTTACCCTGCAACACATTGATGTGAGTAAAGCTAAGGTCACAAAACTAGCAAGGAAGGAAAGTCAAGCAAAAAATACATTTACATTTGAATTTAAAATGCTAGACTGTGTCAGATTCAGTTGTATTTAAGTAATTGAACATAAAATTAAATGAGGCTGGTTCAGGGATTATTTGAAAGTAAGTGTATTCTTAATGAAAGCTAATGCTCTAATCAACATGGAAATGTAAATGAGGCTAATTTGTTTCCAAGTGGAAATTAACTCTTACTTTAACAGCAGGATAGAAAAGTATCAACTTGTGATTACTATGTGCATACTAGCAAGTTTAAATGCCAGTTAGCGTTTAACTTTGAGTCACTTGTGTGTTCTGAAGCACATTTAGATAATTGGGTGAAAATGCTGCTTGTGCGACAAAGTTCTGTCAGCCTTGTGACCGGTAAACCAAATGCTGACTACTTGACATTCTTGTATACGGTATGCTTCCTGAGCTGGGGCATCCCACAGAGAAGCTCCCTAGACAGATAAACTACTTGCCGAGAATGGCATAGAGAATACTCAAATCTATTCCTTTCTTCCTACTGTGTTTGGTTGGAATTGCAGAGACCCTTCATTTTCACAAATATTTTGTGCTGGCATTTATTCTCAAATACCATTTGTCTTGACTGCTGATGTCATGTAAATATTGGAAATAAGAATACTTCATACTTGTCATTTTTTCATGTTGAATATTGGTAATATTCATTAGAATTGTGAATACCCAACTTATTGATTGGTAAATCTTGTACCGACTTTATAAAATCACACTTAATTCCAAAGATTTGGTGTGTGTGTTTAAGGTGGTATGGCCTTATACGCCCATGTAAATACTGAGCTGAATTCAGGACATTGAAGTTATTGAGTTAAAATTCCAGAGTACAGTATTCTCTATATCTGATAGAGACTTCTAGTTGCAGATTCCTTACTTTAGAATTTTCCCCCAGGCATCAGACTGGATCTGGAGATTTTTTCTTCGAGCAATACCCGTGGGCGTCGGTTAGCTCCGTGGGCGTCGTTGTCATCGTAATGACATCAAGAGTAGAACATAGATGCCGCCTCAGCGCAGTGACGTCCGTTCTTTTCTTTCCGCACTACACGCTGATCCGGAGAATGCTACCCTTGTCTCATTTTGACTGACTTAGACCGTTTTGTTGAGTTTTTTTTGGTGAGTTTTTGGCATGTCAAGATGTCCCCAAAGACCGGTTTCAAGCCGTGCGAGGACTGTCACCGCATGATGTCAGTGATGGATCTGCATCGGGTCTGTTTGTGGTGCTTTGAGCTTGACCACGACCCGAAGACATGCTTCGAGTGCCCGGCCATGCACCTGAAGGCCTTGAGGGAGTGATCCCTCAAGCTCATGGCGGCCCGGCACTCGACTCTGCGTAGGTCCTGGTCTCGCTCGAGTTGAAGGTCTTGAGACCGCTCACAGAGCCACCACCATTCTTCTTCCTCCAGGTCTTTGGGCACAGGTAAGAAGAAGAAGTCTAAGTCTAAGTCGAAGCAGTTTAGTCACCCTTTGACTTCGACCCGTTGCTCGGCTGATGCTATGTGGAAAGAATGTCGGCGCTCAACGCCTCAGTCTTTGCAGCCTGCTTCTGGGTCCGCTCCTCCCCTCCCCAAATTTCCGGAAGGAGTTTTATGAGGCTATGCACTTCATTTTTGGGCAGACCGACCCTGATACAGTGCCTTCGGCCCAAGGGGTTCGTTCAGGGGCCTTCGGATTCCGCACCAGCGGCTTTGGCTCCAGCCACTGAGGCCCCCTCTGGATCCACTCGCGGATCCGCACCGATGCCGGTCGTACCTATGAGACCTTCCCTGGCGCCGGTTCAATTGTTGACGCTCCCAACATCAATGGTGCCCACCATTGACGTTGACCCTGTCCTCATCCCTGATAACTGAGTCAGAACGGCATCTGCCAATGCCGTCTCTAGCTTCGATGGGGCCTACTCACCCCAAGTCGGATTTGGACCCTTTTTGTTATGAGTACGAATTCAGGGAAGGATTGGAGGGGTCCCTGGACCCTTGTGAATACCAGGAAGTCCCTGAATTGGACTGGGCATAGGGGTTGGGTGAGGCCAGTGCCCTGGACACTTCTCCAGACGCTGGCATGCTGTCTCATACTGTGGCTACAGCGGAGGGAGCAACTTATTCTATGGTGGCTAGTAGGGCAGCTGAGGTCCTTGGCCTTGAGCTGCCTACTGTTGAGGACAGGTCAAATCTCCTGACGGAGGTGCTCTGCGCCCCTTCTGCCGTTCAATGAAGCCCTCACCAATGCCCTCTTGGGTACTTGGTCCAAGCCCACCACAGGGGCTCCCGTGAGCAGGACTATTGCACGCCGCCATCGGCCCACCCCAAATGACCCTACATTCCTGTCCCAACACCCCACGCCAGAATCTTGTCATCCAGGCTTCCTCTTCCTTGGGCTCATCCCCTTCCACTCCCACAGATAGGAATCAAAAAGGCTGGCCCAATTTGGGAAGAAGATGTTTTCTTCCTCCAGTCTCGCGCTGTGGTCCGTGAACACCACATGCCTTTCGGGCCGCTATACCCGCTCTTTGTGGGATACGGTTGCGCAGGTTCTGCCGCAGATACCGGAGAATGCCCATGCTATCGTCTCCCAAGCTGTCACTGATGGGAGAGATGCAACAAAGTTCACAATCCAACGTTTGCTGGCCACGACTGACTCTCTAGGCAGATCGGTTGCAACAACGGTGGTCTTGAGGCACCACGCCTGGTTGCTTACTTCTGGTTTCTTGGGAAATGTCCAACTGTCTCTTATGGACATGCCCTTTGATGGCTCTTGTCTCTTTGGAGACGAGGCAGACTCTGCCTTGGAGAGTTCAAGGACTCCTGGGCTACGGCTTGGTCCCTTGGCCTTACCTCTGCCCCTAGCCCCCAACAGTTCACCTTCCACTCCTTTCATGGCCATGGAAGGGGCTCCCTGTTGCATCCCCAACCCAGCCACTGTGCCACCTATGGTGTTCAGCCACTGCGTGGCCGGGGACACGGAATTCCTCGAGGGTGTGGGACAGGTAACCAGAGGTCTTCCCAGTCCAATCCCTGCCTCAGCCTCCAAACCCTCCTAGTCTCTCCCCTCGCTCTGATCCAGTTGGTGGCAGGATTCACCATCACCTGCCCCATTGGGAATCCATCACTACGGACAGGTGGGTTTTGCAGATAGTTCGAAATGGCTATTCCCTCCTCTTCGAATCTGCCCCACCAGCTATGCCTCCATCAGTCAGCCTTCTTCCAGAGGATCATTTGGCACTTCTCCGCCAGGAAGTCGCAGCTATCTTGGCCAAGTGAGCCATATAGAAGGTCCCGGTGCCAGAAGTAGGTTGTGGTTGTTATTCCTGCTACTTTCTGGTGCCGAAAAAGGACAATGGCTTGCGTCCTGTCCTAGACCTTCGGGACCTCAATTACTTCCTTAAGAAGGATAAATTCAAAATGCTCACCCTGTCTGCCTTAGACCCAGGAGGCTGGATGGTAGCGTTGGACTTGCAGGATGTTTATATTCCACATTCCCATCCTGCCTGCCCACAGACTTTACCTGTGATTCGTGGTAGGTCACGAGCACTTTCAGTTTACCGTGCTCCTCTTCGGCCTTAGCAGCACCCCTCAGGTGTTCACAAAAGTGATGGCGGTGGTTTCAGCTCATCTGTGCCGGTTATGGGTTTCAGTCTTCCCCTACCTCGACGACTGGCTGTCGAAGGAGGACTTACCCCAGAAAGTCCTCTCCCAACTTCAGACTACGGCGAACCTCCTGCACGTGCTGGGGTTCACTATCAACGTGCCGAAGTCACACCTGACTACCTCTCAGATGCTCCCTTTTATCTGGGCTGTTCTGGACACAGTGCAGTTTCAGGCTTATCCTACTGAAAAGCTAATCCAAGATATTCAGGCTATGATTCCGATCTTTCAGCCTCTGCTTTGGGTTTTGGTGAGACTGACTGAGGCTGCTGGGCCTCATGGCCTCCTGCATCCTGCTAGTGAGACATGCCAGATGGCAAATGCGGGTTCTGTAGTGGGACTTGAAGTTCCACTGGGCGCAGCATAAGGGAAATCTGTTCGACATGGTCCAGATCTGAGGGGACTGCAAAAAACCTGCAGTGGTGGCTTTCGAATCCGCGTTGGGTCCACGGCAGATCCCTCTCCCTTCCCCAGCCATATTTATCCATAGTGACCGATGAGTCACTTCTGGGGTGTGGAGCGGCCACATGGGAGAGGCGGATTTCAGATGCCTCTGGAGCTCCGGGCAATCAGGCTTGCGTTGAAAGCATTTCATCCCTCTCTCAAAGGGAAAGTAGTGCAAGTGTTCACCGACAACACTGCCGCCATGTGGTACTGCAACAAACAGTTCAAAGTAGGGTCCTGGACCCTTTGTCAGGAGGCACTATGCATTACCCTGGTATTCCACGTGCTCTCTGAATGCCAGAGCAGACAAACTCAGCAGTCGATCACGAATCGCGTCTCCATCCGGCCGTGGCACAAGGTCTCTTTCAGCAGTGGGGAGAGCCTTGGTTGGATCTGTTTGCCACCACAGAGAACGCGCAGTGTCAGCTGTTTTGCGTGTTGTAGTTTAGAAGGCGGCACTTGCTCAGAGACGTTTTTCATCTCGATTGCAACTCCGGTCTCCTTTATGACTTGCCGCCTCTACCACTTCTGCCCAGAGTTCTCAAGAAGATCAGGAACAACCGGGCCCAAGTTATCTTGGTGGCTCTGGGCTGGGCATGGAGGGTATGGTATCTAGAGCTATTGAGCATGGCCACCAGTCCTCCACTCAGACTGCCTCTTTGGGCGGGTCTTCTGTTGCAGCAACAGGGGACGGTTCTCCACCTGAACCTGTCCAGTCTTCACCTTCATGCCTGGAGATTGAGCGGCGGTAGTTGACTATTTTTGACCTTGATGTTATCTTGGCAGCCAGGAGTCCCTCCACCAAAACGGTATACGCCTGTCTTTGGCATAAATCTGTGGCGTGGTGTAGCAACTAATCTGTTGATACCCTCTCTGATCCTCTTTCTGAGGTTCTTTTGTTCATTCTTTCTTTAGCCCAGGAGGGCTCTGCTTTGGGGAACCTTAAAGGCTATTTATCAGCTATTTCGACCTTTCTTAGGTTACCTGATCAGCCCTCACTCTTTAAGTCTTCTATTGTCAATCGATTTCCTTAAATGTCTCACCCATTTATTTCCTCACTCCATTTATCATACCTCACTGGGACCTGAATCTTGTCTTTACTTACTTAATGTGTA
This sequence comes from Pleurodeles waltl, assembly GCF_031143425.1. Classification (NCBI taxonomy): domain Eukaryota; kingdom Metazoa; phylum Chordata; class Amphibia; order Caudata; family Salamandridae; genus Pleurodeles; species Pleurodeles waltl. The sequence goes on along the minus strand of NC_090443.1, from coordinate 640,390,799 downwards.
CTCCCTTTGAGCCTACTTTTTACGCACCCCTACATCCTTCCCATGAGGAGGAGAGGCTCCACAGTCTGGACCCAAAAAGAGCATTGGTGCTCTATCTAAATCGTACTAAAGGTTTCTGGGTGGACGATCAACTCTATGTTGGATATGTGGGTGCGAAGAAAGGGAAGGTGGTGCAAAAACGTACCATCTCTCGATGGGTACTTCTTTGCATCAAGATGTGCTACGCTTTGGCCAACAAGCATCCCCCTGAGGGCTTGCGCACTCATTCCACCAGAGCAACTGCTGCTTCAACTGCGTTAGCACGCAGAGTTCATGTCCTGGATATCTGTCAGGTAGCTACGTGGGCATCCCTGCACACATTTTCTAAACATTACTGCCTTGACATCAGGTCCGTCGGGACAGCTTCTTTGGTCGTTTGGTCCTGCAGGACTTTCTAGTGTGTAATTGGTTTACAGCCCACTGCATTGCTTGTGTATTTATTTTAAGGTAAGGAATCTGCAACTAGAAGTCTCCATCAGATGTACAAGTTACTTACCTTTGGTAACAAAATATCTGGTAGAGACATATTCTAATTGCAGATTCCTTACTGACCCTCCTATCCTCCCCACTTGCAAACTGATTTCTAGGGACTCTGGCGCACCATTCTCAGTGTTCTTAGCAGCTCTGCGCTTTTGTGTGGAAAGTCGTTAAAGGAATGATGTCACTGCGCTGAGGTGTCGTCGGTGTCATCACGGCGACTGACGCCCGCAAAGTCAACCGACGCCACCTACTGATGCGCAAGGGTATTGCTCAAAGAAAAAATCTCTGGATCCAGTCTGATGCCTGGGGGAAAATTCTAAGGTTAAGGAATCTGCAACTAGAATATGTCTCTACCAGATATTTTGTTACCGAAGGTAAATAACTTGTACATTGGGACTGATCTTTTATGATATGAAAAGAAAACATTTCTTATATCTAAATGGTAAGTGGAATGTTCAAATAAGTAAGCCAAAATCGCACACAATTTTCTAAACAAAATTCAGTATATATTAGTATTTTGTGAAACAGTTTAGGAGTTCCATTCAGACTGTTTCAACATTGTTATATCGGTTTGGTTGGGGAAAAATGAGTTATTGTGCCACTTTGTTTTCCAGACTGTCAACTATTTCAATGCAAACTGCTCATTTTGGAACTATTCTGAAAGGACTATGGTGGGATACTGGTCCACTCAAGGCTGCAAACTCGTTGACACCAATAAAACACATACAACTTGTGCATGTAGTCACCTAACCAACTTTGCAATCCTCATGGCCCGTAGAGAAATTGTGGTAAGTGTGCTAGCATTTCTTCAATGTTTACATTTGGACCTTGGATTTATCATCATGAGGTACCTTGTGTAAAGTAACAACTTTTAAATTAATGAAAAATTAAGTAATGAGTGAAATTACAAACTTTTCTTTGAATTTTATGTTGCCTTTGTGTTAAACGTTTGCAGGATTGTGTTGAAGAATGGTGTAGCATTTTGCCTTAATAAATGGGTTTGGCGTCGCATTGTTGCCCCTGAGCTTAATGAGCTAAAGTTGCTTCCATAAATTGAGTAAATGGTAAAACAATGAGCTACCTTTTACAGTGGATGTATTTATGAATATATTTATTCTTACAGGAAAAGCCTGCTTGAGAGCACAGCTAGAGGGCCCAAGTGGCATGTTTGTATTGTTCCTGCACCTAGGAGTATTGAAAAATGAGTTCCGGTCTTAGTGTTGCTTTCTCGTGGGCAGTGGATTATTCCTTCTTTTTGACTGGAGAATACAAGGCATTATTGCCTCCTGAGTTTCTTCCATTCAGTGTTAATAGGAACTTGCAGCCCCTTTTGATGAAGCTAAAAGTGTTCATTTCTGTGATCGGTCTCAGCAGTCAGAGTGCACAACTAGGTTTGCACATTAACCCCTTTCATTTGTTTCCTCGGTGTACTTAAAACTGCTTTGGGTCTCATTGCTGATTTTCTTACACTGGAGGAACGGGAATTCCTTGGCTTCTTTGCTTGGTTCCATTTTAGCGTCCAATAAAATAAAGATTACTTTCAGAGCTTTTTTTATACATTCCCTCAAGTAGGAGTCTATAGTGGTATATTAGTGTCCAGTTAGTTCCAATGTATGCATTGTATGCAAAGGTATCTTTGTCTTGGGCACGACCTGCTTCACCTTCCTCAGAATCACCCATACGATCAGTACAATTTTTTGTTGTTGTGGCATGGCCGGACTTCCTCTGCAGACTCCTCCAACCGATGTAGTGCTTTACTTCTCCCAGTCCATCCATGCTATGCCACATACAACAGTGGATTCAGATCATTTCCAAAGATATCTGCAGAGCCTGAGTTGTGTTACCTATTGCAGATTTGCAATAAGCTGATCCACCTCAGCAACAAGTTACTTCACATGAGCTTTTTTTGATATGAAGGTGTTTTACATTCTAATGAAATACGTCTCAGTTAGGGATAGAGTTCCTACCCCACAGCAACAACAAGACGACAATCTTCTACTTAAAGAATCTGGGTGCATTCATGTCTATTTTCTAGTCTGAGACTTTTGTGTGTGTACCACAGCATACAACTGTGATCCTGAGAGTGAAATATGTTGAGAGAAGCAAATTGCGAAGACTTCATCAGGACTCCAGAAGAAGTATCTAATCCCTCTTTTCACCATCAGTTATATGGGGGAAGTCTTCAGTTTGTTTTGAAGTGAAATAACCTTTTTCTTAGTTGGGGTGCCATTCACATCTACAGGTCTTTGACCTTCCGAGGTGCACAGAGGTTCTGATACAACTACAAAAATTATTTAATGCTGCTAGCCGGTGTTTAGTTGCACTAGTTCTGGTTATTAGTTTTATAACAGTTGTGTGAAAAGGAGCCTAAATCTTCCATGTGAGGTTGTCCTGTTATAGTAGAATGAGTAGATTCTCCAATCGTCCTTAGAAATGTAAATGAATGGTTCTGTTCCACTTTCTGCACTAAGGTTATCTATCAGATGTTGCGAGTAGGTGTTCTACATAACTTCCCCAGAATTTGCAACAAAAGGGAACATGGGCATTGTTTCAGTATTGGGTTTTTAAGAAGAAAATCAACCCCTGTGTAGTTTGCTATGCTTTTCTTCACAATCCTGGTCTGGCAATAACTGCTGATCAGAATAAGTCTTGTAACCTTTGGTTATGTGTGACTGGAGACCTAATGACCAGAATTGGGGAACATTTTAACATGTTTTTGCCATCCTTGAGAACACCATTTTTGAACTCATGTCTTCTAGATGTATTAGTTTAAGGCAAACCACCCACGTGATTTTTTAGATGTATTCCCTCTTTCGGAGATGTTAGTCACACAAACCTTTGTTCCAGACTTTGTAATAGATTGCAGTTTCAATTTAACACTTCCTCATTTTTTCAAGGCAGTCTTCAGTTGAGAACAACTGTATCAGTCTTCTTGGTGACTCAGTGTCTTTTCTGCAAGCAAAACAATTTAGATCATAAAAACAAAAACGTTCCTTAAGAGTCATAACAATTATCTCTAGTTACTCAGGTTAACCAACGTCTTCACCAAATAACCCCATTTTAGCGTCACTACTTTGTATACCATTTTTAAAAAGGAGGGGGATAGTAGCTGTCGGTTTACTGCACAAACTCTTTCAGCCAAATGAGTGCCTCCTTTTGGGTGGATATAGCAATGTCAAATAAGTATAAGCTAAAACTGTAATGCAGTTCTGTTTTATACTGATTACAATTTACCAGTAAAATATTGTGACATAGTTTGTTACTCAGCAGAGCAGTCAAGTAATCGAAGGGTTGGATCAGGTCTCTTCTATAAACTACTCCAAATACAGGGAGTGCAGAATTATTAGGCAAATGAGTATTTTGACCACATCATCCTCTTTATGCATGTTGTCTTACTCCAAGCTGTATAGGCTCGAAAGCCTACTACCAATTAAGCAAATTAGGTGATGTGCATCTCTGTAATGAGAAGGGGTGTGGTCTAATGACATCAACACCCTATATCAGGTGTGCATAATTATTAGGCAACTTCCTTTCCTTTGGCAAAATGGGTCAAAAGAAGGACTTGACAGGCTCAGAAAAGTCAAAAATAGTGAGATATCTTGCAGAGGGATGCAGCACTCTTAAAATTGCAAAGCTTCTGAAGCGTGATCATCGAACAATCAAGCGTTTCATTCAAAATAGTCAACAGGGTCACAAGAAGCGTGTGGAAAAACCAAGGCACAAAATAACTGCCCATGAACTGAGAAAAGTCAAGCGTGCAGCTGCCACGATGCCACTTGCCACCAGTTTGGCCATATTTCAGAGCTGCAACATCACTGGAGTGCCCAAAAGCACAAGGTGTGCAATACTCAGAGACATGGCCAAGGTAAGAAAGGCTGAAAGACGACCACCACTGAACAAGACACACAAGGTGAAACATCAAGACTGGGCCAATAAATATCTCCAGACTGATTTTTCTAAGGTTTTATGGACTGATGAAATGAGAGTGAGTCTTGATGGGCCAGATGGATGGGCCCGTGGCTGGATTGGTAAAGGGCAGAGAGCTCCAGTCCGACTCAGACGCCAGCAAGGTGGAGGTGGAGTACTGGTTTGGGCTGGTATCATCAAAGATGAGCTTGTGGGGCCTTTTCGGGTTGAGGATGGAGTCAAGCTCAACTCCCAGTCCTACTGCCAGTTCCTGGAAGACACCTTCTTCAAGCAGTGGTACAGGAAGAAGTCTGCATCCTTCAAGAAAAACATGATTTTCATGCAGGACAATGCTCCATCACACGCGTCCAAGTACTCCACAGCGTGGCTGGCAAGAAAGGGTATAAAAGAAGGAAATCTAATGACATGGCCTCCTTGTTCACCTGATCTGAACCCCATTGAGAACCTGTGGTCCATCATCAAATGTGAGATTTACAAGGAGGGAAAACAGTACACCTCTCTGAACAGTGTCTGGGAGGCTGTGGTTGCTGCTGCACGCAATGTTGATGGTGAACAGATCAAAACACTGACCGAATCCATGGATGGCAGGCTTTTGAGTGTCCTTGCAAAGAAAGGTGGCTATATTGGTCACTGATTTGTTTTGTTTTTGAATGTCAGAAATGTATATTTGTGAATGTTGAGATGTTATATTGGTTTCACTGGTAATAATAAATAATTGAAATGGGTATATATTTTTTTTTGTTAAGTTGCCTAATAATTATGCACAGTAATAGTCACCTGCACACACAGATATCCCCCTAACATAGCTAAAACTAAAAACAAACTAAAAACTACTTCCAAAAATATTCAGCTTTGATATTAATGAGTTTTTTGGGTTCATTGAGAACATGGGTGTTGTTCAATAATAAAATTAATCCTCAAAAATACAACTTGCCTAATAATTCTGCACTCCCTGTAGTGAGCATATTTTTAATATATTAAATTAGCATACAGGTATAGGTCAAACATTTACTGCACTTTGACTGTGGCGACTGATGTGGGCCTAGAAATGGACTCAAAGCGTGCATTGTTAAAGATTATGATGGGCTGGGACAGCAACTGGACGGGTAAAACAACTAGCAGCATCTGGCTAGAATATTGTCTAACTTGCCCGCACATGGAGGGGTCCAGCAGCTCCCACCACGACAGAATGGACCAGACCCACAGACTTCTGTGCAGCAGCAGAATAGAGAATCTACCTGGGGAGCAGTTGCCCTCAGAAGGTTGCTAAAATATGGGACCCTAGTGGACGCTGTCCTAGCCAACCCCTCTATTCTCTGTGTTCTCCAATACTACGTGAGGGATTTGATGGCCCCTGGCTGAGCAGTTGTTAAAGGTGCATTATGCTCACCAGATAAGCTGTTCAATGTTGGTGCACGAGACCTATTATCTCAAATGTTTGCACTGTTTTCTTGCAGTATAATGAAAAAAAGGAAACTCAGTAAAAAGATTTATAAAAAAAAAAAAATGTAAGCACACTGCCTTTGTGATGGCCAGTATCTAAAAAGCAAAAGACAAGACAGGGGGTCAGGACAGGCAGCTAATCTAGTGAGATTAGTTCCAAACAAGGGACATAGTGACATAATTTCATATTAACTGACAAACACAACTTGATAAAATCTAAATTTGAATTGGGACACAAAGTATCTGCCTATTTTTTTCCTTTATGAGGTCCTTCATGAACCTCCTGTAAAATCTGTGTATCATTAGTATACAGTTGACAGTGACAGCCATGGACTTCGGTAATCCTCATGAGGAGAACTTGTAGATGTTAAAAGAGCAGTAATAAGCCGCCTTGGAGTACACCTCATCCCAAAGAATTTACATTCGTCCCAACATTATCTAAAAAAAGAATGTGTTGATAAGGTTAGGAACAAATCTAGTAGAATGCCAGACTACTTGCTTCTAATTCATGCACCATCTGGTTGAGGAGCAACCTGTGGTCATCTATGTCAAAAGCAGGCGATCGATCCAACAGTTTGTGCATTAGAATGAGCACTATGCCTTGTTTCATGCAGTTATTTCCTAATAAATACTGCATTTTCTCTACACCATAAGGATCTTAAACTGTAGTGGAAATTAGAAAGTAAATAGTTGTGTAACTGGGTACTGGCCACTGATTCAGTTTTCTTTATGAAAGGCAGTGTATAATTTGGTCAGTAATTTATTGTATCTTTTGAGTCAAGACCTTGTTTCTTGAGAGGAAATTCGCACAGTACACATTAAAATGTCAGGGTATATGCCTCTCTTCAAGTAGGTAGAGAAATTTTAAATTGATGAGCTCTTTAAGGAAAGAAGTCAGCATAGTATCGTCCATAGATCCAGAAGGCACTGTTAACTGTGTCCATAGTAGGAGCTTTTATAAGTATCTGTTCTTTACTCGAAGCACTTGCGCAACATTACTTTGCACATCTGATATCATTGAATGTTTTGCTAATCATTCCGCTGAAAAGTAAAACAATGTATTTTCATTTTGCAAGTCGTAAATTACTTTAATTACTTTTCCCAGTTTCTGCTAAAAAATAATAGTATTTTGCTTTTTTCTAGTATAAAAGCCAGGTCCACGAGTTACTTCTCACGGTCATCACATGGGTCGGAATTGTCATCTCCCTTGTGTGTATGATCATCTGTATCTTCACGTTCTGCTTCTTTCGCGGCCTGCAGAGTGACCGCAACACCATCCACAAGAACCTCTGCATCAATCTGTTCATCGCGGAGTTCATTTTCTTAATAGGCATCGATAAAGTTGACTACAAGGTAAGAGACCCTGTTTTACATATTGATCTTTATATCCACTTAAAAGTGTCTGCTGTTAATGCCTAGAAATTAGGACAGTGGAGAAATTTTAAGGTCAGATAAATAAGGAATAAATAGTAAAGCGCCTTAATAAATAATATTGTCAATTTCGCATTAATCCAAGTGTTGCGTTTATCAAAATAATTGTGAAGCATCTTGCTATAGGTTTACATGTGACGTTTGTAGTCGGAGCTATTTTATATACTACTGTATAATCTGTGACTAATTTCTTTAAAATATTTCACAAAGAAATATAGCATGATATAATGAAATACACACTGATAGCTTTTCCACTTGAACGTTTCTTATGCCGATTAATATCACATGAAATCTCCTGAAGGTCTGTTCAGGAGGAATATTTGTTTCTGAAATAAGATCACAGATTCATTTCTTCTTAATCTTCTGAGACTGTTTTTCATTGTGGATGGAAGGTGATCTAATAAAGTTTTTAGTGACCGTTTTGTTTTCTTACAGAATGAAATTTCAAGCATTTTTACTGCTAAGTCTCATTTACCATTGAACTGCAGAATTAATACATTTCATTTGCATCGAATCGTTCGTTTCGGTTTGTTTGTGTGGTTGTCCGTCCTTTGCATTTTCTAGATTTCGTCTGTAGAGGCTGTTTTCATGGTGAATTGTTTTTTTGCTTCCAGGTTGCGTGTCCCATATTTGCGGGTCTTCTGCACTTCTTCTTCCTTGCAGCCTTTGCCTGGATGTGCCTGGAAGGAGTCCAGCTCTACCTCATGCTAGTTGAGGTATTTGAAAGTGAATATTCCAGAAAGAAGTACTACTATGTTGCTGGTTACCTCTTCCCTGCCACCGTAGTTGGCGTTTCTGCAGCAGTTGACTACAAGAGCTATGGAACAGAGAAAGCGTGAGTAATTGCTAACGACCTGAGTGTTTTCAAGTGAATAATTTTGTTACAGCCTGTTTGACGTCGGATGGTTGCTAGGAGAATAAAATCATGTCTGAAAGCTTTATTGGTACTAGAGGAGATATGCTGAGCACTCAAACATTTCGCTAGCGACTAAGTTTAGCAGATGAGCATTCTGGTGCGTAGGATTGTAAACCAGAATGATCTTTAAATAAAAATAGATCGGAATTTAGAAAAGGAACACAAGTAATAGTTTTGTGTTGCTGCTTAACAGTACTTATGCCGCATAGTTGCCATATTAGCTTTGAACTCTCAGGTACCACTACCAGCCCCTTAACCGTTCCTTAAAGAACCTCCAATCAAAAACCAGAACAGCATCCATTATTTTTCCTTTCTCTGTTGAATATCTTAAGTTGCAAAATGCTAATAAAAAGTAGTACTAGGACAAAACATACATAAAGCAGGTAAAGCGTAAAGCATGCTTAAGTTGTGAAAGGGAGTTATTTTTATATCACAGTGATTGCAGTCTACAAGCAATTCTTCAAACAGCGCATATGAATTAGCAGGTTCTGCTCTGAATGAACTACTTCTCGGCTGCCAGTCTTGAAGTAGTGCTCATGTAGCTGTCCAGCCACCACACTCAGTAGCAGATACTCTTGTATTGTATCCCATCTGCGCCATTCACGTTTCATTTTCCTTTTTTGTGTAAAGTAGTTAATTATAGAAAGTGACAGCTGTCAGATCTGGACCTGTGTCTTAGGCTTTGCTTGCTGGAGGCAGGAATGTGTTTTGCTTTTGTTTCCTTTGTCGTTTGATAATTAATTTTACCACAGGAAGCTGCTGTTGACCATGCAAGCTGTGTTTGATTTGGTTGATGATGAAAGACAAATAAAAGGTATTCAGGAGGGATCCAATATATATGAAAGCAGAACAAGACATGATGAGCTTTTCATCATTGTACTCTAATATCGCGTTTTATTTTTCCTATTTCACACAGTCCCAGATGAATTATTTTATTAATAACGCACCATCTTTCAACGAATGACATTATATAGTCTGTTCTACTGGGACGAACACTTTGTGTATGATCTAAGAATAAGTTATCTTGTTCATTATATTAGAAAATGGCCCCAATAGTTATTAATCGAATCTGCAAAGGGCAAACATATTTTTACTTGATATTTTTTAAACTTAGTGTCTGGATTTAAAAAGGAAAAACAAGTAAACTATATATATTTTACACATTAGCTTCATTTGGTTAACAAATAATAAAATCTTGTGTTAGGACAGTGGTCATTAGAGGGTTAAAATAAACGTCACCTAATTGCTACGTTTGGTTGTCATGGATTAAAATTCGAGCTAATCGAGAAACATGGACTGTTTCTAAAAATCCTGGTCGTGGTGGCCTCAGTATGTTAATAGTTTACTCTTTGAGGGCATTTTTAAGATTGACAGGACGTTAAGAAACCGAAAATGAGACTCCTCACTTGGGTTTTTCATAGGACCACTGTCGCCCCAGTTGTACCATCCTACATTTTACCTGCTGCTGGACTCGTACCTCATGATCCATGTCAAAGATCCAGAATTTGCTGTCCATGTTTCTTCTTTTGTCTAATATACATAGAACTTGGCATGGTTTTTTACCTTGTCAATTTTGGAAAATATGTGGAAGAGTGCAATTGTCGTGGTATGGGCTTCTTGCATGGCATAAAACTTAATGTTGTCATCTCAAACAGTTAAAAAATAATAATGCAATAATAGTTGACCTCTTCAGTCAGAAGAGTATGAAAAGCACACTGTGATCCCTCATGAAATCCGGTGTTAGAAGTACCATTTAGATGAGGCATCCTATTTGAATTTGTCAGTGTAATACAAATAGAGAAATAAATAAACTCATTTTCCTGCAGCTCTAACAAAATGTGGAGGATGACATGCATACATCTGGCTACATGTGTGGACGCTATCCTTTCAGAAACTTAAGCGGTGCCCCAGTGTCAAATTTTCAGAACTCAGTTTTAATGGCCCAGACCTTTTCCCAAGTCTTCAGTTTATAAGTGCATCCATGACAATCTGAATGTCCTGTCTTGTGTGGGTGGAAAAATGTAAGGTGTTATGTTTAAGGTTCCGGCATGTTTGCTCTAATAAACCAAAGGGAGGCACTCCATCACCCTTTCTGGGCATACATAGCTAATGAACTTTAGGCACCCTACTCTTGTCACTCATTGTCCCTCTTTTGAAACTAGACCACGAGAGCAGTAACACTGACTGACACTCCGGTATTAGGCCTGCTTGTGCTCATGACCGAAAGAACAATGTGACTAATATTACTTATGTCACACTGATATGCATATTGTTCTCTCCACAGAATGGACTTTTATCAAGTTGTGATCTTCTACCATGGTCACATACGTACAAATACACTGTATTAAGTTATTTACCTTTTTTAACTGCAAACTGAAGAGCTATTTGGTTGAGAATGGATATATTGTAAAGACGAGCTGCATAGCAAGATCTTGGTTTGACTTATTCTGATAGTACTTTCTTTTTCTGCTTCTTACCACAGTTGCTGGCTTCGAATAGATAACTATTTCATTTGGAGTTTCATTGGACCGGTTTCCCTTATTATTCTGGTAAGAATCTTATATGTGCATAAAAGTCAAATCATTACAAGGAAATAACTGTGTAGTTGCATATATCAAATGTACTGCTTCGTGGAAGTGTGTGTGTGTTTAGTACAAGGAAAACGCAATTTGCCTAGTGCATTTTATTTTTTAAAGAACTAGTGTGATTTATTAAGACCAAAAGGAGATGCAGCCTTATGCAGTAGACGTTCTGCACCTTCCAACTTTCAAACATGACATTTATTAAAAGAGAATTCCCTATTGACTGACGTTTAAACAGACTAATAAATAAATTATTAAAGGATGGACAGTGTTTCTGCATAAATTGCATAATCATCAATGAAGTAAATAGTTGCACATATGCCTGGCTGCGAAACCTTTGTGTAAGAATGTATTCTGCATGAACTGGCATGCTTAAAGTAATGTAATCACCTGGTTCATCTCATGGGTACGTTAAGGCATCTCTATGAAAATACTGTAAGGCATTGAACAGGTATATAATTACCTGCACAAGGTAGTATTGGCAATTAGAACCTTGCACTGCACACAATTCCTTTTTACATTTCAGCTGCTGGATTGGGAGGCACCTGCACATACAAATTAAATCAGTGTTGACTATCAGTGTAGTAAGATCAGGTAATCTAGAGCACTGGAAAATAATCCAAAAAGCAATCCCACATGAGCTGCGGCGAGCCGTACAATGCAGACCATAGTATGCAGTCACATCCTTGCCAGAGAACTGCACCTATACTTGCAGTAGCTTGGAACAGGTACTCTTAAGTCTGAAAGTAGACTGTGATATGGAGCCTTATTTAATTGTAGTCAGAAAAGAGTGAAGTCTAATATTTCATCAAGCGTACAGGCCACCAAGATGGTGACATTTCACACGAGACACAGTAGAAGAGATTATGATTCAAAGTGACTGCCGACCTTGTCCTCCTTAAATAACATTCTGAAAAACTACCCATTTGCAAGCATTGGCTTTTTATTATGCAGCACAGCAGGTGACAGAGATGAGTATTGTAATACTTGCGTTCTCCAGATTTATTCAAATGTGTCGATGCTCTGGAGCCGCTGGTAAAAATTTGACAGCATCAGAGAGCAGGCAGTGTCATTTACCTTCAGATCTCCGTGCCTCTGTTTGTATTGCAGTCCAGTTGGTTAACCAAGCTATCGGTGTGTACATTTGACTGTCCAAGGATACCTAGCTAAGCAGTCAAGGCTTAGTTCAGGAGATATATATATATATTTTTTTTAATTATTGATGTTGTAGCACTTAATAAATCATATGCATAATAATTTAACCAATATGGGCACACAACATCGAAAATAAATCTTTAGGCTGAGTAGTGGCCAATATACCAAGAAGGAAAGATATCATAAAATATGACAGCATAAATGCAAATACAGATAAAGAGAAGAGAACTCAAGAGATTACAGAGGTGCCTGATTCTACGCCTCACGAGAATAGGTTGACCCAGACATTATTTAAACACGTTCGAGCTTTCTTGACTTCGTCTTTAAGAACAGCAGCCTCAAGTTTGTAAATCTGCCAAAACAGTGAGCACCATTCCGAAACCGTAGGAGGAATAGGTTCTATCCAGCTCTGGCAATGCATAAACTGGCTTCAGTGGTCGCAGTTGATACCACCAAGGTTTATCTGGGGTTATCATGTTTGTAAGTCAGCCTTTTATCCTTAACGGGTCGCTCAATGTGATAATCCTGATGAAAAGATAATTGTAGTACACCAAACCAAAAGGTTTTAAGTGCAGGGCATTCTCCAAACTCATGAAAGATGTGTCCTGCATGTGGGTCACATTTATTTAGAACAATAAGTCTTATGGGTCGAGCTGTTTCTAGACTATTGAAATATTCTGTCTGGGGTATAGTACAGCATACACAGTATTTGAAATTGCTGCAATTTAGACTGACTGAGGAGACAGACCAGTTTATAACATCAAAAGCAGTCGTGATTTCATTACCTGAAATACCCTGACAAACCTTAACACCCCATTTAGCAGCCAGAGCAGGTCTATCATCCGCTCTACCAAAGGTCAAGATTCGATGCGGAGCTTTAATTGAGGGCTTGACATCTAGGTTGAAAAAGTAAGTCGGGGTATCCTCATCCTTGTACCCAGCCATAAATCTGGGTTATGTAGAAAGAAATCACGGATTGGTAAATATTTTAAAAAAGGACTGCTGGGTGCAAATTTCCCCCCAAATTCAAAAAGCGTCCTGAATGCTTTTAAACCTTACCCACTTGAAATAGTTCAGATCAGAACATCAGCTCAGAGCAAACTTAAAATTCGTCCCTAAGGCCATTTTATACCCCTGAACGTAGCTGTCCAGCTCATGGTGGATTCTTCATTTGAGAGCCAAAAGTGGCCCAAAAATATAGCTTAAAGTCCGGGAGAGACTGGACCACCTTGGCCTGGTGGGAGTTTTAAAAGGCTAATCGCCCTTCTGGCCCTACCACACCCCCAGATGAAGCTGCCAAATGCTCCATCGAGATGCCTAAAAAAGTGATGCACAACCGTAATGGGATTGCTCAGAAATTTTGGTAAATCATTAATTTTAACAATATTAAATTCTCCAAAAGTACTAATTGGAAGGTGTTCCAAGACCACATCTTCGCAATTACTTACTCTGAGGGATTCATAATTCATTTAAACAATATGACCTGCATTGCGTAAAGCTTAACCCTAAGGCATGTGGCAATAGTGACAATCCCCTGGACTGGATGGTCAGATTCAAAAATCAAAATAGCTTGCATTTTAGACAGGTAGGGCTTCTCGCCAGGAAAAAAACAGAACCTCTCTGCCTCAGTTGTAATTTGTCCTATTGCCAACACGGGATAAATAGAATAGATAGCAAAATCGTGAGCCTATGCGCTTATTTCAGTTGAACACTATTAAAAATTGCAGGAGGGATCCACCGATTTCTACTGAGATGTTGTAAATAGGGTTTGATATAAAGTGCAAATGAAAAAGGGGAGAGCGGGCAGCCTTGGCAGGTGCCTCAATACTGAATAAGGAACAAATCAATCATCTAACATCCAAATCTAGTGTAAATGTCGGCTTTCGATAAAGGGACCTAACCATAGCCATGATCCACTACCAATACCATATGCAGACAGGGCAGACCAGAGAAATGGCCACAACACTCAAGCTTTCTGGGCATCTAGCAAAATCATACTGAGCCAAATACTGATGTTCCTAACCACATAAAAAATGGCTGTATTAGTGTGACTGGTAGTATCCCGGCCGGGAACAAAACCACGCTGTTGTAGCAGGACTAAATACTGGATCAGAGGAGCCAGACGGACTGCCAACATTTTGGCAACATTTTTAGCATCAGAATTGATTGAGATTAGCCGGTATGGCCCTCTCTCCTCTGACGGTTTCTCTTTTGTGAGAAATACAATGATATTAATAAGATTCCAAGAGGCCGAAATTTCAGATCGATTCTCAATACTTAATAGAAAGTTTGAGAAAAGAGTAAATAAAACATCACTAACGTCTTGTAAAATTCCAGGACAATGGCATCCTCCCTGGAAGCCTTACCGGCTGGCAATACCTTAGTAGCCTCTTCAATTTCCTGAGTTCATATATCCTTCTCTAGCTTCACATTCTAGGATGGACGAAGGCAGGGGAGACGCGCTCCGAATATAGCCATTAATACTAGATTGTACCACAGGTGGTGAATGAACATAATTGTCCTTAAAGAACTTTGTAAACTCCGTGACTATGGCAGAATTCCATGGTGGGAGAGTACCATCATTGCCCGTAACGCTGATTAATTTCTTATTTCTCCCTTCTGTTATTTGGTGGCAAGAACCCGCCCAATATTCTCCCCGTACTCCAATTGAAGAGACCTCTGGTTTAAATACTTAGCTGCAATATTTACCCACAGCCGTCGATCCAGCTTGTAGCAAAGATCCACTAAGGTTGAATAAATAAAGGACTCCTACTGATCTCTATCCTTAATCGCTTGGGATTGCGGGTATTAAACCTCTCGAAGTTGGGTAAGGCATCAAACGGCCTCCTCCTTCTGCGATCATTCAGTTTTCCGAATATGCTGAAATGTAATACCGCATACAAAAGCCTTCATTGTATCCCAGACTGTGTGAGGTGTCGTAGAGTTGGTATTAACTAAGATAAATTCCTTAAGAGAATCATTCATCCTGTCAATCTACCCCATATTGATCCGTGAATAATGTCTGTGGTGCAGGAGAAAGGTCTAAGCAGGAGTCTTAAGATACAGAGTATGCCAGAGTTTAACTAAACCATGAACCCGAGCCAAGTCCCAAAGGGCGGCTCTAGTTTTAACCATAAGAGCACAGGCTTCTGAGTTAGTAGTATTTTCTGCATAAATCATGACACAATTGAAATCCCCAAGGAGAATTCTATCCCCCAGTTCAGAAAATACACTACTAATACGGTTGGAACTGTCCTTTGAAACCAATTGGTCTTCATTTCCGTAGAGTAAGTACAGGGAAGCCTTTGTGGTGCGTAATGGGGTGACGCTACAATTCAAATGCCAGACGTAGATGGGCAGTGGTAGTACGTAAAGAAAGCATTGTGCTTTATCAGCTTTTATAACACATTCAGTCTTCAGGTTGATCAATGTATAATGGCACAGGATTGTTTTAAACACCAAAAAGCCCAACACTGATATTCCAAACCGCAACTTGTTAATTTTTTTACATCTACAGAGGGCTTGCCCAAATTAGTCCTGGGGCAGTTTCAATTAAGGAGGATACGAGAGCCTGGTGGCCCCTTTGTAGGAGCTCATGACAGTGCTAAAATGGAGGGTAGTAGGTAAATTCAACTGTTCCAAAAGTGGAGTAGCAGACTTCCTCAAACCTTAGGGGTGATAACTACTGAATTTCTAACTTCAGTTCAGATTTTTGAATGAAAGCGAGCCATGTGTGACCTGAGGCACCCACGTTGACCCTTTGGCTCCCCCCTAGAATCGAAGGCTCCTGCTGAGGGCCCAGCTGAGCTGTATGATCTAGGTTTCCCCTTGCAGCTTTCTTCCTGAAAGACATCCATGTAGAGTTTGGACACTGGGCCTTTTTCTTGTCCTCATGGTGTAGTTGTTTGGTGCCTCTTCGCACATTAGGCAGTCCAGCTTACATTTTGCCCAGGGCAGGTCGTAGGAGAATTACTTCATCACAAAACCCATTCCCAGCCTCGCAAAAAAACTCCACTTTCAGGATTGTTTTCCTGATAAAAAGCCCATTGTGCTTCTCCTGAGGGTCTAGTTTTAGGTCAAACTGAGGACACTGACACTGGCTAGAAGCCAGAGCCAAGCAAGTCAAGTGTAGCTCAAAACATGGCATCCGAATTGTTTGTTTTCTAAATGTTATTAGATCTTAAAACCTACAGCACACACTACATGTAACCAGCGGTGTGAGGTTTTTCCTTATCCTCTTCATTGCATCTTTCTGGAAATGTTTTTACAACTAATTCCACAGTACGGAATTTCTTTCGCTAGTGAGTGAACCACTAACGCTAGTTTTGAGCCTGAACCACAGAGAAGGCCATAAAAAGATGTTAAGTAGAACAAGAGGTAATGGCTAGCTCCAAAGTCGCTTATCTTTTCTACATGCATTGCCCACTCCAAGCCCTCCTACCAATTGTACCTCATTCTTTTGATTTGTTTAAATAATTCCTGCTCACACCATGCGCCAATAGGCCTGGGCTGAATTCTGAGCAACAGGATTGGCCGTACCTCTTTAGAGTGGTTGCGCTATCTAGGCGTGCTGCAGATGTTTTTTTTTTGTTAGCAAGTATTGAAAGAGTTCTCCTGCCCAGTCTCGAGGCTCCTCTTGAGCTGCCCTATTTTCAATCTTGTTGCAGCTCAGTATGGCAGATAATTTCAGCGTAGGTCATTTATTTCATTACAATAACTTGGTGACACTATCCTTAACTAGAGAGGCAAGGAGTGTGTGTATCAGATTAGTTGTGCATTGGCACCTGAAATTACCTGTTTAATTTATACATTGAGTGGAGATGTGGGTGCAGTCATGTGTCTGAGTAGCTCGGACCTCTGTTTAAAGACGTTGCTGAAAAATTGTACTGTTCTCATTTTCACTCTAAGGCTGTTCGATGCTCAGTTATTAATCAGAGCAGTCTGCGCCTTGGGCTGTGTTGTTGTTGTCAGAGCTGCCTTTCTAATGGACGGAGGAGAGATCGAGGTGACGGACGTTTCATCTTCTCTACCATGTTCACTACGAGGCCTCTGTTATTTACCGACCATTACATTATTATCTTCTAGCAAATCATTTAGGCGACAACGTGTAAGGCCTTCGGGAGCCCTATACCCTACTGCACAAACTGAACCCGCAGCAGCTCTCACACAATTGTTTCTTGTGGTTAATTTCTAAAAATTGCTTTGCCCTCTTAATTGTCCCCAAAGGTTTGTGGGTGGCTGGGGGTAGCCTTTTTTGGGGGGGCGTTCGTGTTTGTTTCTAGGGTGAGTTTGTATCTCTTGGAAGTTATCTATTATATCGGATGCAGACATCTTCTGTTATTGTTTCTATGATAGTCAGTGGTTGTGCTGCTTGCTTGTGTTGCTTCAGGTTGGTTACTGGAGCTGACGCAGATCTAGCCGTCGGTCATTGCCTCGTAAGTGCTGGGGAAGCGGGTGCATTGTAGGAGAACTCTCGAGCCTGCCTCCTTGCCTATGGGCACCAGGGTTATTATATCTATGAACTGGGAACATGTAAGTAATGAGCGGTGGGAAACCATTAGTATGCCTGAAATGCTTTAATGAAAGCTTAGATCATGACACGTCAGGAGCTGTTCTTATCATTTGGACATCTCCATCTGCATCCTTAATAATTAATCCAGTTCACTAAGAGTTCACCTCGAGCACTCGTTTAGAAGCCTTCTTCAGAGAACACCTCTCCGGCTGCCAGGCCCGCAGAGAAATGGATTTCTGCATGGCTAAAAGCAGCGGTCTGAAGGAGCAAACGCTGCTTTGGAGCTGCATATTTTCCAGGTAACAAAAGCCCCAGGGAGCGCGGAGAGGGTCAGGACATGTGCAGTTCAGCTGGGTTACTTTAGAGTGGTGTTCCTGTTCTTCTGTCTTATCATATCCATGTCAGCACTGCAGGCTGTGTGCTGTGAATTTTAAGCTGCTAAGCTCAAGCAGACATGATTCAATTGAGCAGCTTGGCGGCTGTAACAAAAGAGTGCCCACCTGGTCTGTGTGGTCAGGAATGCACGTGCACCTCACTCCTTTGGACTTCCAAAGGGGTGATCCACCTTAATGGCCGAAGTTAGCCCGATGGTTTCACATGTGAGTTTACAAGAGATGTGGGCCTGGGGATGGGGTTGGGGGCTCTGATATCACAGACCTAACTCTTAGTCTTAAAGTTACATAGGCAGTAAAGATGGATGGCATTTAAAAGCCAGTAGTTGGAAAAACCTAGCATTTCATCATATGGTGTCCTAAGCACCTCATATTTAGGGATTGCCTCCTGAATTGTTTTGAATAAAATTGTTTTCTCGATTAAGGGACCTCCTTCTAATCTCCAATTTACGAATGAGAAGATACTGTCTGGCGAGGCAGTGGCTTGACAAGGTCCCTCTTCCTTGGAGGGGTGCTTGATCCAAATTTGCATCAATCACATTCTAGTCACTAATTTAAGACGTGACCCAGGGTAACTGGCTTCTTTGAAATCCAACGTTTCTACTAATTCAAGTAAATTCACAAAATGACATGCTTCTTTCTAGAAAGAAAAGTACAAATAAAATGTCTGGTTCTCAAGCTCTGAGATCACTGACCTACGGAGGCAATGGCAGGCTACATAATTAAAATGACATGGCGACAGCAGAACAGTCTTGCGACAGCTGATGGCACCTCAAAGCTGGTACAGAATAAAACAAATACACCGTTGACGTACACTTCTGTGATATTGGGACATAATTGAGCTTGTCACAGTAGCACCCATTAGTGGCTATTTAAATCCAACATTGCATTGTCTCCTCCAGTATCTGTTACATTTGTACTTGTGTGCGACATTTAGTTTAAAGAGTTTTCTTTTTTTTTTTTTTTTACTTTCTCTTAAGTATATATTGCATCGTTGAAAAAAAAAAAAGTGTGGGTATATATATACTTATGTATGTGTGTGTATTATATATATATATATATATATATATATATATATATATATATATATATATATAGTCTATCTATCCCAAAGGTAAGGGTGAATACAGAATTGCAAGCTAGCCTTTTAATAAGTGTATTATCCTAACCTAGTTGGTTCACACTTGGAAGTAAATAAAAACAATCTTCCGAAGGTAAGGTATCTTTCTCATTACGTGGCCTAGTTGCTTGTAAGGTAGCACCAGTTTTTTCTTGAGCATGCAGTCTTTCAATGCCAATTCAGTTTTAAGCTGCTATACAAGCAGTTCCTACAGATGCCTTTTTTAGCAAGGTAAGCATTGGAATGCGCGCAATAAGGGCTCATTCCCCAAAATGTAATCCGATTACCAATTAAATTAGTGTGCTTTAATTTGTTTAGTCTGGCATGAGAGTGTTGCTTTTATTGTTAAACCGGAGTAGTTGATGCCTTGGAAAGCGTTACCCTTTATGGTGCAGGTTTCCTGTTCTTTGACACACCATCATGTATTAAAGCACTTTTGTGCCATCTGTTGGTTTCTGATGCCACCTCCCTGCATACCTGTAGGTTGCTGAGTGAGGACCGCGTCCTTCTCGCTCCCTTCCTCCTATGTTATGCTTCTTGAAATAGCGTCTGTGCAGCGCTTACTGCTCCGGACAAGACATTGCCTTTACAGCGCAGGACATTAGCACTGTCTACCCTGAAGATACTTTATTTAGTTCCTTATTAAATAGCTTTCTAGATCAGCGGTTCCCAACCTTTTGATTTCCGTGGACCCCCACTTTAACATTAATGGAACCCAGGGACCCCCACTGAATCATCATTGGAATCCGGGGACCCCCGCCTGAGTCATTACTGGAAGCTGGGGACCTAATTTGTCCATATTTGTTAATATTTTTTAATTTTCTAAGCTGTCGCGAACCCCCTGAGAAGGCTTCGCGGACCCCCATGGGTCCCCGGACCACAGGTTGGGAACCATTGTTCTAGATGTTGTGACGGTCAGAGGGTCGTGTCCTTAAAATGTCTGTAGGTTGTCACTGGCCTAGGTGTGTCCCTGTACTCGGCCTTATGTAAACAGAAGGTGTTTGTCATGCTGTGTAACTGTCTGTTGTCTGTTCAAACGGGCGCTAATCTGAGCCTCACAATTGGATGAGACGTGTAATCTATTGGCAGGTGGTGTGAAGACCGGAGAAGCTAGAGTAGGTTGTCTTCAAGTTGAAAACTGTATTTTTTTTATACAACGCTCCATGTTTTGTTTTTTTTTTCTTTTTTTCTTTTTTAAATTAACGCTTATTCCGTTAAATTGGGAAACTCAGTCATTACATTTTGCACATTACAGGTCATAAATACATGCGTGTTCGTCAAAAAAGCATTGGGCGTATGCTAGAGGGAGAAAATATATAGTTTATTGTGTGCTTAAATGGTGCTTACGCCCCACAGACACATAGCAGCAATTCCTTGCACTTTGTGAAACCAGCTCGCTTGCCAATTTCCTGGTCCGGGCCACTGTGTCCTGAAGCGGCTTAGGAAGAAAGTCAATGCTTGTAGTGCTTTCTTACACTCAAGAGGAGTTGCTTTTGCTTTAAGACAGGCACCACAGCAGGGTATTGCCTTAAATGAGTCTTACTGTTGTGAATTCTGTTAAACACGAACAAGAAGGACGCATTCAATGCCCTGTTATGCTGAATTTTTAACATGAAAGTTTAGTTAAGGAGAGGGACCTCGTTTCTTGAATGACCTCAACCGTGTACTTAACATCTTATCTTTTTAAATGATTCAGGTAGTCTCTTTCCTCTGAGCCGGCATTGTTAGGAATGTAATACCCGTGTATGTCCAGCCAACTCTGATTTTAAGGGATGTACTTTGTGTGAAATCATGTTAAATGTTGTCGAGCACCATAATTTAGTTTTGGCTTCTGTCCGATGGAACTGCCACTTTGGGTGACCTCTGAAAACATAACTACTCACACGTGTGCGGAATGTTGAACAGAACATGCCTGTCCTTCACCACTAGGGGGAGGGCAGCTTTTTTTGGAAAGCAAGTGGTTGCAATATTTCCAAGCCGGTACAAAACCGTACTAATGCTATCCACTTATGGACATTGCATGCATTCTACACAGTGCTGACTATTATAATGAAATCTGAATTTATAATTAAAATAGCGACTACCAGCGTCCCGTATCTTTGATCCACTGGGGTGTGGTGACCCTCGGCCAACAACAAATGCCCTTCTCTACCTTAAGTCCCTCATTATCCCCATCTACCCTACCCTTTATTTTGTTCATATGGGTCATTTTTTTCACTCTGTGGGATTGTGGGGGGGATGTTGATTTCCTGGGCCTGTACTCTAGTAATATTGTTTGCAGTAAACAATCGCAAAACTATCAAAAACGGGACTTCCTTGTATGTACATTTATTGGTGATTACAAATATTGTTAGGAATTCATCAGAATGTTTGAAAGTATTTACATTAAATACATTGTCAATGAATGTCTATATGCCAATCTCTCAATGCAACTGTGATTTTAAGTGTTCTCCTTTATGAACATCTAACTTTGGGTGTGTGTACATGCAGGCAAAGTTTTTGAGGAAATTGTATTTGTATATTTAACTCCTCAAGGAATCACAGGGTCATGACTGGCTTCTCAGATCTTGTCCTTCCATTTTTGTGATCACTGTTTTGGGTTGTCCAAAACCCACCCATTAAAAGTAAATGCCAAAAATATGGTGGTCTCCCTACTACAAAAAATATTTGATGGGAAACAAGTTGATCTTTTACACACCATTTATCAGTGTACATAAAAAGTGGTTACAGAAATCTTACTTCAAATTGTCTACTCGATAACTTGAAGATTGGCATGCCATTGGCAGAATAAACGGTATTGAAAGAAGCAGATTACAAAACACACCAAATGATTCATCAATGGGCAGGAGCATGGATGTACAAACAATTACAAAAATCATTTTACCATAAAATGGTGTAACTGCCTGCAACTTGTATAGCGCTCAATTCCTGAACCCAAATCTCTTCTGAGCAGCCTTTATTTCCCAATGCCAACTCGAGTATCTGAAAGTTACTCTGAATGTATATTAAATTGATTATGGAATACAAAACTGTATTACCATGAAATTCATCACTTGCACACCCTCCCCACATAATCTTTATAAAAAGATAAAGTTCTACATCTCATCAAGTGGCTTCAGATCTGCCTCCTTCATAGAACAATCCCTGTGCATAGAAGAAAGCCAAGAAATGATTAAAACAAATTCAAACACGAGATTAGAATGCTAACTCGCTAAAATGCCACACTACATATGTTTCCCAACTCAGCAGGGCAAAGATGTAGGTGAAAAATAAATAAATAAATAGGACATTATAGTGGGATTACTGCTGGAATCTTGCCTCTCAACCCACATTTCCTTGGTAGTTCCCCTTTTCTGAAGGTTCCCATACTCGTATCCTGCAATCACGATAGACAGTTACAGTAATTTCAGGTGTGGGAATACCCATGGTTTTGTCCCAACCGTTCGAATGATGGCTTACACATATATTTGTATATATTTGAATAACCACTTCTGTTGGATGTCAAATGACAAGTAGGGTTGCTCCTCCAGGGTTCTGCCTTACATGCCCCAACAACAAAGCAACTAGGAAAAGGGCGATACTGCCTATTAAATGATGGCATCTCTGCAAATAGCTTGCCAAAGACCTAGCCTCTAAGAATAAGATGTAGGAAGTCTACAACCAACTTTCACGTGGCCTGGAAAAGCAGAATAGGAGCTGTGTGGCCTTCCAGCTGTGTCCTGATTGTAGCCTCCTTGGTGTCTCGGGTATCACCAGGTTTTCTGTGAGCCATGAGAGTAAGAAACTTGCTTCTGGCAGCTCCCCATATCACGTGGTAATCCCAGGCCGGCAGGTTTCTGGCAGTTACTCATTGTGCTGGTTGCCTTGGTGTGTTGCCATCTACCATCTTGCACAAGGATATCCGCATGCTGTTGCTTACACTGACAGTGTAATGGCCACGGCCTGGCCTCATATGATTAAGTGTTGTTACCTCTGGTGGCCGTGGCAGGAGAACGATTTGAGGGGGGAGGCGTTCGTGGGCAAAACGCAGATGGTACTGCACCCCCCAGTATGAATTATTCGGCAGGATTCGTGTAGTCTACCTGAGTTCTCCAGAACGTAAATGAAGCACAATAAAAACATTTAAAGAATCTATTATTGCATTTGTGTGAATTGTTATTTTTATAGCATTACATTTCATTAGGCTACCAACGATCTGTTGCATCTAGTAGCAGGCCAAGCTTTCTACAACTGTTCGCACCTATTTGCATGAAGTCCTAGAATGTTTTGTATATTTTCTGGACTTTTTTGTGTTAAGTTTGTCCAGTGATTTTCTTTAACACCATTGCCTTTTTTGGCAGCTTAATTTCATCTTCCTGCTCATCACATTGTGTAAAATGATGAAGCATTCCAATACCATGAAGCCAGACTCCAGCCGTTTGGAAAACATTAAGTAAGTATCGAATTATTGCATTTAAGCGCCTTCTGAATTTCTGATTCTAGGACTGATTAGGCTCTAGTCTCCATTAGAACCACATGGCAGTCACCCCTTTAACTGCAGATATCAGTTCGAGTTTGGGCGCGATCAGTCCTCCTTATGCTGCATTCCTGCACTGATGACACACATGGCGAGTCAAAATCAGATAATTTCCTCTTTGAAATGGAGCCAAAAAAATATTGTAACTTCACAGGAATTCCACATCTGTTTGGTAATTTCATTCGCATTTAGAATGCAGTTCATCCGTGTTTCCCATTTAGCCGGGTTAAGATTACATTTATGGTAGAAAATTATCCTTTTGATTTATGAAATTTGAGAAGTTTCTTCATGTAAACATGCCCCCCCCAGAATGCGGATCTCCCGTCCTTCACTTATTTCCGTGTTTGTGGGTGTCTACTGCTTGCGTTTAGATTTTGTTGTCTGTATTTAATCCAGAAGTGTGGCGCCTCCTTATCTTTAATTGCGACACCGATTTCACAGTTGCTGGACTTGATTGAAGCGTTTCAGGTGCATAATAGTTCACTTTAGCGCCTTGCACCCGTTTTGTAGAGTGAAGCGCATTGGAACTCCGGATTTTAAATTACAACGGCAATAGCAAACAGTGCCCTAAACTGAGCGATAAAACATACAACCATTTAGAGAGCAGATTTAAACCTTTGTTTGCACCCGTCTCATTGCATGTTGCATGATTAGAGAGCTGATCTTTAGCACCTCTTTTCTTCCTTTTCTCCTCTGTCTACTCATCCACACCAGTAATTACCGTGTTTGTGATGGCTACTATAACACAGACTTACCTGGGTAAGCTGGAATCTTACTTTTAACACTTTTGTGGCATGACTTAACAGCTTTGCAAGTTTAATAATTGAAGAGCCTCCTAAATTTAGTTTGAAACTAGCACAATAATATTATGTTAGGTTTTTTAATTTTTTTATTTTGCTGTTTTGTTTTTAAAGTATTTATACTTTTCACTAAATTTTAAAAATGAGTTCATACTTCTGTTTCAATTCTGTCTCTAATCCTTTGTTTCTTTCTTCTGCCTGTAATGCCATCTAGCTATGAGGATAATAAACCATTTATCAAGTAAGACGATAGTAAGATGTGGAATGCTGTAAATTAACACCCTACATTCGGTGCCATTCCTATCATTTCTTATATTCGCCATTCTCACTGGAATTTACCCTACGCCTACATCTGTGTCATGTGAAAACATAGTGCAGAAACATAGACTCCCAAACACAGACTAGTAAGATGTCTACCATGCATAAATATTTCCTTGCAAAAAAATGGCCTACGTTAATCCTGTTGTGAACACTTGCTTCCATATATGTTAACACTAAATAGTAAATTAAAAAAACAATCTTTACAATATGTGCAAGTGTATTTGGCCACACTTAAACCTCAAATACAGGTCTAGGTGTTTGCAGGAAGATATTTGTGGGGTGTAAGATTGTACTAATCATTATTTGAAGTTCTATCTGCAAAATATATTTTTGCGGTCTGTTTTCACATGGAACCCATAGATCCTGACATTTCTTTTTTCACATTTCAGCAAGGCTCCATTGTGAAAGAAAGACACATTAAACACGAAGTAGTTGGTCTCACCAGCTATTTTTTATTTTTGACTTTTTTTAACCACTGAAAGCAGTGTATGCCCTACTCTAGCAAGGCCCAAGGCCAAACATAAAACTCCTCACAGAATTAAAGCTACTTCTCTCAAATTGAAATGAAACAAATGAAATCTAGGCCTAAAAATACCCCTCCGGGCTTTGAAATGGATTGGGCGCACTGTTCAGTACATGAATGATGAGAAGGTCATATCTCCTGCCACGGTTTCCACTGGAGACTAAAGTGCTAAATGAAACCATTCGGTCTCTAATAGAAACAAGGTTTAGAGCCAGTGATGTGTGTGACTTCTGAGCATGGAGAGAGTGAGAGCCAGCAGCAGCAGCAACTGAAATGACCATCTCAGAGGTTTGTGTCTGCCAATGTTTTCTCCTATCCTGTCCCCGAAGCAAACATTGTTTACGATTCTGAATTTCTAACGTGTATATTTAGCGTCCACGTAGCTGAAGTGCTTTTTCTCCTTTCAGGTCCTGGGTGCTAGGTGCCTTCGCTCTCCTGTTTCTTCTTGGCCTAACATGGTCGTTCGGGCTGCTGTTCGTCAACGAGGAGACGGTTATAATGACCTACCTGTTCACCGTATTTAACGCCTTCCAGGGAATGTTCATATTCATCTTTCATTGTGCTCTTCAAAAGAAAGTAAGTGCAAGAGAAAACATGTCCATCTTTGTTAGTGTTGTGAGGTAGAACTGATAAATTGACTGTATAGATTTAAATATTTCGAATATTTGTATTCGATAATTATTTCCAAACGAAGTGTAAAAAGTAATCGACATTTCTGTTCGATTTAAATAAACCTAAACACATGATATAAACATAAAGCAGAAATGTATGTAAACGCATTTTACGGCACCGATTTTCTTAACATATATTAATGTAAATCGTTTTAAAGTTTTCATAAGGATTATTTATGTTTATCATGGTTGTCATAAGTTTCCAGTTTGCCAATTTTAACAGAGCTGTTTAAAGGGCTAACAATGTAATGACAGTAATACGTTAAACTACACAGAATAAAAGCCTCTTCATCTCCATCGTTCCTACACAATCTATATTTTCTGTTCCTATTTACCACAATGTAAAACTTAATACTGGCCCCATGATCACTCCAGTGTGAAAGGAAGTAATCTACACCAAGAGTAGATATAGTAAGGAAACTGGCCAGTCTGTGACTTGAGCTTTAAAACTTTTACTTACTGCTTTACCAGCTATCATTCTGTCTCCTTCTGCATGTTTTTATCCTGGTCTTTTACTATGTTATTACTATCTGGTCACTAAATTGAACAGTGAAATAGAATTTTGAAGGTGGAAACTATTATATTCCCTGTCCTGACAGAATGAATGTGCTTTTACTTCCTTCAGTTTTCAACAACCTGTAATTTACAGATAATGATAGTGGAATGTGCAATGATGTCAGATCATGTACATTTACTGGGATGTGGGCATGCAGTGTTTTTTTTGTTTTTTGTGTGTTTTTTTTGTGACTGAAAGCAGTTTTGAAAGTTCTTGCCCTGCTGCTTTCGGTTACATGTTTGCATGTGCTCTATCTGTGTAGATTTATAATCCCTCTTTCTGTTAATCCACAACCTAGAAAGTATATTTAATAGTCAAACTGTTCAAAATAGAGGAAGCTAACACTGTTTGCGCCAAATTGTTTAAAGCAGTAGCACTTATCCAAGCCATATTTTAAGAATAGCCACACATTTGTACGCACGGAATCTAAATGGAACTCCTTTATGTAGCTGTTATATTGCAATTTTGGCTTGAATTCACGTCTATTGGTGCTCTGCCGTCCACCATATAGGTCAGAAATCATCTAGTCAAAATGTCAGTTTCTTGTCAGGAATGCAGACCTCGATCAGAGGCTTGTTGGAGACTGAAGATTTGGCGATGTATAAAGGAAGCAGTTCCTTTGTGTAATCAAAGCCTGAGGGTGTGAATGTGCTTGAGCCTTGTGTATTGTAACTGATGGTGTTTCCACTAGTTTGAATTATATTCATTTTTTTATCTTAGTTGTGGTACTGCAGCAGGGAACCTTTTCAGTGTTTTGAAGTTTTATTTTGTGGGGTGAGTGACCCGTAGCCCCTTCTCTGGCATATCACACCTGCTTTGGTTGAGGATTGCTTAAAGGTTGGCTTGGCTTTTTTCCTTTTGTGGGGCAGTTAGCCTACAAACCCTGAAATGGACTACTGCGCAATGGTTCATTTGCACTGGTTCATACATTCACTACAAACTCTTTTGGTTTGTAGCTTATAGAAGCCCTTCTCAATACTTTATAGATCCTTGCATAGGAGTTGGAGCAGTTAACATGGCACATTGTCAGGAGAGACCAGGCTGAGCTCGAAAAGTATTTTCTTTACCATGGAAGTAGTGACATTTGTTACTCATTTACATTAAGATTGGAATAAGGATCTCCCAGTTTGTGTGCTTATATGAAGTAATGAGCAATATAGACCAATCTGTTTATGATCCCACCTTCATGTTTTTGGCTCTTACTCTAAATCAACCGCTGACCTTTGTCTGTAGAAAGCTGTATCTCTACCCAGCACTGCGGATATGATATCCTAATAATTTTTATGTGCGACTTCAAGCAGTCATGGTAGTGGATGTGGAGCCTTATTCCACAAGAGACTGCCTCCGAGAAGAACGAGTTTTGCATCCCTAATTGCGGATTGACATTCACAATTTTCTGAAGGTCCATGTTGCAGAGCTGTATGTTTGCCTATGACTTTTACTGTGTTAGTGATTCGGTGTTCAGAAGATTTGTTCCTACTGTAAATACCACTTGAACGTATGTGATTGTTGCTTTCATGATGGTCACTGCACTAGAATATTTTTATGTGCTGTAACACTGTTGCTAAAACTAGCTTTGTTAGGTGATAAATCCCATTATGTTGTATCAGTAAAATAATTAGCACACATCACAATATCCTTAATGATTGTTTCCATAAAAATGCAAACTTTTTAATGTTTTCATTTTACAATGCCGTAAGTTTTGACGAGTTTTGTACTTCAAATTAGTTTGTCTCAAAACACTTGTTTTCAGTATTGAGTTCTCTCTTGGGGCATTGCAATATCTTCTCTCTAGTTTTTAAAGTGAAGCAAGCATGTGCTTATTTAAGTAGATTTGTCTCTTAAAATTCAGATTGCAAGATTGTGTTTTTCTTTGTATGCTATTTTTGACAAGCGCAGCTTCAAAACATTTTTTCTGACACAGTAAAGTCTCAAATATGATGTAAACGGCTGTACAATTTGTGGAAGATATGAACTAGATTTTTGCATTGTATAAAATCAAGTGCACTTCTTTAAAAGAAGCTGTTCAACTGTTCCTCATTTTAAAATCCAGGTCCGCAAGGAGTACAGCAAGTGCTTCCGACATTCTTACTGTTGCGGCGGACTCCCAACCGAGAGTCCGCACAGCTCAGTGAAGGCATCAACCACCAGAACGAGTGCTCGCTATTCCTCCGGCACACAGGTAACTGTGTTTTGACAGCGACTTTTAATTAACATTATTTATAGAGTGCCAAAGGGGACCTGTTCAGATCCACTAATTGTCTACTCATTATAATCTCGATTTTTAATGCATGAATTTTCTCATGTGCGATCAAATATTTCTTAAATGACATTCGTACCTTTCCTTTGTAGTCAGATACCTTATTTTCAACATTATTTGACATACGAATGTCTGTTTCAGTAAATCAACGACTGACTGATTGTCGTTCACGTGCAACAAAAGATGCACATATATATTCAATACACTGATTTTGATGCTTTTTTTCTAGAGTCGTATACGAAGGATGTGGAACGACACTGTACGAAAACAATCTGAATCTTCGTTTATCTCAGGTGACATAAACAGCACCTCCACACTTAATCAAGGTACGAAATCAATTTATTTCCCTATTTTTTTTTTTTTTTTCAGCATAAGTAGTTTTCAAAAAACTTCATCTTCTTTTAGTAAGACTCACATTTCCTATTTTTATATAAAAGTACAATCCCTGTCTTTGGAGGCAACAATTATTTTTGTGATCCGTGCTCATTCAAGCCTTTTTCTCTATGGGCACTTGAGTTATCCATTTATGGAGTGTGAATATAAATATGGGACATAAATTATTTATCTTAAAAGCTGGAACATAATTCTAAACTTTCAATGGCCTTTTCATTTGAGCTGAAGATAAACAAGAGTGAAGGATTTTGACTGGCTCATGTGATTTTTATGAATTTATCCGTTATTTTCCTATATTTAAGCTCAATTCATTTCTTGCAAGCACCATGAGTACTGAAGGAGGCAAACTAGATTTTTAAATCTAACAAAGGCGTTTCTTGTAGTAGGTCATTTAATAGATGACTAACATTTAAGTTAATAAAAAGAAATCGCTCTACTAGTGGTTGATCTTGCATTTGTTCTTTGCAGTTAATATCTGTCAATCTAATTTCAATAGATCATGCATATTAAATGTTTATTTTGATGCCTCGTTTAGGAGTAACTCAGCAAAAGCTGTGCTGGCAGTGATTTCTCTTAAGAATCATCCTCATTCTATTGCCCACATAAAATTTGATATTTTTGTATTCATTGCGCGATTGGCTTTTTCTTTAACCTATATTACATATAAGCCAATTCTCCCATATAATTCTTGCTACCTACAAGTATGTTTTTTCTTAGCCCTGCAAATATCTTTTGTTATTTTGCCCAACATGTTGGTATTCTTTGTCTTGATATTCCAACAATTTCTTAAACATTACATACTAATTTATAAGATTTAATTGCCAGTTGCAATTTAACACTCAGGCCCTCATTACGAGTGTGGTTGTTTTAAGACCGCCACACTTGCGGTGGTGGTCTGGTGCGCGGCCGGCACGACTGTCTGACTACCACATTAAAACTCTGGCGGTCGAACCACCAGCTCCTCCAAAATCTTGGATTCTGGCGGTGGCGGAGATCCTAATCTGCCAAGGCAGCACTGCACGGGGTAACATTGCCATGAAAAGGCTGGCGGAGAATGGGTGTAGGAGGCCACAGGGGGGGGCCCTGCACTGCCCATGCACGTGGCATGGGCAGTGCAGGGCCCCCCCTGCCCAGCCCCATCATAATGTTAACTGGCTGCTTTGCAGACCGTGAACATTGCAAGGGTGCTGGTGCACCATGCAGGCTACAACATTGCAGCTGGCTCGATTACGAGGCGGTGACAATGCTGTAGCCTATTTACCGCTAGGCTGGTGGGCGGAAACTGAGGTTTCCACCATCTAGCCTAGCGGGAAACTCTTAATGGGGCCGGCAGGGAGGTAGCCTGTGTGGCGGCAACCTCCCTGTCGGAAGTTCAGTGGACGGTGAAAACCGTCCGCCGAACTCATAATTACCCCCTCAGTCTTGAATTACAATCACTTTTACATTTCTTTCTTGCATGGTCACTAAATAAAATTGAAGAATACAGGTGGGGTAACATACATCACATTCAGCCTAAACTGATTTTGCTTCAAGTTTAGTCATCAGGGACAAGTTATACCACATTTTCCCCAATGTAATACCATTGGACGTAAAATAAATACCCAGACCTCATTTGCTGTTCAATAGTCCATAGTTCGGCCTGTTTTAAATTCTGTTAGTTGAAATAAAAAAAATAGATCATGAAGAATTCTGCATTTCTGTGGTCTCTGTTGTGTGTAGCCTTCAGTGATATGGTCTGTGCATCATCAGAAACCTCCAGCTTTGCTCCTCTTAGGCACGCTCCTGTGTACACAGGAGGTCAGGGATTGAAGGAACACAAGAATAAGACATCAAGAATTGCCCTTTACTAATATTGAAGTTGATTAGCAAAGGATCGTTGGATGTTTCCCGTATTTTTACTCACAATGTACCTTGGGTAAACCAGTAGCACAAGTTTCTTGTGCTGCCCGTGAGAAACATTTCATGAGTATATATAAATATTAAAAACATTTAACTTGAAACAAATAATGTTGAAAACATGCCTTTCACTTCCTTCACTGATTTTGTAAATGTTGAATGTAAGTTACAATGTTTATTTTGTCTGCCTGAAATGTGAACAATGTTTTTACATAGATAATTAATTTAGCATGCAATGTATAACTTCAAAGCCTAGCTCTTTCTTTTGTAAAGAATGTCTGTTTTAGAATGTATTTATGTAAATTGTTATGCTTTTCTGCAGCATGTGCTTTTGCATAAACCATGCAAGGCTTTTTATTGCAGTTTGTTTTGTCTCCGTATAGTTTTTAGCCCTTATGCTTCTGCCATTCATTTTTCAAGTATTTTGTTTATTAGTGACTGTTTTGCATCTGTGTGTGCATGACGTTTGGGAACTGTTTCACATGTATATTGAGGTGAACCATCTTGAGGCAGGAGGTTTGATGGCAGCATTTAATTTCCTTTCTGGCTTGGTAGTAATTTTGCATAAATCGGATAATGCCATTCTCAGCACTTGTTTATTTTTGGGACTAAGAAAGCATTAGCTAAATGTGGCCACTCTCCCTTTTTCCGAAGTTACAATGTCACATACCGATCGGCCATTCGTTGCCATGTAATATTTGATTAGTTATAAAACGGTAGCACTGAACAGACTGCTTTAATTGGTCATGTCTGATCAAAGTCAGGAAACTGATGTCTTTCTTTGTTTCTTTGCTTTAGGAATGACTGGCAATTACCTACTAACAAACCCACTTCTTCGACCCCACGGCACTAACAACCCTTATAACACATTGCTCGCTGAAACTGTTGTGTGTAATGCCCCTTCTGCTCCTGTGTTTAACTCATCAGGTGTGCAAACCTTTCTCATTTAAAGCTGGTCGTCTTTGCTCGCTTTGCTCTTCTCCAGCCTAAGCTTACAGTAGCGCAGCACCATGTTGTACCTTTCTAACCGATACCGCAGCATTGCCCATGCCAGGCTTATAAAACTGCACTATATTATAGGAATGTGTGAGCTAAATTAATATTTATCAGTAATTGTCCATGTTTTCAACACAGGTGGCATAAATCTTAATATACTATTACAGGACTGACACCACATGGTCTGAGAGCCCATCTGCAAGAGTTATATCATTTAGAGGTACCATATCTATATAATATTAGGTCCATTTGGTTCGAAAGTTGATGAAATCAGCTTATGAAGTTGATCTGATGATTTACAGTAGTGCAAGGCATAGTCACATAAGGAGTATTTGTTAATGCGTAAAGGCACAGTCTATAGTATGGTGCAGCTCTATGCTGGTGAAATGTGTCCCGGTGTTTTTGTAGGTGCAAGAATCTGCTAAAAGGCAAATTTGTGTAGATTGCAAGCTATAGATTGCACTTGTTTTCCATTATGTTGCGTATATTTAATCTATAATTAGTATTTATTAACACGTATGTATTTCTGGTGACCTTTTGTCATGTCATAAGTCGCTTTTAATTTAATCAGCATTTTAACAATGCAAAATCTCTATATGTGACCTGTAAAACCCTGTTTCGCCTTTCGAGGTTCTTTTTAACTAAATTCGGTTTCTTTTTTTTATTCTCTTGTTTTTGTTTTTATTTTTGTCTCTAATTTTTCTTCGCTTTCCTCTAGCGACCTACAGAGAGACAAGTATGGGAGTAAAACTTAACTTTGCCTATCAAATGTAAATTTTTTCAGCATGATTTTTATTGGGCACCATAAAAATATAACAGTATTCATGAAGTAGACTCAGCGGGCAAGTGGTTCACAAGTGGAATTTCCCATTCGTCAGCCCAAAATAAAAATAAAATCCTAAATTAATGTATGTATGTTTTAAAAACTCCTAATTGGTATTTTGGAAACAAATGATAATCCGGAATGCTGAAATAATTTGCGGTTTAAAAAACACTGTCAAGCAGAAATGTTTAATTTATTTACCATATCTACATTTCCACAGTATTATTGCTACAGGCTATGTATGGAAAGACTATAGTGAATTACCTGATTTTTGGGCAGCAAAACTCTTCAAATGAGACAAAAAAAATTCTACCGCGCTTAAAGCTGCCGTTTATCTTAGAATGTATGTTTGTCCAGTTTAACATGCAATACTATGTGCTTCACAGAAGTGTGAAACAAAAACGCTCACTTGCTTGGGGAAAACGGCTGCGTCTTTGTTTTTCTTCAATTTTTATTTAAAAAAAATACGTACTAAAACAATATAGGGACGATATGGAATTACAAAACTACAAAGTCTCTTATTCAAAGTCAAAGCGGCCTCCCAAGCAAACGTCTTCATCACTTGTCCTAATTTTTTTCACGAGGGAATCTGGAATTGTTCTGAACCGGTTGCAAATTTTTCATATTAACAACTTTGAAGTCGGTTGGTTTACTGTAACAGTGGTGTTCGATACCGCTGGATGCTGGACTGCTTTGAGGAGCAGATACCATCGTTTTTAAGGGTTTCTGACGTTTTAAGATAATCTGCAGCTTTAAGCATGAGAGATGGCAAAACTCGAAATTACAGTATTTTTTCAAACAAGAATTTGTTCATACACTCCTCCAAGCCTTGCATATAATGCAGCAGCCTCAGTGGTCAGTGGCATTGCTACACCATTCGTTCATGTTTTTAGGACTATTTCTGTGGGCCATGTGTTCTAAGAAATATGTCCCCATCTTACTCCATACCACAAATCTTTTTATTCATGCTTGGCATTTCTTTTACTTTTTGCGGGAAACCGTGTTGTGCAGGTTTTATGTCTTTGTGTTTGAATGGAAAGTACATTTTATTTCAACAAGAGCATGTCACCACGAAAAACACTTCCTTTAAAATCCGTCATTCATGCCCGCCTCCAGTTTCACTAATTTTCATTCTTCCAACCGTTTAACTGTGTTGGCCAAGGCTCAATCAACTCTTCCCATTCCACAATAAATATTTATTTCTTTGAGCCATACTTAAAGACATTCCAGACATTTCTGCATTTGACCTTGGTGTCCACGGATTTCTTGGGCCTAACTCATAATTGCCTGCACGGGTTCATTTAGTGCTGTCACTGTGACTGATGCAGACTGCAGGGCTGCAGGTGAACTATGACCTATGGAGGCCTTATGGCAGTTGCTGGCAGACAGAATATTAGTGCAAAAATTGATTTTAACTAGAAAAGAGGCTGTTATTGCTGGTGATCTAATTTGCTGAACCCTTGCTCTAACAAAGTTGCTGAGAAGCTTAGTAAATCTTCATCATGTTACAATAAATCATTTTACTTTCTTTTATATATCAGCTACTCTTAGGCCAGATAGCCTGAGCAGACAGACATGATGTGAGTTGTCCAAAGTGAGTCATTCCACCTGCTGTCTGTTGTAATTTGGGTGGTACTTGTCGGCTCTGGTCCCTTGTGTGAAAGATTGACTGTTGCACATCTGTTACTTACATGTCCATTGGTTTCATTATTTTTCTTTTCTTCATTATCAGAAAAAGGAAACCCTAGAACTGTTAACATAGTTGCTTGCCAGTACCCATGGGTCAGTGTTGTACATTTCCCTTTTATGTATGTTTCTATGCTGTTTTTTTTATTTAGTGTTGTTTAGGACAAATTTTGTTTTATTTTTCAAAATTGTGCTTAAAACAATGTAAATGTTTCAAATGCATTGCTTTGCATTCTATATGCAAGGGCATGGAGTGAACGATTTCTTGTGGGAGGCTCAATTTGACACTACAATGTAAAGTTTTAAAATCCGTGAACGTCAACTATTGATAAAACATCTTTCCTATAAGGTGTGCAACTTAATGTCATATGTTAATTTTCTTGATGGCTTACCTAATGACAACTTTGTCCTGAACTACATTAAATAATTTGTAAGCATAGAGCAAACACCCTAGTGAGTAAAGTGGAACTGTAACGCCATGTTTCATTTTTCTTTTGTTTCAGGACATTCTCTGAACAATGCCCGGGATACAAGTGCCATGGATACTCTACCGCTAAATGGTAATTTCAACAACAGCTACTCACTTCGCAACGGGGACTACAGCGATAGTTTGCAAGTTGTAGATTGTGGCTTAAGTTTGAACGACACTGCTTTTGAAAAAATGATAATATCAGAACTAGTGCACAACAACCTACGAGGCAGCAGCAAAAACCACAACCTAGAGCGCGCACTACCAGCCAAAGCCGTAATTGGAGGAAGTAGTAGCGAAGATGATGCCATTGTAGCAGATGCTTCATCTTTAATGCATGGCGACAATCCAGGACTAGAGCTTCACCACAAGGAGCTGGAGGCACCACTTATTCCACAACGGACGCACTCACTTTTGTACCATCCACAGAAAGTGAAAATCGAGGGAACAGACAGCTATGTATCTCAGTTAACATCCGAGACTGAGGACCACATGGAGTCTCCAAACAGAGACTCCCTGTACACAAGCATGCCCAATCTGAAAGACTCTCCCTATCCAGAGAGTAGCCCTGATATTGAAGATGATCTCTCTCCATCAAAAAGGAGCGAGACTGAGGACATTTACTATAAAAGCATGCCAAACCTTGGAGCTGGCCACCATCTTCAGATGTATTACCAGATAAGCAGGGGTAATAGCGATGGATATATCATCCCTATAAATAAAGAAGGCTGTATACCAGAAGGCGATGTTAGGGAAGGACAAATGCAGTTGGTGACAAGCCTTTAATGGTGTATTTAAAAGAAATCCTAAAGGCCACATTAAGATTCATCTGGTCTTTTTCAGACCGCCCCCATCTGCTGAAAGACCTATTCTCTTGCCACTTGGTTATCAGCGTGGAGGTAATGAATGGACCTTGTAGTTCTGTGAATTTTTTTTTTTATAAAAGGAAAACTTTGTAAATACACAGAGTATACTAAGAAGAGATATTTGTTACAAAGAAAAGATACCATCAAGGTATTCAAAACTCCTGCTGCTGAATCATGGTTATAGGAAGGAACATTTTCAGCTATTTTGCTGCAGCAGTTTTCAAAACAAATTTGTAAATATGGCTGCAACATTTTTGTAAGGCCTACATTGTATTATATACAAGAAGTAGGCTATAAAATCCTGTGGGACAGATTTACTTTATAGTAATACTTCTGACAAGACTTGCAAAAGCGGGGCCGGAAACCTGCATCAGTTTGCAGTTCACTGCAGACAGTTTCTCATCAAAGGCAAAGACTGAAAACATGTCTAACCACTAGCAATCAAGCCACAGGCCTTATTTCATATTTCTTTAAATGTACAATGAACTATTCTCATGAAAATGGTAAAATAAATTATATTTTGTTCTATTGCTATGATAAAAACACTCATGTCTAATAGATATGGTTGTCCGTAAAATAAGTTCAAAGGGTTTGCAGAAAATATTGTGAAAAAGCTCTTGGTTGCACATATGTTAAAATGGGTTTTCTTACACATCATGGCTACATCTTAAAATACAAGTTCTAACTATGTACACTTGTTTCCCCTTAAACAGTGTTTTGTTTTCATGAGCTTGGTTTGTTATTTTCAGATTTCCTATTGCCAAAATTGTTTTATGGAGAGAAAAAAATCTTTCCTTAGGGTGTTGCAACATGACATGTGCAATCGGCTGCAGTACAGGTTGTAAATGATTTTGCTGTTAATTCTTCAACAGTGAAATTAAAGGGCACTGGACACTTCTCACCGCATTTCTAGTGAATGAAAGACATCAGGTTTTTTTAAAAAATAAAGTCTGAAATATTACTCTTCCATGTTACTTTTGCCTATATTTACCAATTAATTTATTTTATGATAAAAATCTAATGTACATTTTCAGCAAAATTCAGCCTTTTCATCCTTTTGTGTAAACCTGTTAATAATGAGCCCATCACTAATATCCAATGTAAAGTTTAACACCTGTTTGACAGTAAATAAATGTGAATTTTTTCAATAAGGCATATTTGAATTGCTGGAGTATGTACAGAATAATGTACTGACAAAGTTGCGGAATTTGCTGTTTGTTGCACACCAACACTTGAAGAATATATTGTCTTTCTGCCGAACAGAGGTTCAGTGACCAGAATTAGCTTAAGTGTGTGCATTCTACTCTTTCTATTCTACTATTTGCAGGCTTCATTAATGTTTCTCAGATGGACTTCCCAAGCTGCTTATATAGATATTATATTGGATATTCTGGATAAAACCTATTTCTTCCTATCTTGGCAAAGACAGCCATTTAAATAAGATCCAGATGCTGAAGTTACACTACACTCTGCACACTAGCATTGCATCATCATCATTGTATTCTGGTGCCTCAAGCCAATGAATTGCTGTATGAATGCACTCCACTTGACTAGGTGTTTTTAAAACTGCATTAGTCCATACATCATGGGCATATTCCCCTTTATATGCTACAGTTCTGAGTTGATTTATTTTTTTAAAGAAAATCAATACATTTTTATAGATTTCAGATGTAGGATCATGGCATTTTGTTTGGGATGTTAGGATTTTCTGATAGCATATACATTCTGTCACTTCTGTCTGGTGACCCTCTTCTCTCTTCATTCTTCCTCACACTTCACTGGGTGTTGGCAGGAGTGGCCAGGCGAGGCAGCATATGGGTAGGGTGCTGGGCACAGCCCCACTTGCACTTCAATAGCACTACTCTGCTCACAAACAAAAAACTTCACACTAGCATAATGTGACTGCAGACTGGGACAAGGACAGGAAATAAGGAAATCCAGACTCTTCTGTGTGTGGGTAATTCTGGAAGCTTCTCTCCCTTTAAAGCTAGCAAGAAGTATAAAAGACTGTCAGACCCTCTCCTCAGTAAACTCCTGTACTTGTGAAAACTACAGAAGCAGGACTGCCCTGCTGCCTGAGGTATGTCCTAATGTGTGGTAAGGGAAACTGGGCCTGCTCCCTTCATTCAAGGCTACCTGAGTGACTCCAAAGGCTAGTTAGCTGGCCTCCTGTTCTGAGTTACAGTAATCCCACAAGCTCCAAAGGCCTCCCTGCAACTGTCCAGTTGACCTGCTTCACTGGACCTGCCCGAGCCCTGCTGCCGTATGATGGGGGTGAGTTCCTGATCCCCAAGAGGTGCTCCCAGGTTCTAGACGCTTAGTGCGGCATCAGTTGAGCTCTTCCTGCAAGAAATGGGTAAATCTTAAAGTTTTGGGCTTTTCACAACTGTGAATGTCCCCATTTGCACCAAGATCCTTCCCCCGTGCTAAGCGACAGCGAGAAGCTCCGGTGAACCCGACTTCGCGCTACAGCATAAGACCGCGACAACCGGCATTGCAAAATCTGCACTTCACACTACAGTATCAACCGCCCGCGGTGACCGCCAACACAAACCTCCAGACATCACCGCCTGTGACGCCCAAAAGGATCTTCATGCTGCAGTGACAACTGTCTGCGAGACCCGGCCTGCTCTTTGTGCTACAGCAATGACCATCGGTGACGCTCTCACTGCTCCTCTCGGAACACTCCACCGTGAGCAGGACTCTTTTTGCTGGACTTCAGAAGATGACTTTTTTAGTGGGACTAACCTGGTCCCTGGATCCAACCCTCGCTCCATCTTGTTGGCCTGAACTTGTGAATATCACCCAGTCTCTAATGTCCAGTTGACAGGTGGCGCTTTGTGCTTTTAAGCAATTACCTTGAATCTTATCTTTGAAATTATATAACTCTAGTTCT
Source organism: Pleurodeles waltl (assembly GCF_031143425.1). NCBI lineage: Eukaryota > Metazoa > Chordata > Amphibia > Caudata > Salamandridae > Pleurodeles > Pleurodeles waltl. The sequence continues at coordinate 640,352,130 of NC_090443.1, read as the reverse complement.
ACTGATCTTTTTTATTTTTTTGGGGTGGGGCTTTTCGTGCTTTGTGTTTTTGCTTTATTACTGTTTGAGTGCTGCATAAATTCATTACACTTTTCCTTTAAGGTAAATCTGACTGCTTTTTGTGCCAAGCTACCAGAGGGTTAAGCACAGATTAATTTAGTGACTTTTTGTGGTTCACTGTGACCAGGATTGTGACTTTTGCTTGAGAATGTCTCTTAGCCTCTCAACCAACAACACAGTTCCTTACACTTACAGGGAGTGCAGAATTATTAGGCAAATGAGTATTTTGACCACATCATCCTCTTTATGCATGTTGTCTTACTCCAAGCTGTATAGGCTCGAAAGCCTACTACCAATTAAGCATATTAGGTGATGTGCATCTCTGTAATGAGAAGGGGTGTGGTCTAATGACATCAACACCCTATATCAGGTGTGCATAATTATTAGGCAACTTCCTTTCCTTTGGCAAAATGGGTCAAAAGAAGGACTTGACAGGCTCAGAAAAGTCAAAAATAGTGAGATATCTTGCAGAGGGATGCAGCACTCTTAAAATTGCAAAGCTTCTGAAGCGTGATCATCGAACAATCAAGCGTTTCATTCAAAATAGTCAACAGGGTCGCAAGAAGCGTGTGGAAAAACCAAGGCGCAAAATAACTGCCCATGAACTGAGAAAAGTCAAGCGTGCAGATGCCACTTGCCACCAGTTTGGCCATATTTCAGAGCTGCAACATCACTGGAGTGCCCAAAAGCACAAGGTGTGCAATACTCAGAGACATGGCCAAGGTAAGAAAGGCTGAAAGACGACCACCACTGAACAAGACACACAAGCTGAAACGTCAAGACTGGGCCAAGAAATATCTCAAGACTGATTTTTCTAAGGTTTTATGGACTGATGAAATGAGAGTGAGTCTTGATGGGCCAGATGGATGGGCCCGTGGCTGGATTGGTAAAGGGCAGAGAGCTCCAGTCCGACTCAGACGCCAGCAAGGTGGAGGTGGCGTACTGGTTTGGGCTGGTATCATCAAAGATGAGCTTGTGGGGCCTTTTCGGTTTGAGGATGGAGTCAAGCTCAACTCCCAGTCCTACTGCCAGTTCCTGGAAGACACCTTCTTCAAGCAGTGGTACAGGAAGAAGTCTGCATCCTTCAAGAAAAACATGATTTTCATGCAGGACAATGCTCCATCACACGCGTCCAAGTACTCCACAGCGTGGCTGGCAAGAAAGGGTATAAAAGAAGGAAATCTAATGACATGGCCTCCTTGTTCACCTGATCTGAACCCCATTGAGAACCTGTGGTCCATCAAATGTGAGATTTACAAGGAGGGAAAACAGTACACCTCTCTGAACAGTGTCTGGGAGGCTGTGGTTGCTGGTGCACGCAATGTTGATGGTGAACAGATCAAAACACTGACAGCATCCATGGATGGCAGGCTTTTGAGTGTCCTTGCAAAGAAAGGTGGCTATATTGGTCACTGATTTGTTTTTGTTTTGTTTTTGAATGTCAGAAATGTATATTTGTGAATGTTGAGATGTTATATTGGTTTCACTGGTAAAAACAAATAATTGAAATGGGTATATATTTTTTTTTTGTTAAGTTGCCTAATAATTATGCACAGTAATAGTCACCTGCACACACAGATATCCCCCTAACATAGCTAAAACTAAAAACAAACTAAAAACTACTTCCAAAAATATTCAGCTTTGATATTAATGAGTTTTTTGGGTTCATTGAGAACATGGTTGTTGTTCAATAATAAAATTAATCCTCAAAAATACAACTTGCCTAATAATTCTGCACTCCCTGTATGTATTCCAATCCACTTTCCCACATAGTCCAAACTATTAAAATAATTTCAACCAACTGCACGAAGAGTGCCTAGGAACCCAAGGAAGATTGGATCGGACTTTGAGAGTGAGCAGGACATTGGTGGAGAGCGGGGCGTGCTGACGCTCATTGTGAGCGCCAGTGCTGTGAGCGTTGCATGCGGTGCTGCGATGGGGCCTGTGGGCCAAGGTGAGAGTAGCTGGCGACCGGGCAGCGGCAGCAACGGCGTCCAAGTCTTCCGAGCCCTCCGAGATGCAGGAGCTGCCAAATCCTGCCAAACCCAGTCCTAAAATGATCCGTGAGGCCAGGAGAGGCACAGAGCAGCCGGGAGAGGGCGTCCACGGTTCCTACAGGACTGCAACATTCCGCACTCCACCAATGGCTACCACAGTGGAAGGAAGGTCAGGAGAACGAGGGGGTGGAAAACTGCCCCCATTTTTGCAGGCTATTGCTTATAATGCCTGAACCTGCCTGTACCTACATAGTATCAACTCTGGCTTCAGTTCTTAGTCCTCCGCCTATGTACCCTGTCTGCCTGCACTCTTGCACTTCAAACAAAGGGGCATATAAAGATATAAAGAAATAAGAATATAAAGATATACGTGGCTGTAAAAGGGTCGCTCAATCTCTGCCCGACCACTCTGTCACTAGCGAGGGATTGATTTGCTGTTTGGACAGTGATTGTGCTATTAGGATTATGCAGTGAGGATGTGCAGAGACATTTGCACTTTGAGACATTGAGATGTCCGTTGAGAGATAAGACGATCTGCACAGGAGATCATGGTTGGTGCAGCATGGTGTGGTGTGCGTGTCTGAGATATTAGAGCCAGGGCCCTAGGGTTGAGCCGGAGAGGCGCAGAAGCATCCAGACGAGGTTCTTGCTCCCCTCCGTGTGCTCCTCCGCCACCTGGACCATGAGTAAGTGGTACACACTATTGGGCCATCGCTACTATAGTGTATTGTCGCACACAGTGGACGACAGTGGTTGACAAATCATTTGGCCACTGCTGGACATCGGTGGTCAACATAAAATAACAGGAAATGATGCTGAAAAATAGACAAACTACCAGTGCTAGTCAAACAGTACCGATGCGCTCAATGAGAGTTTTTAGTACATTGATTATGGCACAATCCAAGGCAAAAGGATTTGGGTGGAAGGAATACAAAGTCATGTTAGGGACTACTGATGCCCCTCATGGACCAATGCCTACAGAACCTGATTCTGCCCCTGCTATACCCTCGCTAGATGGCGACTGCAGAGAGGCTGCCTCCAGACTCCCCAAGAGGCTAATAACTAGTTTCTACCAGGAGGTGGGCAAGGCACCTTCCTTACAGCAGATTACTGAGCAAATAGAACAGGAGCAGCAGCTAGGGTCGCAGGGGGCTGCCCTGGCACAGGAGACAGCCCTGGAGGAGGAGGATGGTGGTAGAGAATGTCACAGCAGACGTTCAGACAGACACGAGCTGCAGAGGGTGTTAAAATTGGTCTGGCTGGATTACAAGTGACCGTGCTGGAGAGTGAGCAAACTCAGATGAAGTCACGCCACATGCCAATGGTACAACAAAGTGCATTGGAGAGCCCAAGAATGGAGAGCGGTCCCAGAGGGCCCTGGAGAAGGAAGGGACAAGAGGCCTTGAAAGAGCCCCTATTCTACAGATGATCTGGTTGTGAACAAACAATATCATACAATGAACTGGGGGAATTAGGAGATCCGGGCAGTGGCACCCTAAAGGGGAAAAGTGATGATCTCAATGAGAGCTCCCTGATGTTCCTGGATTATATGCTTCCAGATGTACCCTGCAGCCCAATAGCTAAGGCTGGACCCTCTGAGCCAGCTAAGGTCTTGCTGGCAGATGACGATAGCCCTGCGGCCTCAGTGGAGGCTGTGTTTTGCTTCAGATTTGCAAACAGCACCTCCCCAGGTTTTGTGTGTGGGGGGGTTCTGCTCTACTGATTCTATATACCAGCACATTCCTGCCTGCCAATTTTCAAGGACTAATCCTGTATCCACAGAGCCCCCACAAGGCTTTGTAATCTCCGAGGCTATGACTGCATTAAATAATCTAGTCTCAATCCTTACACTATTGGAGAAATTTCTTTGGGGCACTGAGCATATATAGTCACTACTAACTGTTATTGCAGGCCCTAGTCCCCGGTGAAAGTACAGCTGGGATGAACCAGGTTCCACCTCCTCAGTCTTATTGGTGTATCAGCCACAGCTGGACTAATTCCTCATATTCTACAAGGAATACTGCACAGATGCAAACTGTAGACTCCATCCCTGTACTATACTACAGACAGCAAGCATGGCCAACCCCTGTGGTGATGGTGTCTATGTCCATGGAGGGGGTGCTGGACTTACTGCAGGAGGGAGGGACAGCCTCCCTGCAGATAAGTACAAGGCTAGCCCCAGCAAAAAAGCTGCAGTTATTGAATCTATGGAGCCCCCAGCGTGCACTGTGGAGTATAAAAGGAAAACTCTGGGGCCCCAGTATGAAGCCTCTGCCGAAACGGGGCTAACCTTGAGCAGGGATAACGAGAAGGGAAGTGCCAAAGAAAAGGAGAAATGGGCTAAACCATTGCCAGTTTACTCTCTTGAATGGTTGTTCTCTAACACTAAGAACCGCACAGACGGGGGTAGCCTCAGCCACCAGCTCTAAGGATGTGCTAAGTGAGGCGAACATGGATACCAGAAACTTAGATGCCTCCTCACCTGATAATGCCTCCTGGCAGACAGCTAGGTGCAGGGGGTAGCAGAACTCGCATGACACACCCAAAACTGCGAGGATAACTAGGTGGGGGGGGCAGGGGAGGGTATATCGGAAGGAACAGTCTATCAAGAACATCCATCAAAGTCAAGGAAGCCTAGGAACAAGAAGAAAAGCTCCATAAAGATAAAAAGAACAGCATTGACGGAGGGCCCAAGGAAGGTAGCAAAGACTGGCTGCCCCTTGCCTTGCTCCCAGGAGACGGTGGCAGTCCAAATCGAGCAGGAGGTTTCATGCACACCCAGAGAACTGAGGGTGCTCCCTGGCTTGAACGCTGATGCTTTGCCATTTATGGTGCTCCCAGGACCTAGACACAGAGACAGCCTGGATGTTTGTGACCCACATTGTGGCAGCATGAATTATAGGAGAGTCCAAAGACCATGGGAAGTCTACATAAAGCCTGGCGTCTATTCAGTCTGTGAGCGGCGTCGCATTCTTCAGATGCGACGCCGCTCACAGACTGAATAGACGCCATGCCTAGTGTTTTTTACTGGATCAGGGGACTTGTTTCCTGAGACACCACAGAGGAATAAATGGATTTCACTACGATCCTGCGATGTGCTGTGGTTTTTCTTCTTTTCATATAATGTCTGGAATTCGTCGATCTCTTCCGTGATGCTGGTCTAAATCAACCCTTAAATAGGGTATAAGACTATTATATGCTGTACCTGAGCTGAGAGTTCTTTCCTCTAGTGATCTGAAACTAGTAAATCTGGGAACCAAGCAACAGTGGCTTGATCAGGGCAGGAGGTGCACCTATCCTACTACCCTTCAAAGTGACTGTGCTATCTCCTGCCCCTTGGCTCTGGTTGAATTTGCCCTACCAGGTATAGCCAAATTAATCCTCAACCACGCGGATTGTTTTCACATAATGGGGGTTGATGTGTTGCCTTGTTCTACCATTAACCATCGGCGGGGATGAGTGGTGTGGGAACAGCTCAGATATGTCGAGGGATGGCAGCCCTGTTAGGCACGGTCTGGCATCATGGTGACATAAGAGTTCTAGAGCAGAGGGCAGCAGAGCGTGAGAATCATTGACTATCACCAATTACAAAAACAGTAGACAAATCAGGATCCACAGCCATGATGTGAGGGGGAAAAAAGGGATCAACTGTGAGGACTGGTCCTGGATAGCAGCTGTACTTGCTGGAGATCCAGGAGCATCCCCTAGAGCAAGAACTGACTGATTAGCAAAGATACTCCCTACCTATTCAGCCATTCCTCCTGTATGCACTCCACCCCCATAACTCCACCCTGCAATAACTCAGAGGGGGGCTGTCTGCGAATACTGTCCTGGAACATAGCAGGATTGGCTAGCAAACTGGAAGATAATGATTGGTTACAATATGTTAGTTTTCATGATTTTTGTTGTTTCCATAAAACATGGGCTGTTGAAGGATAATGCATCAATGGGTTCTTGGGTTTTGATATGCTGGCCGCCCGGTCTGGGAAGGGACTCCCTTTGGGCTATTTCAATATGGGTGCTATGCAGGTTAAATTGCAAAGTAGAGCAAGTAGATGTGCCGTTCCTGATGGCTTCTGCCAACATTCAGCATGTGAGACTTAGGCCTGGAAAAGATAAAGGGGTGGTGGCTGGTCTCTTGACTGCATATATTCTACCAGCGTGGTCCCCGGGGGACCCGGCACTTTGGAAAGAGTGCTCTGCATTCATTGGGAAAAGTCAGAAGAGGCATGGTAGATGGTAAAACAATGCGGGTTATGAAAGAGGTAGGAGTGTGATGCTGATATGTGGTGACATCAACACATCAGCCTGTGACACCATTAACAGCAACACAATCTTGCTGGAAGATTGTAGTATGGGGGATCCCTGAGACAGGTATGAGTTGTTTTAAGTCTACCAAAAAAGCTGAGGCCTTTACTGATCTTTTAGTGAACAATGATCTCCGCTTCGTTAATGGGTGTTCTAAGTCGGATGGTGCTGCTAAGGCAAATTTCAATAATGGTAGATCCTCCTCAGTCATTGATTGTTATTGTCAATGTGGAAGCATGGACATCCGTCCTAGATATGGCTGTGGTCAGCAGAGTGGTAAAGTAATCGTAACCTACTTGTCATAATGAGGACGGAAGATCTGGGGCTAGAAAACACATCAGGGTGGGCCCTGGGGCTTTATGAGAGGGAGATTGTCCTGTTCAACTTCAGAAGGAGAATACGGTGGGAAGGTAAGATGTATTGGCAGGGACTCCTGCAGCTTGAATCTATAATAGCGAACTATAAACAACCTATCAGACACTTTGGCCAACGACAGTCCTTTGATACTGGCTGTTTACAATCTGATGATAGGGGAGTTGGGGGCCCTGTGGTCTAAACCAGCATCACCTAAGCCAGATGGTACCACCAGAAAAGGGGAGTCAGGATGTGAAGGATGGTTTGATAAGGAGTGAAAGATGTTTTGCTTGCCCTAACACAGCACCATGATAGCTTTGCTAGTGAAAAGAAATGTAGAGAATACAGAAGAGATTACAAGTGCCTACTGACAACCAAGAAACAGCTGTATCAAAATACACTGTGGGCTGAACTCAGAGAAACCACAGCTGACAATAACACCAAAATATTCTGGGAACTGGTAGCTAGAGTGGGGAAGGGGGCAGCGAGTGTTGTAGAAACCTATATAGGCCCAACTGCCTGGGTTCATCACTATAGTACATTGTACAGTACCTCCAAGGCCTATTCCTTGGTTTCTAGGCAGATGCAAGGTGCCCTTTTTACCACTACTAGTGAAATAGGAATTTTTATCCCGGAAGTACTTAGAGCGCAGGGAGCAATGAAGAGGAACACGGCCCCGGGCCAAGATCTGGTTCCAGTGGACCTCTATTACGAGGTACCTTATTATTGGGCTAAAATTCTTACCAAGGTGTTCAATGCTGCCATTTAGTGTAACGCACTTCTGCAGTCCTGGTGCTCTGCCATTATTGTCCCAATCTACAAGAAGGGTGATCGAGGCTGTCCCGCAAACTACCGGCCGATCTCCCTTCTAGATGGAGCTGGGAAGGTTTTAGGGTAAGTCCTACTTAACGGCCTTCAGCGGTGGGCTGAAGCCCAGTTTGTGAACCCAGAAGCACAAGCTGGCTTCCGGCCTCGGTGGGAACTATTGACCAGATCATCCTTCTCTTCCTGATTTCAAATAAATTCACAGTAGTCAGAAGGTCCGCATTTTATTTGGTCTTCATAGATTTGAAAGCTGCCTTTGATTCAGTGGACAGGGGCAAACTATGGAGGTCACTGATGGATCTAGGGGTCAATGTCTTCCTAATGAAAGCCATAGCGGCACTGCACAAGGATAATACCAGAGTGAGATACAGGATGGGTGGGGAGTGCACAGACCCTTTCCAGGTACAAAAGGGTGTTCGGCAAGGCTGCGTCCTGGCCCCCACCTACTTTCAGCCTTTTTCTGAACTATGTGGTCCACTTTTAGTGGATCAGCTAGATGCCCCTGTTGTTGCTGGTAGGAGGGTTTTAGTATTACTCTTTGTGGATGACAGAACTTATGACGCACAGAATGCGGCCAAGAGGCTGCTCGCCTGCTTTGTTAAATACTGTGAGGAAAAATCATTAACCATCAATTGTATGAAGACCATGGGGATGACCCTGCGGCCCTCCCCCAGTCTTTGGTGGAACCTAGCCATTAACCACATACCAATCGAGGTCACAAAGCACTTCCCAGGGTGGTAATGTATCTAGAAACACTTGAAGAGGTCACTGTGAGTGGTGGACTAGGGGGCTTTCCTGGGGAACTCATGACATAGACACCCTAGGGAACCTCAAGTTAGAGGCTCCCTGGGTGGATCTGGGCAGAGTTAATCAGGACACCGTGGGCCAGGTAAAAGAACGATATCAGGAATTTAAAAAGATGAGTATGTGCCAGGAACTTAGGCCTGATTCGATCACAAGCTATTACTCTAATAATGTCCATGATCCAGCCCCCCAGGATTACCTGGATCTGCTGCATCCTGAATTAAAGTGGTCTCTATACATTAAATATAGTTTGGGTGTGTTGCCCCTAAGAGGCTATTTGGCCCGCACGCGTAGGTTGGCAGCAGGACTTGAGTACTATGACTTCACTCCTGGGGAGGTAGGCAATGTGGTCCACTTCACCCTGCTTTGTAAGAAATTGGATGTGGCAAGGCACATGTGGCTCCACCCTCTTTTTAAATCTAGTGGAGCAAATTCCACTGAAACTGCAGTAGCACTTTGTACAAGGCTGGGTAATATTAGTGAATACAACTCAATAGCCTTGTATATATGGGCCCCTTTGCCCCAGCTGAGGGAGCTAACAACTAAATTAGGGCTGACCGATCCACAAAGCCCTAGTTGCCATCTGTGACATACAATCATGGCCCTCCCCTGCATAAATGAGGCTCTTTCATAATCTCTTTCAACCCCTTCGCTGCCAGGCCTTCTACACCCACTCAGGCGCCAGCCCTTTTTTTTGGCTATTTGGGGCAGTTCGCACTTAGGCCCTCATAACTTTTTGTCCACATAAGCTACCCACGCCAAATGTGTGTCCTTTTTTCCAACATCCTAGGGATTCTAGAGGTACCCCTTGTGCAGACCAACAAATTAGCCAAAATACAGCGAAAATGTTTTTTTTTTATAAATGAAAAAAGGCTGCTGAAGAAGACTTTTGGCTTGCCCTGAAAATGTCATCAACAAAGGGTTTGTGGTACTAAAATCACCATTTTCCCAGCTTTCAGGAACAGGCAGACTTGAATCAGAAAACCCAATTTTTCAACATCATTTTGGCATTTTACTGGGACATACCTAATTTTTACTATTTTTTTGTGCTTTCAGCCTTCTTCCAGTTAGTGACAGAAATGGGTGTGAAACCAATGCTGGATCCCAGAAAGCTAAATATTTCTGAAAAGTAGACAAAATTCTGAATTCAGCAAGGGGTAATTTGCGTAGATCCTACAAGGTTTTCCTGCAGCAAATAACAGCTGAAAAAACAATAAATATTGAAATTGAGATGAAAAAAACAAGCCATTTTTCTGCATGTTTTACTCCTGCAATGTCAGATTTTTTTAAAAGCAGTATACCATTATGTCTTCTGGACTCTCCTGGTTGCAGGGATATTCAGGGCTTGTAGGTTTATCAAGAACCCTAGGATCCCAAAACCAATAAATGAGCTGCACCTTGCAATGGGTTTTGAGTCTATACGGCGTATACAGCAATTAATTTCCTGAAATATCAAGAGTGAAAAATAGGTATCAGGAAAACATTTGCATTTCGAAAATGGGCACAAGAAAAGGTGTTGAGAAGCAGTAGTTATTTGCACATCTCTTAATTCCTGTGTGACCATACTAGCATGTGAATTACAGGGCATTTCTCAAATAGATGTCTTTTTTTTACACACTGTCTTACATTTGGAAGGGCAAAATGTAGAGAAAGACAAGGGACAATCACACTTGTTTTGCTATTCTGTGTTACCCCAAGTCTCCTGATAAAAATGGTACCTCACTTGCGTGGGTAGGCCAAGCACCTGCAACAGGAAATGCCCCAAACCACAGGGTGCACACATCAAATTTTCCCAAATAAAACTGAGCTGTTTTTTGGGAAAGTGCCTAACTGTGGATTTTGGCCTCTAGCTCAGCTGGCACCTAAGGAAACCTACCAAACCTGTGCATTTTTAAAACTATACACCTAGGGGAATCCATGATGGGGTGACTTGTGGGGCGCTCACCAAGGTCTGTTACCCAGAATCCTTTGCAAACCTCACAATTTGGCCAAAAAACACTTTATCCTCACATTTCAGTAACAGAAAATTCTGGAATCTGAGGAGCCACAAATTTCCTTACATCCAGCATTCCCCCAAGTCTCCCGATAAAAATTGTACCTCACGTTTGTGGGTAAGCCTAGTGCCCATGAAAGGAAATGCCCCAAAACACTATCTGGACACATCAAAATTATCAAATATAAAACTACCTGTTTTTGGGTGGGGTGGCGGCACGGCAGCTGCGTGTTTGGTCCAGGGCTCAGCAGCCATACAGGGAAACCTACCAAACCCAGACAATTCTTAAAACTAGACACCCGAGGGAGTCCAGGGAGGTGTGACTTGTGTGGATCCCACAGTGTTTTCTTACCCAGAATCATCAGCAAGCCTCAAATTTAGCTGAAAAATCGCATTTGTCCCACATTTTTGTGTGGGATCATCTCACCAGGACAAATTTCCTACCACCCAATGTTCCCCTCAGTCTCTCGGTAAAAATGATAGCTCACTTGTGTAGGTGGGCCAAGTGCCTGTAACAGAGAAGAGCCAAAAAGATGTTGAAATTGAGGGGGAACCAAAGCGGGTCCAAAAGGGCGGTTTAAAAAAAAACATTTTTAGGCTGACAAGTGGAGCAGAATTTTTATCAGTATAGATGAGAATGCTGGGTGGTAGGAATTTTGTGGATTCCTGTGGATTCCGGAAGGTTCCATCACAAAAATATGGAAAAAATGTGTGATTTCCAGCAAAGTTGAAGTGGTGTGGGGTGCATGTGAAGTACACCACCCTGGACTCCCCCGATGTTTACTTTTCAGATGTCTGGGTCTTGTGGATTTTTCTACATGTCAGCGTCCCAAAGTTCAAAAAGTGAGATGGAAGGGGAAGCGATTCCCCTTCCATCCCTGCCCTGGGGGCGCCGAGGCGAGGCTCATGGGGGGGGGGAAGCGCTAGCTCTCCCCGCCCCCCCATCAGCCAGTCCAAGGATGTAGCGGTTGTGTAACCGTTACGTCCTTGGCTGCCAACTGCTTAAAGCCATACGGCAACAAAATCACTGCTGCTAATACTAACTACCATGAGCACTTGTACTTTTTTCCTGAGTCCCCTTTGTATAGGTTTGGTACCGAGGGGGGAATGCTCCTTTCCCCAGATATGTCAGGGGCGTGGCTCTACCTATAAATTATTTTATATTTATGTGTTTCCTTTATGAGCAATGGATATGTCTGGACGAAACTGACTTCTGTTTTTAAGACATGATTAATGATTTTATGTAACTACATTTTGTTGTTGTGTGCACTGCTTTTTTTTATATATTGTAAGGCTTGCAGCTGAAACAATTAATAAATTAAAGGATCATCCATGACTTCATCAAAGTCACAAAGCGTTATATAAAGGATACATACTGAATAGGTACTTCACAATCAAAAAGAGCCTGGAACTTCAAAGGCTATGGAAAGTGCTGTATAAATATCGGTGCACATTAACCTATCAGCCTTATTTTAGTTTACTTCTCCTGTGAGTTGTCAAGTCTTGCTTTGATGAGCAATATTCTCTGCAAGGATTCATGTAGGGAAGCAAATCCCTTTTACTGCATTCGTTAGTCCCAAATTAATTTCAGCCTGTCAAAATGAAGAATAAATTGGTGGGTGGTGGCTGCGGTTGCCCTCCATCTGGAAATGCAAAATAAGATATATTTGGGAGTGCACTAGTTATCAATTGATAAGGTCTGAACACATCACACAAATAAGTTAATGTTCAGGGTCTTTCATGCCCCTGTTGTAAATGTACTCTTGATTAATCCATGATTGGGGCACTAGAACTAAAACAAGTAAAGTAGTCCTGCATGACAGTTTGACAGCTGCTTTGGCTGTCGGATCAAAACCAAGCTGAAGTCTGCAAATAAACCGGGCTAGAATACACAAAGTGCAAAGACTAAATGCAACAGTAATGTGAGGTATCTCTGATGGATGCAGATTGCTCAGCCTATGAATATCCTTCCAGGCATCAGACTTGTGTGGAAAACGTTTCCAAATGTACAGCTTTATAGCACTGCCAGGTGGCGCTAAGCAGCTTCAGCTGTCACTCCATATGCCAGATATGATGACATTATAGCAGATAATGCACTGCCACCAGATCATGTTTTTACACAGATGATTGATGTCATTACCAAGAGCTCCCAAAGCTTTCAAATTCAAACCGGGTCAGATACCACAAGAAAATGTCTTTTTTGAGACCCATGAGACATTTGCATGTGAATTTAAAGGGCAAACACAATTCTGCATACTCTAGTATGTAAGATGCACCTTGATTCCTTGAGGGAGTGAGACTATAAGCAGCTGTTTGGCAAGGGCCTGGAGGTATATGCCGAAGGGTGTCCCTACATCTTCAGACAAGTCTCCTAACATTGTCAAAAAGATAATCCCATATAAAAAAAACACACACCCAAGGTGCCATATCAAGGAAAAATATTTGTCTTTCCTCAGGGAAACTGGCATGCATTCTGGACCTTTTGGGGTCTTGACTCCAGACTTTCTCATCATGGATAAAACTTTGAAAATTAGCAGACTGACATTACTGGCTCTGTCGGCTGACCCTAAGCAGATTGGGGCTTTGTGGATGATGATGTTTCACTTGTTGAGGATATTTTCTATGCCCACGGGGCAACACCCAAGGGTGAGCACGATGTTGCAGATTTGATTACTGCTCAGCTCTGACCTTATCAACTGCTGATGTCGTGCCTCCATGGGCTTTGGCACCTAAGAAAAAGTTGAAACCGGTCAAAGTATTATCTCACATTCAGTTGAAGCCTTCTTCCGTGCTGATATGTATGCCCCCTTGGGGAAGAGTATGGTGCTTCTCTTGAAGTCAACTGAGATAAGGTCAGTGAGCAGAGTAAATGGAGGTACGTTTTGATGATGAACTTTTGGTGGAACACCTTTCCAAGACTCAAAGATTTGCATGGATGAAGACACTGCTTCGCTCTTAGATTATTTTGCACTACTTGATAAGCATTATGGAAGTGCGCAGAAGATCATGACTCTGGAATTGGTAACCTACTTCTTCCTCTTTAATGTTGATGCTGATTTGTGTATTGATATACAAAATGTGGGCTGCCTGGATATTCAACCATAAAGGATATCCCTTATATCTCCAGTCCTTCTTCAGAGAAAAACAATTAATTCTCCACTGTGGGACAAAAAGCAACAGAAAGTTAAGAATTTATCCCTGCCTCTGTGCATCTAATCTAACACTTGACAAATATCTTGCAATCCCATTTGCTCCCATTTGCTCCCATTTGATGAGTCTCTTGTAGAAGGTCATGGCTGCATGCTTTTCATCCAGCTTTCTACAGACAAATATCCAATAGCATAGACCTATTCTGGTTGACTCACAAAAGTGGTATCTCAGACTTCTTTGGAAAGACATTGTAGTCTAAGCTTACTTAAAACTAATCCCAAATATCTTTTGTACAGCACTTCCATTTATAGGGAGTCAAAAGGAGTTTGACTCTGTAGAGCATAAAGTGTTTGCCTCAGGCAGTCTCACTTTCCGAAGAGAAAACACCACCTTCTTCCTGAGATGAAATGTCCGTGCCCCTTCCCCAGTTGGCAAAACTTGGTAATTTACCTATTTGACACAATAAAAAATTGTTCATTGATCTGAGCAACAATGTTTTGAATGCCTCTAAACAGAGCCTAAAGTGTATTGTGTGGACACTGGCTCGATTCATGGGCACGGTCTTCATGCAGCCCCTTCATACTTGGATGTGTTCCACTGGCTTCTGATGTGATGTCCAAGCAGTCCTCATGGGCTTGCCTTACGATGGTGAGTCTGTGCTTTGAGAGAAAGCTGACTTGTTCATGGAAAGAAGGGTTATGTCTTGCTTACCTGGCCTATACTCCACAGTGAGAGAGTTCCTACATCAGTATGGAATTTCATTTTGATTATTCCAGGGCAATATAGTAACAGCATAGACAACCTTCTTAGCTCATGAGTCATAGATTTCTGACTTGGCCACTGCTCCTGCATGTGTCTGCAAGGTGCCACATGCTAGTTTGCAGATGGAATCCCTTCAGTGATTTTTTAAAAACTGGCTGTAGCATCAATGGAGCCTCTCAGTTTGGGTGCAGATCTACCAGTCAGTTCATTTAGATTATTACTGGTGGATGGACCCCTCTAATTTTGCAGCGCAGGCCCAAGATTCCATAGTGCCGAATTACTCCTTGCTAAGTTGGTGTACCAATTTGGCTGAAATGTCAGCACAAGGTCTATTCCAGAAACCGCATCTGCACATAAGTGTGCTGGATCTATAAGTGCTGTGCCTTGCCACAACAACATATGTCCCTCTATTTTGGGGAGTGCCATTCAGACTGTCAAATGCAATAGCAGCAAGGTGATGGATGGGGTGCTTGAATTAATTTCAGCTACTTGCGGTCGCTCAGTGCCGCATCTCAAGCCTTTGTTTTTCACCCACCGTGCCACCTTAGTTTGGACCCAGGCATATATAAATCAGTCTTGACCCTGTTCCACATGGGAACATTGCAGCACGAACTGCTAGGCCGGATCCTCCGTGGACTGGAATACAAGCGATGTAGAACAGGTTTTGCCTTAATTAGTGTGTCACCATAAGTGGCACTGTTATGCCCAGATGTGGGTCCTGTGCACACATCACTGGAATCTAGCTTTACCCTGCTAATGAGCTCATAACTAGGGCAAAACCAGTCCTAGGTTCCTTGTGTTCTAGGTCTGGGGGTTCCTGGATTGGCAGTCTGGGCTGTTCGGTTCTGATTGGAGCAAGGTCAAGACGGATTTCCATACTGGCTCCAAACTGAGGTGACAAAGTGTGCAAAATAACAATGGGTTGGGGTGCAGCCCCAAGTAATTACCTGTAGCTGAGATTAATTCAAGCATTGATCCATCACTTTTTTGTGTACTTCAATGTGTCCCCCTTAAGTGCGACGGGTATGCACAGAAGTAGGTCCAGTGCAATACTGTCTCACTGGAAGCATGCTGTACCTGGCTGACGAGCCCACAACTAGGGCGAAACTGGTCCTGGATTGTATGTGTTCCGGTTCAGGGAGGACCTGGTTTGGCAGTTCGGGCTGGACTGTTCTGACTGGAGAAGAGTCTAGACTGATTTGCATATAGCTGGGTCCACACTGAGGTGACGTGGTGTGCAAAATAAATATGGATTGAGATGCAACCCCAAGTAATTACCAGTGGTTGAGATTGATTTAAGCATTCCATCCATCACTTTATTGTGTACTTTAGTGTATTCATATTCTGTCAGACACCAATAAGACCCCAATACATCAACAGACAGGTTAGTGAGGTGGTTGTGGACCATGTGTTGGGAGGTGATTTGCTTGTGGCAGTGGGTGCAGCAACAGGAGCTTTCCCAGTATCAATTCATCTAGCAGTTTCCCCTTTATGTGAGAGTGAATGCTTTGTTGCCTTATTGGAAACCATGAGTGGCAACTGTTCCCCAAAGTGACATGAAGTTATCTCTTGATTGCTGTTCTGATATGTGAATCTCTTTTCCATGGCCCTGAGCAGGAAGTGTCTTCAGTTTTGTACCATGCACTTCCCTCAGAATGGTTACTTGAGATGCCTTTGTGTTGTTATGGTCTTGAGGCTAGGTCTGTTTCCACCAATTTTGTTTCTGTAAAATGTCATGTGGAATCAAGCAAGTGAATTGAGCACAGGTGATCTTGAATTCCATAAACTTGACAAGGAAGATCTGCTGCACCAATCTGTTGGCACTCCTAATTCTGCCCCCTCTTCTGCACAGAGGATACCCGCTCTCGCAAAAAGATGTTCAGGTCCTCTAGTCCAGTTTCCAAATGTTGTGGCTGAACACTTAAATACTGAACAGAACCTATTACCTTCTTGATATAGTTGTGGACCCCCTCTTGACTGCTAGGAAACCACTACAAGATGTATTTATGGGGGTCACCTAAATAAAAGTGCTCAATGGTTGAAATAGAAAGGCCTAGATCCTCTTAAACTGTGCCTTTCACTCATTTTTCAATTTGCGTTTTGTTTCTTGCACAGCAACGACTGGCAGTAGCTACAATCATAGTATTGTTGGTTGCTCTTAATCTTCAAATTCCTTTCTAAATAGACATCCTTGTTTGGGTCGCCAATAAGTGACACCTTATAAAGGTTTATTTTGTTCTGTCCCACTGCTGTCCTTCAGTAGGATTTGAATATTCTGTTGACTTTCTTAATGGCCGCTCCCTGTGAGCCAATACAGTGTTGACTCCCCTTCAATCTCTAAATTGTTGTTGGTGATAACTTCAGCTTCTAGCGTTAGGGAACTTCAGCTTCTTTCACTTAAACCAACTTTCACAGTGTTCTACATGAATAATATGGTTCTTCTCACATACCATCCTTTTTAATCATAGTTGTCTCTGCTTTCCATGTTGGACAGTCTGTGTGACAAAAATGCACCATTTTGTGTTTGGTCATCCTCACTATCAAGATCTGCTATTCTCTAGCCATAAATGATCCTACTGAGGATGTTCGTGACCACTCCACTAGGGCCATGGCTGTTTCCATGGCTCTCACCACAAATATTGCAAAGATGTCCGATACCAATTGACTGTCCCCCAGTGGCAGTCAGTAATTTACCAGTGACAGCTTAATATATTGATAATACACAATATCACAGCAATTGGAACGTGCACATTTTGAAAGACATTTGCTTATTTATAGCGAAAGGATTAGCTACACAAAGCATGGAGTACTTTACAGAGAAATGCCCAGTATTATTGGCTGGGGTGAGTGTTTGAAAAGTTTCAGCACTCCGTTCATTATAGTTTTGTATTGCTTAAGTGCCCTTAGTTGGAAGGGTATGTCCAGGCATGGGTCCTGTGCTCATTGTGCCACTGAATTAAAGCTAGCCGGGTTGATGAAGGGTGATACCCTGAAACTGGTCCTAGGATGCTTGTTTTCGGTCCAGGGAAGACCTGGCCTGGCAGTTCCGGATGGACTGTTTCTATGGAGAACAGGGTCAAGACTGATTTGCATATGGCTGGGCCCAAACTGGGGTATGGCATGGTGAGGAAAAGAACAATGGATTAAACCCAGATCTATGATTGGGTGTGAGTGTTAGAAAAGTTTCAGCACTCCATCCATCATCCTTTTATGTTGCTAAAGTTGCCCTAAGTGGGAAGGGTATGCCAAGATGTTGGTCCCATGCTCAATGTGCCACTGGATTCAAGCTAGCCTGGCTGATGAAGGGTGATACCCTGAAACCGGTCCAAGGAGGGCCTTCCAGTTACGACTGGATTGTTCTCATGGGAAACAGAGTCATGACTGATTTGCATATGGCTGGGACCAAACTGGGGTGGCAGAGTGAGCAAAAGAACAATAGATTAAACTCAGATCTGTGACTGGGGTTGAGTGTTTGAAAAGTTTCAGCACTCCGTCCATCATCCTTTTGTGTTGCTATGTTCGTGACCACTACAACATTTTCTAGCTTTGTGTCAAGAATTTTAGATTTTATTAATGACACGGAGGCGAGGATTGTGCTTCTCAATCTTTACTACTCAAAAACCAGCAGCCAATGATAAAACAGTAAAAAAACAGAAAACACACTATAACGCTGAGGCTTTGAAACATGCCTTGCTATGAGCCACCAATGGCAATTCATAGCAGCCTACAAAATAGAGAGGCACCATCTTGACTACCTCTTTCTTTGCTACCAACCATGCAGATCCTGGATAAGAACTTCAACTGCGAAGGCCAATCCAGTGGGACGGAATGCCGATCCTGTAGACAACCAAGAATTTAGAATCTCTTGAAGAATTATGAGACCTTAGAAATCCGATCCTAGCGAGGAAGAAAAATATGTATATTCCTACACACCATCGGTGACAAAAGAAGAAAGAGTACTTTAAGAGCCAGATGTATGAAATTGTTTTGCACTCGCAAACGGTGCGAATCGCAAAATTTGGCCGTTTGCGAGTGCGAAAACGTGGTCTGCGATGCATGAAAGGTATGCGCAGACCACAAATAAGAAATCGCAAAAATTGCGATTTCTTGCATTGCGACCTGGTTTTGCGAGTCGCAATTTGCGATTCGCAAAATCCAAATCGCAAGGAGATGCTGCAAAAAATCGCAAATTGCGATTTTTTGCAGAATGGCATTTTGCACGTGCAAAATACCATTAAAAGAAACCAGGTGGTAACCTGGTGCAAAATTAAAAAATGCATTTAGAAATGCATTTTTAAATTGTACATGTAAAGCACACATGCCCTTTTGGCATGTGTGCACCTTACATGTCCCCAAAAATGTTTTTGGGGTGCAGCAGAGGGGGCCTTAGGCCCCCAGCACCCTGGGGTTTTGCATTTCCAAAATTGTGATTTCTGGTTCAGAAATCGCAATTTTGGAAATGCAAAAAATTCGCAGATATGGGCCAACAGGCCCATAGCTGCGAATGGGGCCGGTATCGCAATTTGCGATTCAGTAATAGCATTTGCGATTTTTAAGAAATCGCTATTACCGATTCGCATATGTGATGCATGGCACTTTGCGAGTTGGAAATAGTGATTTCTTAAAAATCGCTATTTCCGAATCGCAAAGGGCCGTGATGATACATCTGGCCCTAAATGACAACAAAGGCCAACTTGATAAATTGCAGACTCAATCACAATTGTCCCCATGGGTGGGATGATCCTCACCTCTGTGTCCTTAATAGAATCTAAAATTATTGACGCAAAGCTAGAAAATGTTGTATTCTATGTCAGGACTGGAGGCTCAGATTATCCTGGTTCAAAGCTGTTCAACCACCAAAAAAGAAGCATTGCACAATAGTTATAATAAAACATTTCAAACATAGTCACTGGACCAATCAGCTGCACGCAGAATGTCTTCTAACCTAGAACCCATTGTAAAAGCTTTAGAAGCCATGGCACCTCTGGTGGAATGAGGTCCATAAACAGAAATATCAATGCCTGCTTCTGACATGACCCACTGAACCAGTCGGGCCAAAGTCACAGCAGACACTGGTCGAAAAGGTTTCTGAGTTGCAATCAACAGAGAATGAAGCGGATCACTCCTATGGATAGCAGTACATTCTTATACCTTCAGACACTTAACTACACACAATTTATCATTATGGGGAAAAGCCGGATAATCCACTGATCTAGACATGCATTTAGTCCTTCTGGAAATGACAAAAGAAACTCAATTAGGAGAAAACAACCTACCTGCTAAGTCCAGGGCCTTCACATCTGAAACTCTGCAACATGAAATCAAACATAATAATATTGTCAATTTTGCAGATAACTGTTTAATAGACAATAAATAGTTGTCTGGCCAGGAATTCAAGATGACATTTGCATCTCAAAGTTTTGAATAGCATGGTTTGGGTGGAAGAGCCACCCTGATACCTTTAAGCAACTTACAAACTAACACATGTTGACCCTTCTGGCTTACCATCTATCCATTCAAGTCCAGCGGAAATTGCCAATCTAAAATTGTTTACTGACCTGTATCTTAAACTCTATTCAGCGCATTCAGACAAGAAATTCAATACATCCTTGAATTCGGATCCCACAGAATCCACATCCATTTTGAAGGCACCAACCCACCAATTTGTTCCATGCCAAAGAATATTGTTTGAGGGTGGATGGAGCCCAATCTTGTGTATAAGTTGGGCAGCTGATGTTGAAATGCCCTGCACTTGGTTATGTCCCCCGAAATCTTCTAAGCCATGAGGGTTAATTGGCCCAAAACAAGAAGAGGGTGGGGTGCCCCCACTGGGTCCAAGAGGAGATGCGGGAAGATTGAAAGGAGAAAAGGAAGTGCAGTGTATAACTCCAGAAGTGAGGGGAACCAAGACTGACTCCTCCACACTGGGGTAATCAGAATGAGAGATGTGCTCTGATGTCTGGTATAAGATGCCACTGTCTGGATCATTGTAAAGGGGGAAACGCGTAATTCATTTGACCTGACCAATCCTGTAGGAAGGCGGGAGCTGATAATTGAGAAGATATGCAAAAAGATCTAACTGAAAATGGTCTAGAATCGAACTGATCCACTGAAAGACTGATGGATTAAGTTTCCAGTCACTGGAATCCCTCAGTTCCAGTCCACCACAAGGTTGAGTTCACTTGGGAGAAACTCCACCATTTCCATGGTCTTCTGCGAAAGGCAAAAGTGCCAGAAATCCTTGGCAAATATTGCCAGAAAGCGAGATTTGTTTCCACCCCAGTGGCTGATGTAATGAGCTGCGGAGACATTGTCCATCCTGAGAAGGATGCAACAATTGCTCTTGATGGGAGAGATGGATCTGATGGCAAAGGAGCCAGCTAATAGTGCCAGACAATTGATGTGGAGGTGAAGTTCCTCCAAAGACCACCACCCCTCTGTTGAAAAGTATCTGCATCTCGCTCCCCAGCCCCAACGTCTGGCATCTAATTCTATCACTACATCTGGAGAGGCCCTGTAAATGACTTTGCCATTCCAGGCTTCCAGGTGAGACAGCCACCATTGTATTTCCTTCTGAGCATCGCTTGAGAGGGGAATGAGCTGATCGTAAGAGAGCCCTTCTTGGAGATAATCTTCAGCCTTTGAAGGGCCCTGTAATCCAGAGGACCCAGAAAGACCGCCTGAATCTAAGAAGCAAGTAATCCCACAATTAGCACCAGGGATCTTAGAGACCATCTGTCTCGACAGAGTCGTCTTCAATTCCCGTTTGATCAACTTCATTTTCTGCAAAGGAAGAAGTGAAAGAGCTTTGACCGAATCTATTTGAAACCCCAGAAACTCCATCTGCTGGGACAGAATTATAGAAGATTTCTTGAGGTTGATCACAAAACCCATACTTTGTAATAGGGAGACTATCCATGATAAATGGGTGAGAAGAAGAGACTGATCCTGAGCTAAGATGATCATGTCGTCGAGATATATGATCAACGAATGCCCCCCTTTCGAAGTGTTTCTAATACCGGCTTCAGAAGTTTTGTGAAAACCCATGGGGCTGACGAGAGGCCTAAAAGGAGTGTCAGATATTTGAACCATATGTCCTTCCAACGGAATTACAGATACTTTCTGTGGGAAGGAGAAATGGGTACTGTCAAATAAGCGTCTTATAAATCGAGACCGACCATCCAGTCCCTCCCCTGGGGAAGATCTTGTAAAAGATGAATACATTTCATCTTGAAGTGTCGATATACAATGAAATGGTTGAAGTGTCTGAGATTGAGAAACAATCTCTGCCCACCGCCTTTTTTCTGAACTAGAAAAACATTGCTGCAGAAACCTGTTGGGTGATGGGAAGACAATGCAATGGCTTGTTTTGTTAGTAATTCTTGAATTTCGCAATATATAAAGGCTTCGTCTTGTAGGGAAAAACAGAGAGGAGGGGGGTGGACTGGCTGGAAGGGAGAAGCATTTAACTCTATGGTTTAACCTCAAACTGTGTTTAGCACCCGTACATCTGAGGAAATGCTTACCCAACTGTGAACAAAATGCTTTAACCTGCCCCCAGAGGAAGAAGGGAAACCGAGAGATTTGTTACCTGCGGGGTTGTTATTGATGGCTTTGCAGCCTCTGGAGAGACCACAGAAGTTGCGATAACAGGCACTTCTAACTCTGGATGGGTAGAAACCCGCTTGAGAAAGGTCTTGGACGTATCCTCTGCATCTCGGGTAGGTCCCTGTTTTAGGACTTTGTTGGAAACCACGGGCAGTCGAGCATCCTTGAAAACGGCCTGGCCTCCCAAAAAGGGGGTTGAACATGCGCTTCAGATGTGAATGTATTCACATACTTTGCGATGTCCTTCATGAAATGGTCTCCGAACAATTGTCCTTCGGCTAGGGGTCCTTCCTCAGCCGAAGCTAAATCCACCAGTTGAGGGTCAATTCATAGAAGGACAGATTTCCGTCCTTCGGAAGCAAGATCACAGTTTGTGTTGCCAAGAAAACAAATAGCACGCTGGGTCCAACCAGCTAACACTTCTGGGTGAAAGGCACTCCCCGAATCTTGCACTTGTAGGGCCATGTCCAATATTTTCACCAAAGGGCCAGAGAAGTCCAACAGTTTGTCTTGAAAAGCACGAACGGCCCTGTCAATGCCTTTCTTAGGATCTTTGTTATATTTCTTTAAGAAAGTTAGCATGGTCATATCAATTTCTGGAGTGACAGCTGTTTTGTGAGGTAAATCAGGGAGGGGACACTGATTTCAACCTGGATCTCACCTCCTTCTCAAAGCTCTTTCTAAGGTGTGCCTGCACATACTTGGCCACGTCTGGGGACCAATCCGTAGATCGAGGGTGAATGATTTCTGAGGGTTTGAAGCTATACAGGGAAGGAGTGGAAGGGGGTGAGGTATCTCTGCACTTCTTAGAGCGTTTGTGGGCTTTCTTGGACTCTTGGGACGAGGAACAGGAGTCAGAATCTGACTGGGGAGATTAAAGGAATAGAAGAACTGGGAGCAGCTGCATAGGTATGCTCCGGTACTTTGAACTTGCAACAATTTGACCAAGGTATTAGCATAGTAGGAGCAGGAAGGAACGAGTCCCCTGACGAAGGAGGAATGCGATCTAGGGGTTGGGAAAAGTTGTCCAAATTGTTTTTAAAAGGTTGCAAAACAGAGGACAAAACTTTGCTAATGGACTTCTGAACAGAACAGTCAATGACTTGCTGCATATAGGGTTCATAGTAATAGTCCTCATCCTCATATGGGCCATAAGCCTTAAGCCCCTGTTCATAGTTTTCAAAATGAGACATAATGGTGATGAAAACTACCGGCCCGAGTCCCCTAAGGAACAAGGGTCTGAAAGACCCAAATCAATATTATTACAGCCCCTGCCTTCATCCGGCCTGGGACGTCATCAATGGAAGCTGGCATAGGCAGAATTGTCAAAAAATTTGTTGGAGATCCAACCGATTATCAAAATTACAAGGTTCAACTAAATATTCTGCAGATGGATTAATGCCCTTGAGATATCAGCCTGGGCAGGCATTGTGCGACTTGTAGAAACGGGCAGCCGAGCACGAGTGAGTGATTAGGTGCCCCTCCCCCAAATCAGCACACACCCAACCCATTGGGTTACGGTGTGTGCACTAGCCTCAAAAGGAGAGGAAGTGAAGACGTCTCGCCGTACACACCAGCCCGAAGCGAAGACCGTCAGAGCAGTCGTGACCGCCTGGAGCGGTTGGAGGACCGCTGCTGGCAGAGATAAGAATTTTTTTTTAAGAGGGTGAGAAAAAAGGGGAAGTAGGGTAGTAAGGGGAAATGGGTGTGCAACACGCACCTAGCACGAAGATGGGAGGCAGTGTCTTCTCTGAAACCTAGGAGTATCATATCATTTATAGCAGTAATAATAACATAAATCATAACCCTAGATACCATAATCACCAATAAGTAAATAGAGAGGCACTTATCTTGACTGCGGAGCAGCAAAGAAAGTGAAAGTCAAGATGGTGCCTCTCTATTTTGTAGGCTGTTATGGACTGCTATTGGTGGCTCATAGAGGCACATGGTTTAAAGCCTCATAGTTATAGTGTTTTTCTGTTTTTATAGTTTTACCGTTGGCTGCTGTTTTTTTAGTAGTAAAGATTGAGAAGCATAATCGGAGCCTCTGGTCCTGACATAGAATCCACTAGGGCCATGGCTGCTTCCATGGCTCTCACCAGAAGTATTGCAAAGGTGTCTGATACCGATTGACTGTCCCCAGTGACAGCCATTAATCTACCAGTGACAGTTTTATATATTGACACTACACAATACCACAACAATTGGAACTAGCACATATTGAAAGACATTTTCTTGTTTATAGCAAAAAGATTAGCTACACAAAGCATAAAGAAAAATGCCAAGTATTATTTAGATAAGCACTTTTGGTGTTATAGGATACAGGTACAAGATCATAGGTGTCAGAAAAGTCCATAGCATACTATCCTACCTCTTTAGACCCGGTAGTGGTACTGCTTCCTCCATGCCTCTGCTATGTTCTTACAGACTTTTTTCTCTGTTATGGAGCCCTGAGCTGCCTTTCGAGAGACCGAGGAACATATTTCAACAGTGCAAAAGGTTTCCAAAGCATTAGGGATTAATCAACAGTTCCATTGTTCCTGTCACGCTAAGTCTACAGAAAAATAGCGAAGATCTGGTCCTAAACCAATCTAAAGTGTCCTCTAGGGTTTTTTCATTACCAGGACATGAAAAACTTGAAAGTACATGTCTTACCTCTTACTTACATTGTACCTTACCCCCTGGGATACCTATGACCTACTTTAGGGGTGTCTTATATGTATGACAATGGGAGTTTAATGCTTGGTAAGAGGTTTTAAATGTCAAGTTGGAGTGGCAGTGAGACTGCACACACGGGTTCTGCAGTGGCAGGCCTGAGACATGTTTACAGGGCTTCTTAAGTGGGGGGTACAATGAGTTCTGCATGCCCATTGGTAGCATTTAATTTACAGGCCCTGGTATATGGTATACCACTTTACAAAGGACTTACATGTACGTTAAATATGCCAATTGTGGATACACCAATGTTAACATGTTTAGAGGAGAAGCAAATGTACTTTAGAACTGGTTAGTAGTGGTAAAATGCTCAGAGCTCTTAGGCCAATAAAAAGATACAGCAACAAAGCAGGAGGTAGAAAGCAAAATGTCTGGTGTAAAACCACCCTAAGGATGCCAGGTATAACACCTGCCCCCACAGCTGAAAGTGGAGAGAGCTACCCAACCACTAGGGAGTTCTCATCACTAAGGCAGAAAAACCTAGATAGACCGTCCGCATTGGTGTGGTCTACCCCAGGTTTCTGTTCCACCCTGAAGTCTATACCCTGTAGGAAAATGGACCACCTCAACAGTTTAGGATGTTCGTTCCTCATGTGCATTAGCCACCTGAGAGGCCTGTGGTCAGTCTGTATCAGGAAGTGAGTGCCAAACAGGCATGGCTTCAACTTCTTCAGGGTCCAAACAACAGCAAACGCTTCCCTTTCTATAGCAATGCACCTCTGTTCCCGGAGAAGTAATCTCCTAGAGTTGAAGGCTACAGGTTGATCGAGGCTGTTAGACCTGGTAATCTTTTGGTGTGTTTCCCCTGTCTTTTTGCCTTATGACCTCCTGTTTTCATGGTATGCTGGACTCTGTTTTTGCTGGTTTATTGTCTCTGCGCACTTTACCACTGCTGATCAGTGCTAAAGTGCAAGTGCTCCCTTTATAAATTGTATTGGTGATTGGTTTGTCCATGATTGGCAGATTTGATTTACTAGTAAGTCGCTAGTATAGTGCACTAGAGGTGCCTAGGGCCTGTAAATCAAATGCTACTAGTGGGCATGCAGCACTGTTTGTGTCATCCATATATGTAGCACTGTAAACATGACTCCTACCTGTCACTGCAGTGTCTGTGTGTGCAGTTGTAAACTGCCAACTCAACCTGGCAAGTGTATCCCTATCCAGACCCAAACCATCCCTTTTACTACATGTAAGGCACCCCTAGCTAGTCCCAAGACCAGGGAGCAGTGTATGTTAAAGGTGGGACATGTACTGGTGGGTTTTACATGTCCTAACAGTAAAATACTTCCAAATTAGTTTTTCACTGTTGCGTGGCCTATCTCTCTCATAGGTTAACATGGGGGCTTTCTTTAATTATCCTTAAAGTGCAACTTCACTTTTGAGAGCAGATAGAGATCAGGAGTTTGGGGTCTCTGAACTCACAATTTAAACATACATCTTTTGATAAAGTTGGTTTTTAAATTGTTTGTTTGAAAATGACACTTTTAGAAAGTGGGCATTTCCTTGCTTAAACCATTCTGTACCTCTGCCTGCTTTTGTATTCCACATCTGGGTCAGTCTGACAGTTGGGCTGTTGTGAATCCCCTCTAGACAGTGACACAAAGGGAGCTAGGGTGTAGCCTGCATATCCTGATGGGCCATTAGGGCTAGAGTGGAGGGAGGAGTAGTCACTTACACCTGAAAGGGCTGTGCCTGCCCTCACACAATGCACTCTCCAACCCCCTTAAGTATGTGTGGGGCCAGGCCTGGGCAAGGCAGGATCTTGTGAACAACAGAGACATTCCTTTGAAGTATGCCTACTTCAAAGGCAGAAAGGGGTATAAATAGTGGACCCAAAACCCCAGACATCTAGAATCTTTCTGGATCAAGAGGAACCTCTGCCAAGGAGAAGAGCTGGAGGAGGAGTACTGCCCCTTTGCTGTGTCGCTTTGCTTGGTTGGCGCGCAGTTGCTGCTTCTGCCTTAAAAGAGAGCAAAGGGTGAACTTTGCTGTGCATCCTGCTTGAGAGAGTTCTCCAAGGGCTTGAAGTACAGCTTGCCTCCTGTTGAAAGTCTCAGGGGCTGGGAACTTCAGCCCTCATTACAGCTTCGGTTGTCCTTTTCCAAGACCTCTAAAGCCGCGGCAGCCAGCATACTGCCAGTATTACGAGTTTTCCACTGGGCCAGTGGGTGAAAACAGCATTTCCACCCGCTGGCCCAGCAGAAAACTCACCACAACAATGTTGTCTATCGACGCCAGCACCATATAATCCAGTGTTGTCACCAGGTGTCCCTCTCTGCACAGTGACCCGTGAACACCGCACGGAGCCCGTCCCGCACCGCACCATTGACCTGGGGCTTACCGACGACAGCAATTCAGCAACAATGCCACTGCCTGCACTGTGACCTGGTGACACCGCATGTTACACCACCCCACTTCACACCGCAGCCTTCGTCTCACCGCTGCCGCTGGATGCCGTCACTGAGCGGCTGCCGGCACCATGACCTGTGGACACTGCACATCGCATCGTCCCTCTTCGTACAGCAGTCCTGACGCAATCCACGCCAGCGCTCCTGACTTCATCAGCCCGGAGCTCGATCTGCAATGCGTGTGACTTCAAGGGCCCGATCACTCCTGCACCGACCTCTGCAAGGATCACAATGCCTTGCAATTCCAAAGGTACTGTTTGCAGGTCTTCCCGACACCATAGCTGGCCGGCCTGAACTGTTGGTTTTGTTGATCACGATGCCATGATAGCCTCAGGTGGAGCTATTGACTTCAAGGAACTGTCTTTTTAAGTGATTCTTGCACAATGTGTATCTTATTTATTGTATGTTGGATTGTTATCAAATTTGGTCCTGTTTTATGTAGATAAGTATTGGCTATTTTTCTAAAACTGGTGTGGTGTCCTTTTGTAGTGTTTTCACTGTATTACTGTGTGTTCTATGTAAATGCTTTACACATTGCTTCTGAGATAAGCCTGACTGCTCATGCCAACCTACCAAGGGGTAGAGCAGGGGTTATCTGTGCCTGGTATCTTCCTCATCCTGACAAGAGTGAGGGTCCCTACTTGGACAAGGTGCAAACCGACTTCCAACTAGAGGCCCCATTTCTAACACAAGCCTTCTTCATTGAGCTGTGACAGAACTGCCCCTACCCCATGCTCTGAGGCATCAGTTTGTACAATGAACTCCTTGGAGAAGTCAGTGGCCTACAAGCACAGGAGCTGTGCACATGGCTTGCTTCAGGGGAGTCAAATGCTTTTTAACATGTCTCTGTTCAATTCACATTTATGGGCTGATTCTAAGAAGTCTGCTCAGGTAAGGGGACAACAATGGTGCCATATCCTAGACAAACCTCATATAGTACCCATTGAGGCCCAAAAATGCCCTAACCTCAGTCTGGGTTTTGGGGGGCTTCCAGCCCGTGATAGTCTCAATTTTGACCCAGAGGGGCTGCACCTTACCCCACCTACCAGATGTCCCAAGTACACCACTGACCCATGCCCTATCTGGCATTTCCTGGCCTTGATGGTCAGGCCTGAGGCACTTCCCAGAGGTGGTCCTCCCAGCTGTTACAGAATACAGCTATGTCATCCAAGTAGGCAGCAGAGAAGGCCTCCAACCCACCAAGTACCTGGTTCCTCAGCCTCTGGAAGGAGTTTTTTTTTAAACTGAAGGGCATACTTCTGAACTGGTAGTGGCCTTCTGGAGAGGAGAAGGCTGCCAAAACCATGATGTAAGATCAAATGCACTTACGTATGTGGCAGCCCCTAACCTGTCAGGGGGATGGGATGAGCATCAGTTTTGGTTACAGAATTTAGCCATCTGTAATCCACACAGAACCTCAGTTCAGGTATGGTGCCCGGTGGGGCATCTTTTGGTACCAGAACCACAGGACTGGACCAGGAGCTACTGGAGTATACTATCACCCCCCCAAATCTAGCGTCTTAGCAACCTCACTCTTGATGCTGGCCCTCACCTTATCTGACAACCTGTAAGACTTGTGCTTGAGAGGGAGGTGGTTCTCTGTGTCCACATCATGGGTACACAGGTGGGTAATCCCAGAAGTATGAGAGAAAGGAGAGGAGAACTGTTCCGTTACTGGGCGAAAGTCCCTCTGTTGTTCAGAAGTCAGAGTAGGGAAAATGATCACTCCATGCACAGACCCATCCTTCTCCTTGGAGGCTAAGAGGTAAGGCAGAGGTTTACTACTCTTCTCATCATCTCCATCAGTCACCAGCAGCATGGTGACCTCAGACCTCTCAAAGTGTGGTCTGAGGCGATTGATATGAAGCACCTAATGGGGCTGCCTGGGGGGCTTAAGGTCTACCCATAATTGGCCTTACCCTTCTTTTCAGTTACCTCATAGGGGCCTGCCAGTGATCCTGGGGGGCCCCAGGTTCTACTGGTTCCATCACCACACTTTCTACCCAGGATGTAATTCCACAGTGGTAGAATTTAGGTTTGTACGACTCCTTCCTCACAGCCTAGCTGTCTGGCTGGCTTCTAAGTTGTCAGAAGCTTAGTTCAACAACTTAACTATTTGGCTATGGAAGGCCAGAACGTCGCTCACTACATCCTGGGGTACTTTCTTGTGAGCTTGCTCCCAACCCTCCTTCACCAACCCAAGAGGTTCTCTGACACGGTGTCCATATAGAAGTTTAAAGGAGCTGAAGTCAACTCCCTTCTGCGGTACCTCCCTGTCGGCAAACAACAGGCAGGGCAAGAGGATATCCCACTTTTTCCTCAGGCTGACTTCTGATCATGCCTTTCAGGGTCTTGTTGAACCTTTGAACAAACCCATTGGTTTGGGGTGGTAAGGGTTGTAGAACCTGTAAGTTATTCCACACTCTTTACACGTGGACTTCATATAAGCAGGCATGAAGATGGTATCCCCTTGGGGAAACCCATCTGGGTAAAACTTCCCACATGGGCTCTTGCCAGTACAGGTGCAGTGGTGGTCCTCAGAGGGATGGCCTCTGGGTACCCTGTGGCATGATCCACCAAAACCAAGATAAAGCTGTGACGAGAAGCTGTCTAGGGATCTTTAGGTCCAATAATTTCAATGCCCACCCTTTCAAAGGGGGTGCTAACGACTGGCAGTGGTACCAGGGCAACTTTCAGTCTCCTCCCTGTCTTCCCACTGGCCTAGCAGGTCACACAGGTACTGCAGAACATGTCCGAGGGAGCCCTGATCTTAAGCCAATAAAAGTGGGGGGTAAGCCTTGCAAAGGTCTTGTCATGTGTTCTGCCAGGGGTATCTCATGAGCCAGCTCCAATAGGAAGGCTCTGTAGCATTGAGGGAGGACCACCAGGGCCCTTGCCCCAATTACCGGAGCCCTAGGCTCACTGTAAGGGATGTTGTCCTCCCAGTAAATATGATAGCTCCCAGAGACTTTACTTGCTGCTTGGGTTTCGGCCTGTCACCTCATGCCCTTAAGGGATGGACACTCTCTTTGTGCCCTACTGAACTCATCCTTGGTGGGTCCTCCTTTCACATGTCATTCAGCTGGTGTAGGCAGGTCACTAAGGGAAGCAGTGCCCTCCAGTGGACTCTGGGGTGTCCACCGCAGGAACCCCATCCATCTCACTAGGGCTATACTCAGGTGCTGGTTTACCATGCCCTCTGCCTTTCCCCTTTTTAGTAGCTGGCTGGGCCATTGGTCCAGGCTCCAGTCCTTCCTGACTCCCTTCCCGGGCAGCCATGGATTTTGCGGTAGCATAAATCCAATCAGGTAACCCCAACATCTCCACATCAGCTTTGAGCTCCCCTTCCTTTCCGGAAGAAGACTCTAGGTCATTACCTAACAAAAGGCATGGCAGGGCTCACAGCAACCTTCAGAAGTATTGAAGCCCTCCCACCCCCCACTCAAATGGAACAGGAGCCACTGGATAGTGACCCTCCCTATTGTCAGCCACCACAATCTGGTGGACTACATTGGGAATCACCTGCTCTGAGGACACCAGCTGTCTCCTTACCATAGTCATCTGCCACCTGTGTCCCTCAGAGTCTCAACACCTTACCCATTGATGGTGACCCATTGCCCATACTTGGTGGTATTTGATGGCACATGTATCTTAGAAGCCATCTCACTGTCACCCAGGGACACTAGGGTAAGTCCACTAACCCTCCCTGTAAGGAAATGCCTCCTTGGCATGGTTGCCCCCTGACTTTTTGCCTTTGCTGATGCTATGTTTACAATTGAAAGTGTGCTGAGGCCTGCTAACCAGGCCCCAGCACCAGTGTTCTTTCCCTAACCTGTACTTTTGTATCCACAATTGGCAGACCCTGGCATCCAGATAAGTCCCTTGTAACTGGTACTTCTAGTACCAAGGGCCCTGATGCCAAGGAAGGTCTCTAAGGGCTGCAGCATGTCTTATGCCACCATGGAGACCTCTCACTCAGCACAGACACACTGCTTGCCAGCTTGTGTGTGCTAGTGAGGACAAAACGAGTAAGTCGACATGGCACTCCCCTCAGGGTGCCATGCCAGCCTCTCACTGCCTATGCAGTATAGGTAAGACACCCCTCTAGCAGGCCTTACAGCCCTAAGGCAGGGTGCACTATACCATAGGTGAGGGTACCAGTGCATGAGCATGGTACCCCTACAGTGTCTAAACAAAACCTTAGACATTGTAAGTGCAGGGTAGCCATAAGAGTATATGGTCTGGGAGTCTGTCAAACACGAACTCCACAGCACCATAATGGCTACACTGAAAACTGGGAAGTTTGGTATCAAACTTCTCAGCACAATAAATGCACACTGATGCCAGTGTACATTTTATTGTAAAATACACCACAGAGGGCACCTTAGAGGTGCCCCCTGAAACTTAACCGACTATCTGTGTAGGCTGACTAGTTTTAGCAGCCTGCCACAAACCGAGACATGTTGCTGGCCCCATGGGGAGAGTGCCTTTGTCACTCTGAGGCCAGTAACAAAGCCTGCCCTGGGTGGAGATGCTAACACCTCTCCCAGGCAGGAATTGTCACACCTGGCGGTGAGCCTCAAAGGCTCACCTCCTTTGTGCCAACCCAGCAGGACACTCCAGCTAGTGGAGTTGCCCGCCCCCTCCGGCCAGGCCCCACTTTTGGCGGCAAGGCCGGAGAAAATAATGAGAATAACAAGGAGGAGTCACTGGCCAGTCAGGACAGCCCCTAAGGTGTCCTGAGCTGAGGTGACTCTAACTTTTAGAAATCCTCCATCTTGCAGATGGAGGATTCCCCCAATAGGGTTAGGATTGTGACCCCCTCCCCTTGGGAGGAGGCACAAAGAGGGTGTACCCACCCTCAGGGCTAGTAGCCATTGGCTACTAACCCCCCAGACCTAAACACGCCCTTAAATTTAGTATTTAAGGGCTACCCTGAACCCTAGAAAATCAGATTCCTGCAACTACAAGAAGAAGGACTGCCTAGCTGAAAACCCCTGCAGAGGAAGACCAGAAGACGACAACTGCCTTGGCTCCAGAAACTCACCGGCCTGTCTCCTGCCTTCCAAAGATCCTGCTCCAGCGACGCCTTCCAAAGGGACCAGCGACCTCGACATCCTCTGAGGACTGCCCCTGCTTCGAAAAGACAAGAAACTCCCGAGGACAGCGGACCTGCTCCAAGAAAAACTGCAACTTTGTTTCCAGCAGCTTTAAAGACCCCTGCAAGCTCCCCGCAAAAGGCGTGAGACTTGCAACACTGCACCCGGCGACCCCGACTCGGCTGGTGGCGATCCAACACCTCAGGAGGGACCCCAGGACTACTCTAAGACTGTGAGTACAAAAACCTGTCCCCCCTGAGCCCCCACAGCGCCGCCTGCAGAGGGAATCCCGAGGCTTCCCCTGACCGCGACTCTTTGAATCCTAAGTCCCGACACCTGGGAGAGACCCTGCACCCGCAGCCCCCAGGACCTGAAGGACCGGACTTTCACTGGAGGAGTGACCCCCAGGAGTCCCTCTCCCTTGCCCAAGTGGAGGTTTCCCCGAGGAACCCCCCCCTTGCCTGCCTGCAGCGCTGAAGAGATCCCTAGATCTCCCATTGACTTCCATTACAAACCCGACGCTTGTTTCTACACTGCACCCGGCCGCCCCCGCGCCGCTGAGGGTGAAATTTCTGTGTGGACCTGTGTCCCCCCCGGTGCCCTACAAAACCCCCCTGGTCTGCCCTCCGAAGACGCGGGTACTTACCTGCAAGCAGACCGGAACCGGGGCACCCCCTTCTCTCCATTCTAGCCTATGTGTTTTGGGCACCACTTTGAACTCTGCACCTGACCGGCCCTGAGCTGCTGGTGTGGTGACTTTGGGGTTGCTCTGAACCCCCAACGGTGGGCTACCTTGGACCAAGAACTGAACCCTGTAAGTGTCCTACTTACCTGGTAAAACTAACAAAAACTTACCTCCCCCAGGAACTGTGAAAATTGCACTAAGTGTCCACTTTTGAAATAGCTATTTGTGAATAACTTGAAAAGTATACATGCAATTGAAATGATTCAAAGTTCCTAATGTACTTACCTGTAATACCTTTCAAACAAGATATTACATGTTAAATTTGAACCTGTGGTTCTTAAAATAAACTAAGAAAAGATATTTTTCTATAACAAAACCTATTGGCTGGATTTGTCTCTGAGTGTGTGTACCTCATTTATTGTCTATGTGTATGTACAACAAATGCTTAACACTACTCCTTGGATAAGCCTGCTGCTCGACCACACTACCACAAAATAGAGCATTAGTATTATCTATTTTTACCACTATTTTACCTCTAAGGGGAACCCTTGGACTCTGTGCATGCTATTCCTTACTTTGAAATAGCACCTACAGAGCCAACTTCCTACATTGGTGGATCAGCGGTGGGGTACAAGACTTTGCATTTGCTGGACTACTCAGCCAATACCTGATCACACGACAAATTCCAAAATTGTCATTAGAAATTGATTTTTGCAATTTGAAAAGTTTTCTAAATTCTTAAAAGACCTGCTAGGGCCTTGTGTTAGATCCTGTTTAGCATTTCTTTTAGAGTTTAAAAGTTTGTAAAAGTTTGAATTAGATTCTAGAACCAGTTGTAGATTCTTAAAAAGTATTCCAACTTTTAGAAACAAAATGTCTAGCACAGATGTGACTGTGGTGGAACTCGACACCACACCTTACCTCCATCTTAAGATGAGGGAGCTAAGGTCACTCTGTAAACTAAAGAAAATAACAATGGGCCCCAAACCTACCAAAATACAGCTCCAGGAGCTTTTGGCAGAGTTTGAAAAGGCCAACCCCTCTGAGGGTGGCAACTCAGAGGAAGAGGATAGTGATTTGGAGGACAATTCCCCCCTACCAATCCTATCTAGGGAGAACAGGGTCCCTCAAACCCTGACTCCAAAAATAATAGTCAGAGATGCTGGTTCCCTCACAGGAGAGACCAACACCTCTGAAATCACTGAGGATAGCCCCAGTGAAGAGGACATCCAGTTAGCCAGGATGGCCAAAAGATTGGCTTTGGAAAGACAGATCCTAGCCATAGAGAGGGAAAGACAAGAGATGGGCCTAGGACCCATCAATGGTGGCAGCAACATAAATAGGGTCAGAGATTCTCCTGACATGTTGAAAATCCCCAAAGGGATTGTAACTAAATATGAAGATGGTGATGACATCACCAAATGGTTCACAGCTTTTGAGAGGGCTTGTGTAACCAGAAAAGTGAACAGATCTCACTGGGGTGCTCTCCTTTGGGAAATGTTCACAGGAAAGTGTAGGGATAGACTCCTCACACTCTCTGGACAAGATGCAGAATCTTATGACCTCATGAAGGGTACCCTGATTGAGGGCTTTGGATTCTCCACTGAGGAGTACAGGATTAGGTTCAGGGGGGCTCAAAAATCCTCGAGCCAGACCTGGGTTGACTTTGTTGACTACTCAGTGAAAACACTAGATGGTTGGATTCAAGGCAGTGGTGTAAGTAATTATGATGGGCTGTACAATTTATTTGTGAAAGAACACCTGTTAAGTAATTGTTTCAATGATAAACTGCATCAGCATCTGGTAGACCTAGGACCAATTTCTCCCCAAGAATTGGGAAAGAAGGCGGACCATTGGGTCAAGACAAGGGTGTCCAAGACTTCAACAGGGGGTGACCAAAAGAAAGGGGTCACAAAGACTCCCCAAGCGAAGGGTGATGAGACAACCAAAACTAAAAATAGTAAAGAGTCTTCTACAGGCCCCCAAAAACCTGCACAGGAGGGTGGGCCCAGAGCCTCTTCACAAAACAATGGGTACAAGGGTAAAAACTTTGATCCCAAAAAGGCCTGGTGTCATAGCTGTAAACAGCATGGACACCAAACTGGAGACAAGGCCTGTCCCAAGAAAGGTTCCACTCCAAACTCCCATCCAGGTAACACTGGTATGGCTAGTCTCCAAGTGGGATCAACAGTGTGCCCAGAGCAAATCAGGGTCCACACTGAAGCTACTCTAGTTTCTGAGGGTGGGGTGGATTTAGCCACACTAGCTGTCTGGCCGCCTAACATGCAAAAATACAGACAGCAACTCTTAATTAATGGGACTAGAATAGAGGGCCTGAGGGATACAGGTGCCAGTGTCACCATGGTGACAGAGAAACTGGTTTCCCCTGGCCAATACCTGACTGGAAAAACTTACACAGTCACCAACGCTGACAATCAGAGAAAAGTACATCCCATGGCAATGGTTACTTTAGAATGGGGAGGGGTCAATGGCCTGAAGCAGGTGGTGGTCTCCTCAAATATCCCAGTGGACTGTCTGCTTGGAAATGACCTGGAGTCCTCAGCATGGGCTGAGGTAGAGCTAAAAACCCATGCAGCAATGCTGGGTATCCCTGAACTGGTGTGTGTGAAAACAAGAGCACAATGCAAGGCACAGGGTGAAAAAGTAGAGCTGGAGTCTGGAAAAATGGCCCAGCCTACCAAGAGAACAGGAAAGTCAGTTGGGAAACCAACTGCAACACAGCAAAAGAAAGGGAACCTCTCTTCTCAGGAAGAAGTTCTGCCCTCTGAGGGAACTGAGCCTTTGGAGCTTGAACCTTATCAGGTTGAGCTCTTAGGCCCAGGGGGACCCTCAAGGGAGGAGCTGTGTAAGGGACAAGAAACCTGTCCCTCTCTTGAAGGCCTTAGGCAGCAAGCTGCTGAAGAGTCCAAAGGCAAGAAAAATGGAACACATAGGGTCTATTGGGAAGATGGGCTCCTGTACACTGAGGCCAGAGACCCCAAACCTGGTGCCACTAGGAGAGTGGTAGTGCCTCAGCTGTTCAGAGAGTTCATCCTAACATTGGCCCATGACATTCCCCTTGCTGGACATTTGGGACAAACCAAGACGTGGGAGAGGTTAGTCAACCACTTCTACTGGCCCAATATGTCCAACATGGTTAAGGAGTTTTGCCTCTCCTGCCCCACCTGTCAAGCCAGTGGTAAGACAGGTGGGCATCCAAAGGCCCCCCTCATTCCACTTCCAGTGGTGGGGGTGCCCTTTGAAAGAGTGGGTGTGGACATAGTTGGTCCACTGGAACCTCCCACAGCCTCAGGAAATATGTATATCCTGGTAGTAGTGGATCATGCTACCAGGTATCCTGAAGCTATTCCCCTTAGGTCGACTACTGCCCCTGCAGTAGCCAAGGCCCTCATTGGTATCTTTACCAGAGTGGGTTTCCCTAAGGAGGTGGTGTCTGACAGAGGTACCAACTTCATGTCAGCATACCTAAAGCACATGTGGAATGAGTGTGGAGTGACTTATAAATTCACTACACCTTACCATCCACAGACTAATGGCTTAGTTGAGAGATTCAACAAGACATTAAAAGGCATGATCATGGGGCTCCCAGAAAAACTCAAAAGGAGATGGGATGTCCTCCTGCCATGTCTGCTTTTCGCTTACAGGGAGGTACCACAGAAGGGAGTAGGGTTCTCACCCTTTGAACTTCTGTTTGGTCATCCTGTAAGGGGACCACTTGCCCTTGTTAAAGAAGGCTGGGAGAGACCTCTCCATGAGCCTAAACAGGACATAGTGGACTATGTACTTGGCCTTCGCTCTAGAATGGCAGAGTACATGGAAAAGGCAACCAAAAACCTTGAGGCCAGCCAACAACTCCAGAAGTTTTGGTATGACCAAAAGGCGGCACTGGTTGAGTTCCAACCAGGGCAGAAAGTCTGGGTTCTGGAGCCTGTGGCTCCCAGGGCACTCCAGGACAAATGGAGTGGCCCTTACCCAGGGCTAGAGAGGAAGAGTCAGGTCACCTACCTGGTGGACCTGGGCACAAGCAGGAGCCCCAAGAGGGTGATCCATGTGAACCGCCTTAAGCTCTTCCATGACAGGGCTGATGTGAATCTGTTAATGGTAACAGATGAGGATCAGGAGGCAGAGAGTGAACCTCTCCCTGATCTTCTGTCATCAGACCCAAAAGATGGCACAGTAGATGGAGTGATCTACTCAGACACCCTCTCTGGCCAACAGCAGGCTGATTGTAGGAGAGTCCTACAACAGTTTCCTGAGCTTTTCTCCCTAACCCCTGGTCAGACACACCTGTGTACCCATGATGTGGACACAGGAGACAGCATGCCTGTCAAGAACAAAATCTTCAGACAGTCTGACCATGTTAAGGAAAGCATCAAGGTGGAAGTCCACAAGATGCTGGAATTGGGAGTAATTGAGCGCTCTGACAGCCCCTGGGCTAGCCCAGTGGTCTTAGTCCCCAAACCTCACACC
Organism: Pleurodeles waltl; assembly: GCF_031143425.1. Classification (NCBI taxonomy): domain Eukaryota; kingdom Metazoa; phylum Chordata; class Amphibia; order Caudata; family Salamandridae; genus Pleurodeles; species Pleurodeles waltl. The sequence continues at coordinate 640,314,871 of NC_090443.1, read as the reverse complement.
ACAGATGGAAAGAAAGAGATGAGGTTTTGTGTGGACTACAGAGGGCTCAATTCTGTCACCAAGACAGATGCCCATCCAATTCCAAGAGCTGATGAGCTCATTGATAAGTTAGGTGCTGCCAAATTTCTAAGTACCTTTGACTTGACAGCAGGGTACTGGCAAATAAAAATGGCACCTGGAGCAAAAGAAAAGACAGCATTCTCCACACCTGATGGGCATTATCAGTTTACTGTTATGCCCTTTGGTTTAAAGAATGCCCCTGCCACCTTCCAAAGGTTGGTGAATCAAGTCCTTGCTGGCTCGGAGTCCTTTAGCACAGCTTATCTTGATGATATTGCTGTCTTTAGCTCCACCTGGCAGGATCACCTGGTCCACCTGAGGAAGGTTTTGAAGGCTCTGCAAACTGCAGGCCTCTCTATCAAGGCATCCAAATGCCAGATAGGGCAGGGAACTGTGGTTTACTTGGGACACCTTGTAGGTGGAGGCCAAGTTCAGCCACTCCAACCCAAGATCCAGACTATTCTGGACTGGGTAGCTCCAAAAACCCAGACTCAAGTCAGGGCATTCCTTGGCTTGACTGGGTATTACAGGAGGTTTGTGAAGGGATATGGATCCATTGTGACAGCCCTCACTGAACTCACCTCCAAGAAAATGCCCAAGAAAGTGAACTGGACTGTGGACTGCCAACAGGCCTTTGACACCCTGAAACAAGCAATGTGCTCAGCACCAGTTCTCAAAGCTCCAGATTATTCTAAGCAGTTCATTGTGCAGACTGATGCCTCTGAACATGGGATAGGGGCAGTTTTGTCCCAAACAAATGATGATGGCCTTGACCAGCCTGTTGCTTTCATTAGCAGGAGGTTACTCCCCAGGGAGCAGCGTTGGAGTGCCATTGAGAGGGAGGCCTTTGCTGTGGTTTGGTCCCTGAAGAAGCTGAGACCATACCTCTTTGGGACTCACTTCCTAGTTCAAACTGACCACAGACCTCTCAAATGGCTGATGCAAATGAAAGGTGAAAATCCTAAACTGTTGAGGTGGTCCATCTCCCTACAGGGAATGGACTTTATAGTGGAACACAGACCTGGGACTGCCCATGCCAATGCAGATGGCCTTTCCAGGTTCTTCCACTTAGAAAATGAAGACTCTCTTGGGAAAGGTTAGTCTCATCCTCTTTCGTTTGGGGGGGGGTTGTGTAAGGAAATGCCTCCTTGGCATGGTTGCCCCCTGACTTTTTGCCTTTGCTGATGCTATGTTTACAATTGAAAGTGTGCTGAGGCCTGCTAACCAGGCCCCAGCACCAGTGTTCTTTCCCTAACCTGTACTTTTGTATCCACAATTGGCAGACCCTGGCATCCAGATAAGTCCCTTGTAACTGGTACTTCTAGTACCAAGGGCCCTGATGCCAAGGAAGGTCTCTAAGGGCTGCAGCATGTCTTATGCCACCATGGAGACCTCTCACTCAGCACAGACACACTGCTTGCCAGCTTGTGTGTGCTAGTGAGGACAAAACGAGTAAGTCGACATGGCACTCCCCTCAGGGTGCCATGCCAGCCTCTCACTGCCTATGCAGTATAGGTAAGACACCCCTCTAGCAGGCCTTACAGCCCTAAGGCAGGGTGCACTATACCATAGGTGAGGGTACCAGTGCATGAGCATGGTACCCCTACAGTGTCTAAACAAAACCTTAGACATTGTAAGTGCAGGGTAGCCATAAGAGTATATGGTCTGGGAGTCTGTCAAACACGAACTCCACAGCACCATAATGGCTACACTGAAAACTGGGAAGTTTGGTATCAAACTTCTCAGCACAATAAATGCACACTGATGCCAGTGTACATTTTATTGTAAAATACACCACAGAGGGCACCTTAGAGGTGCCCCCTGAAACTTAACCGACTATCTGTGTAGGCTGACTAGTTTTAGCAGCCTGCCACAAACCGAGACATGTTGCTGGCCCCATGGGGAGAGTGCCTTTGTCACTCTGAGGCCAGTAACAAAGCCTGCCCTGGGTGGAGATGCTAACACCTCTCCCAGGCAGGAATTGTCACACCTGGCGGTGAGCCTCAAAGGCTCACCTCCTTTGTGCCAACCCAGCAGGACACTCCAGCTAGTGGAGTTGCCCGCCCCCTCCGGCCAGGCCCCACTTTTGGCGGCAAGGCCGGAGAAAATAATGAGAATAACAAGGAGGAGTCACTGGCCAGTCAGGACAGCCCCTAAGGTGTCCTGAGCTGAGGTGACTCTAACTTTTAGAAATCCTCCATCTTGCAGATGGAGGATTCCCCCAATAGGGTTAGGATTGTGACCCCCTCCCCTTGGGAGGAGGCACAAAGAGGGTGTACCCACCCTCAGGGCTAGTAGCCATTGGCTACTAACCCCCCAGACCTAAACACGCCCTTAAATTTAGTATTTAAGGGCTACCCTGAACCCTAGAAAATCAGATTCCTGCAACTACAAGAAGAAGGACTGCCTAGCTGAAAACCCCTGCAGAGGAAGACCAGAAGACGACAACTGCCTTGGCTCCAGAAACTCACCGGCCTGTCTCCTGCCTTCCAAAGATCCTGCTCCAGCGACGCCTTCCAAAGGGACCAGCGACCTCGACATCCTCTGAGGACTGCCCCTGCTTCGAAAAGACAAGAAACTCCCGAGGACAGCGGACCTGCTCCAAGAAAAACTGCAACTTTGTTTCCAGCAGCTTTAAAGACCCCTGCAAGCTCCCCGCAAAAGGCGTGAGACTTGCAACACTGCACCCGGCGACCCCGACTCGGCTGGTGGCGATCCAACACCTCAGGAGGGACCCCAGGACTACTCTAAGACTGTGAGTACAAAAACCTGTCCCCCCTGAGCCCCCACAGCGCCGCCTGCAGAGGGAATCCCGAGGCTTCCCCTGACCGCGACTCTTTGAATCCTAAGTCCCGACACCTGGGAGAGACCCTGCACCCGCAGCCCCCAGGACCTGAAGGACCGGACTTTCACTGGAGGAGTGACCCCCAGGAGTCCCTCTCCCTTGCCCAAGTGGAGGTTTCCCCGAGGAACCCCCCCCTTGCCTGCCTGCAGCGCTGAAGAGATCCCTAGATCTCCCATTGACTTCCATTACAAACCCGACGCTTGTTTCTACACTGCACCCGGCCGCCCCCGCGCCGCTGAGGGTGAAATTTCTGTGTGGACCTGTGTCCCCCCCGGTGCCCTACAAAACCCCCCTGGTCTGCCCTCCGAAGACGCGGGTACTTACCTGCAAGCAGACCGGAACCGGGGCACCCCCTTCTCTCCATTCTAGCCTATGTGTTTTGGGCACCACTTTGAACTCTGCACCTGACCGGCCCTGAGCTGCTGGTGTGGTGACTTTGGGGTTGCTCTGAACCCCCAACGGTGGGCTACCTTGGACCAAGAACTGAACCCTGTAAGTGTCCTACTTACCTGGTAAAACTAACAAAAACTTACCTCCCCCAGGAACTGTGAAAATTGCACTAAGTGTCCACTTTTGAAATAGCTATTTGTGAATAACTTGAAAAGTATACATGCAATTGAAATGATTCAAAGTTCCTAATGTACTTACCTGTAATACCTTTCAAACAAGATATTACATGTTAAATTTGAACCTGTGGTTCTTAAAATAAACTAAGAAAAGATATTTTTCTATAACAAAACCTATTGGCTGGATTTGTCTCTGAGTGTGTGTACCTCATTTATTGTCTATGTGTATGTACAACAAATGCTTAACACTACTCCTTGGATAAGCCTGCTGCTCGACCACACTACCACAAAATAGAGCATTAGTATTATCTATTTTTACCACTATTTTACCTCTAAGGGGAACCCTTGGACTCTGTGCATGCTATTCCTTACTTTGAAATAGCACCTACAGAGCCAACTTCCTACATCCCCCCCTATTAACTGGGACAAACACCTCTCCCAGCACTGTGCTAGCCACCCCTGGGTCCTTACCTCCAGTGGGAGGATGTGCTCTTTTTTGTCACTTTGTGTCCACCTCGGAGTGTCTATACTCGCCACACTCATAGCACTTTGGTGGCTGACCTTTGTCAGGGTAGTTTTGTTTCTGGTGGCCAGATTCGGACTGAGCATCAGACCCTTTCCCTTGTGAGTTGTTTTGGGGGCCTATAGAGAACTCCTTATTTGTATCTTCCCCCTCTTTCTTTTTGTGGGAACCCTACCCATCTTTTTGGGAGTCACCTCCAACCTCCCCCAGATACCTTTGTGTACATTCTTGTGCTGACCCAGATGTCCGCCTCTTGAGCAAGCTTCCTGGGTTCAGTCAACTTGCTATCCACCAGCTCTTGGTGCAGCTCTGTAAAGCAACTACCAAGCATGTGTTCCTTCAAAAAAAAGTTGTACAGCCCATCAAAGTCATTAACATTGCCACACTTCACCAAACCTTTCAGTGCCTTACGAACATGGGCAGAGTTTCTAGATTATGCTGGTGTTTTGAGTTTGTGACTGGCCCTGAGCTTTTGCCTAGACGTGTCAGGTGTCAGACCAAACCTCTTGACTAAGACGACTTTCATAGCAGTGTAGTTGATCTGGTTCTCCACCTCTAAGGTGAGCAGCGTGCTGCTGCCCACAGGGGGGGTGGGGGGGAATGTACCACCAAAGACTACTTCCCCAGAACTCCTCTGGGCCCCGTGAACTCTTACAGCCACTTCATTGGCTGTCAACCACTTATCTATGTCATCCCCCGCACTGAAACATCTTTTCAGATATGGATTTCTGACTCACTTGGAGACTCTGCAGGTATGCTGCCACCCTATTTCCAGGGCTCTTGTGTCCAACTCTTTCAAACTGAGCTAATGACTCAACTTCTCCCCCAGAGCCAGTTTTCTTTCCTCGCAAGCCTGTTCCAATCTAGCAAGCTCCAGGCTGAGTTTTCTTTCCTCCTGTAGGAGGCTGGACTGGCTTGTAGTGAGTACCAAGGGGTACTTGCACCTTGCACCAGGCCCAGTTATCCCTTATTAGTGTATAGGGTGTCTAGCAGCTTAGGCTGATAGATAATGGTAGTTTAGCAGAGCAGCTTAGGCTGAACTAGGAGACGTGTGAAGCTACTACAGTACCACTTAGTGTCATATGCACAATATCATAAGAAAACACAATACACAGTTATACTAAAAATAAAGGTACTTTATTTTTATGACAATATGCCAAAGTATCTTAGAGTGTACCCTCAGTGAGAGGATAGGAAATATACACAAGATATATATACACAATAGCAAAAATATGCAGTATAGTCTTAGAAAACAGTGCAAACAATGTATAGTTACAATAGGATGCAATGGGGAAACATAGGGATAGGGGCAACACAAACCATATACTCCAGAAGTGGAATGCGAACCACGAATGGACCCCAAACCTATGTGACCTTGTAGAGGGTCGCTGGGACTATTAGAAAATAGTGAGAGTTAGCAAAATAACCCTCCCCAAGACCCTGAAAAGTGAGTGCAAAGTGCACCAAAGTTCCCCTAAGGACAAAATAGTCGTGTTAGAGGGAGAATGCAAGGAAAACACAAATCAGCAATGCAACAACGATGGATTCCTGTCTGAGGGTACCTGTGGAACAAGGGGACCAAGTCCAAAAGTCACAAGCAGCTCGGAGATGGGCAGATGCCCAAGAAATGCCAGCGGTTGGTGCAAAGAAGCTCTTACTAGGCTGAAGAACTGTGAATACTGCAGGAACGACAAGGGCTAGAGACTTCCCCTTTGGAGGATGGATCCCCCACGCCTTGGAGAGTCGTGCAGAAGTGTTTTCCCGCCGGATGGACGCCAACAAGCCTTGCTACACGCAAATCGTGCGTTTGGCGTTTTTGGACGCTGCTGGGGCCCAGGAGGGACCAGGAGGTCGCAAATTGGACCTGCAGAGAGAGGGGACGTCGAGCAAGACAAAGAGCCCTCACTGAAGCAGGTAGCACCCGGAGAAGTGCCAGAAACAGGCACTACGAGGATGCGTGAAACGGTGCTCGCCGAAGTTGCACAAAGGAGTCCCACGTCGCCGGAGACCAACTTAGAAAGTCGTGCAATGCAGGTTAGAGTGCCGTGGACCCAGGCTTGGCTGTGCACGAAGGATTTCCGCCGGAAGTGCACAGGGGCCGGAGTAGCTTGCAAAGTCGCGGTTCCCAGCAATGCAGCCCAGCGAGGTGAGGCAAGGACTTACCTCCACCAAACTTGGGCTGAAGAGTCACTGGACTGTGGGGGTCACTTGGACGGTGTCGCTGGATTCGAGGGACCTCGCTCGTCGTGCTGAGAGGAGACCCAAGGGACTGGTAATGCAGCTTTTTGGTGCCTGCGGTTGCAGGGGGAAGATTCCGTCGACCCACGGGAGATTTCTTCGGAGCTTCTGGTGCAGAGAGGAGGCAGACTACCCCCACAGCATGCACAAGCAGGAAAACAGTCGAGAAGGCGGCAGGATCAGCGTTACAGAGTTGCAGTAGTCGTCTTTGCTACTATGTTGCAGGTTTGCAGGCTTCCAGCGCGGTCAGCGGTCGATTCCTTATCAGAAGGTGAAGAGGGAGATGCAGAGGAACTCGGCTGAGCTCATGCATTCGTTATCTAAAGTTTCCCCAGAGACAGAGACCCTAAATAGCCAGAAAAGAGGGTTTGGCTACCTAGGAGAGAGGATAGGCTACTAACACCTGAAGGAGCCTATCAGCAGGAGTCTCTGACGTCACCTGGTGGCACTGGCCACTCAGAGCAGTCCAGTGTGCCAGCAGCACCTCTGTTTCCAAGATGGCAGAGGTCTGGAGCACACTGGAGGAGCTCTGGACACCTCCCAGGGGAGGTGCAGGTCAGGGGAGTGGTCACTCCCCTTTCCTTTGTCCAGTTTCGCGCCAGAGCAGGGGCTAAGGGGTCCCTGAACCGGTGTAGACTGGCTTATGCAGAATTGGGCACATCTGTGCCCAACAAAGCATTTCCAGAGGCTGGGGGAGGCTACTCCTCCCCTGCCTTCACACCATTTTCCAAAGGGAGAGGGTGTCACACCCTCTCTCAGAGGAAGTTCTTTGTTCTGCCATCCTGGGCCAGGCCTGGCTGGACCCCAGGAGGGCAGCTGCCTGTCTGAGGGGTTGGCAGCAGCAGCAGCTGCAGTGAAACCCCAGGAAGGGCAGTCTGGCAGTACCAGGGTCTGTGCTACAGACCACTGGGATCATGGAATTGTACCAACAATGCCAGGATGGCATAGAGGGGGCAATACCATGATCATAGACATGTTACATGGCCATATTCGGAGTTACCATGGTGAAGCTACATATAGGTAGTGACCTATATGTAGTGCACGCGTGTAATGGTGTCCCCGCACTCACAAAGTTCAGGGAATTGGCTCTGAACAATGTGGGGGCACCTTGGCTAGTGCCAGGGTGCCCTCACACTAAGTAACTTTGCACCTAACCTTTACCAGGTAAAGGTTAGACATATAGGTGACTTATAAGTTACTTAAGTGCAGTGTAAAATGGCTGTGAAATAACGTGGACGTTATTTCACTCAGTCTGCAGTGGCAGGCCTGTGTAAGAATTGTCAGAGCTCCCTATGGGTGGCAAAAGAAATGCTGCAGCCCATAGGGATCTCCTGGAACCCCAATACCCTGGGTACCTCAGTACCATATACTAGGGAATTATAAGGGTGTTCCAGTAAGCCAATGTGAATTGGTAAAATTGGTCACTAGCCTGTTAGTGACAATTTAAAAGTAATGAGAGAGCATAACCACTGAGGTTCTGGTTAGCAGAGCCTCAGTGAGACAGTTAGGCACCACACAGGGAACATATACATGCACACCTATGAGCACTGGGGCCCTGTGTGACAGGGTCCCAGTGACACATACATATAGGCCACAAACCTATGAGCACTGGGGTCCTGACCAGCAGGATCCCAGTGACACATAACAAACATACTGAAAACATAGGGTTTTCACTATGAGCACTGAGGCCTGGCTATCAGGATCCCAGTGAGACAGTGAAAACAGTGACAAAACCCTGACATACACTCACAAACAGGCCAAAAGTGGGGGTAACAAGGCTAGAAAGAGGCTACCTTCTCACACACCCTCCTGTCTATCAGCTCCCCTGGTGACAGGGTCCTGTAAGAGACACCGCTCCCTGGTCTGGAAACCACTCCTAGCAAGCTGTTGGCCCTTTCCACAGGCAGTCCTCCTTCATCCTGGGAATCCAGAATTAGGTCATCCTCTTCCTCAGAATTTCCTGCTCCTCCTCTGGGATGTCTTTCCCTGAAACCTGGGCCTCCCCTCAGGCCCTCAAAGCCTTCTATAGTTCCACCTTCCTGGTAAAACCCCTTGTAGATACTTGAAAGTCCTTGCAGAAATCCTTCAGCTGTTGCACAGTGTAAGACTCCAACCTAGTCAGCTCAAATTTGATAACTGCAGGTGCGGCTTCTCCAGAGCAAGACATCCTTTAACAGAAAAATTCAAAAAGGCCATTTGGGGAGAATTGAAAAAACAAAAATGCCAATTGGTATAGGTCAGGTAAAAATGTCACCAATCAGGAGAAATAGGTTCAAATTGGTCTAAGTATAGAGTTGTAGTGAACACTGAATAACTATATGGTATTGCACAAACACAAGTTCTATCCTCACCACTGATCACCAATGTTAGAAACTGGGATTCTAGTTGGCAGTAGTATGTACCCTGTCCAAGTGGGGACCACAGTACTAGTCAGGGTAAGTCAATTACATGTTCTAAAGTAACATGTGCTCACCCTCTGGTAGCTTGGTACAGAGCAGGCGCACTTAATTTAGAAGGCAACCTGTGAAGTATTTGTGCAACACTCATACAGCAATCCCAGGGAAACACCACAAAAAGACTCCACACAGGTGTATTAAAATATAGAGATGATTAATCTGAAAAGGTTGAGACCAAAACAACAAAAATACAATGAATATTTACTTTTAAGAGGTATCACAACAAGTGCACTTTTTTATGGGACTCATTTTAGGATCCTTACGGTATTTTATGAGCGTATGGGTGCCCTTCTGTGAGGAGCGCAGTGCAGACTGATCGGGGCCATTTGGGACTGGCCTGGGTACAAAATAAAAGGTGTTTACCTATCAATCAATCAATCAACAATTTATATAGCGCGCTACTCACCCGCAAGGGTCTCAAGGCGCTGGATAGGGGGGGGGGGGGTCCATTACTGCTCGAAAAGCCAGGTCTTGAGTTGCTTCCTGAAGGAGAGATGGTCCTGGGTCTGCCGTAGGTGGATGGGGAGGGAGTTCCATGTCTTGGCCGCCAGGTAGGAGAAGGATCTTCCTCCGGCGGTGGTTCTGCAAATGCGTGGTACGGCGGCGAGGGCGAGGCTGGTCGATCGCAGCTGGCGGGTGGGCGTGTAGAAGGTGAGGCGGTTGTTGAGGTACTTGGGGCCCAGGTCGTGGAGAGCCTTGTGTGCGTGGGTGAGGAGTCTGAACGTGATTCTCTTGTTGACGGGTAGCCAGTGCAGGTCTCTCAGGTCGGCGGAGATGTGGGCGTGGCGGGGGATGTCCAAGACGAGTCGTGTGGAGGCCTTCTGTATGCGCTGGAGTCCTTTCTGAAGCTTGGCTGTGGTTCCTGCGGAAGGCAGAGAGCGCAGCAGAAGCTATAAGGCCGCTCTGGCCTTTGTGGTCCAGGAATGCTCCACTGCAGGTTGAAGGAGAAGTGATTGGAACTGGGATGGCAAGAAACAGGATTGCGCACAAGTGTAACTCACAAGTTGGGGAAGGCAAGCATGTGTAGCACATCAGTCAGTGGACAACACGGGTGGTGGCCCACACCAAAGCTGTTCTGAAGTCCTGATGAGATGAGCGGCAGGCTGCCACGAAGCCGCTCCAAAGTCCTGATTAGACAGGCAGCAGGCTGCAATGAAGCCACTCCAAAGTCTTGATGAAATGGGCGGTAGGCTGCAACAAGCCCCTTTAAAGTCTTGATGAAACGAGAGCAGGCTTCAATGAAACCTCTCAGAAGACTTGATTAAAAAGGAGCAGCAGGCTGCAACAAAGCTGCCCGAAGTCTTGATGAAATAATCAGCAGCCTGCAATAAAGCTGTCCTTGAGGCCTTTAATGTCCTGGAGACCTGTTGTAAATCCGGGGTCAAGTCAGCAAACCCTTGGAGTCACTCTGGGGGTGACTGTTGAATCTTGGGTCACAGGACAGAAATCAGAAGGCAGCAGGGCAGCACAGCAAGGCAGGTCAGCAGTTCCTTGAAACTATCAGGCACAGCAAACTGGCAATCCTCCAGCACAACAGTCTTTATTCCAGTAGAGTTTCGTGTAAGTCCAGAAGTGTACTTGCTGTCTTTAGTCGGTCAGAGACCCAGTACTTCTAATAAGTGCATTTGATGAGGGGGATAACTTTATATGGTTTCTGTGAAGTGCACATGCCCCCCTTTCAGCTCGGCCCCATCTCCAGGCTATCAGTGTGGAGGTAATCAGCCCGTGTGTGGACTCTCATCACTACCATTTGAAGTGTAAGTGTCTGCCCCTTCCAACCTCCACCTTAGGATGCAGATGCAGTTGAGTATCATGCGTTGTGGGTGTCTGGAGGGAATGCACATGTATAGCTCTCACCTAGCCCAGTTCAGAAGTGTATAGGAGACGGGCTGTAGTCACACAGGGCAGTGAGAGCAGAGAAATGCCCACTTTCAGAAATTTACATTTCTATAATAGTAATAGTAATACTAATAGTAAATCCCACGTTAACCAGTAAAGAAGGTTCATCACTACCATCCCAATGATACTAAACATGAGCTACTCCTCTCAGATTAAGAATTACAGCTTGAAAGTATTACAAGGAATTCCCAATGCTGGCCTTTTTTTTAAAAGGGCAGGCCTCACAGAAATGAAACATGGCTTTGGGAGTTTTTCATCACCAGGACATGAAAAACTTACAAGTCCTTCCTCTTACTTACATTGCACCCTCCCTAAGGGCTACTTACGGCATACTTTAGGGGTGACATATGTACAAAAAGAGGGGTTTAATGCTTGGCAAGAGGTTTTAAAGGCCAAGTCAGAGTGGCAGTGAGACTGCACACACAGGCTCTGCAGTGGCAGGCCACTGGGTGGCACAATCAGTGCTGCAGGCCCATTAGTAGCGTTTAATTTACAGGTCCTGAGCATATGGTAGACCACTTTACAAGAGACTTACATGTAAATTAAATATGCCAATTGTGGATACACCAATGTTACCATGTTTAGGAGAGAAGCACATATACGTTACCAGTGGTAAAGTGCTCAGAGTCCTAAGACCAAAAAAAAGATACAGCAACAAAGAAGGAGGTAAATGTCAAAAAGTCTGGGCTAAGATCACCCTAAGGATGCCAGGTCTAGCTATGATCATTACCAATACAGCCATGAATTGTCATGACTTGCTAATGTGGTCCATTTCTCCCCGTGGAAGTGGGTTGGACCTGCTGAAGCAGGTGTCTCAACTAAATGATTAATGAGTGTTTATGTAGTTTGAATAATGAATCTTGCAGAAAATGAAATAACATAGAAAAATAATGCACACGTTTGAAAATGTGACCTAGAAGAATGGCCAGCAATGTTCACGATACATAGAAATTAATGATTAATACTTCTGAAATATTGAAAATGTATTAAATTAATGTAGTAATAGGTAATATTAAGGGTTATGAAGTATGTAGTTTATTAATTGTATGCCTTAACTTAACAAGTGTCTTGGCCTATTTTGCCAGGCCTCATGCAGAAGCTGTATTTCTTAGCGGTTAATAAAAATGCTGACAGAGTGAACTGAACTGTGAAATGTCCATTGTCTTGTTAAAAGTGCTTAACCGAAGCTTTTCGTGAGAACCGACCAACAGGAGATGATGTTTGCTAGCAGTGTAACAAATCGTGTGTAATGTGTGTGAGATTTACTTTTGCAGGACGCGAAAAATGAAGACACTGACTGGAGATGAAGATGCAACAAAATTGTTACCGGACGAGCCGGATGATGAGGACATCGTAAAGTGGACCAATCAACTTCGTGTGAAGAGCGAAACATTAGAATTCATAATTTTGATATAGAAATAATATTGGGGAGTGTATAAACATATGACTGACTGACCAATAGGAAATTAGGGGATAGTTTAGGTGACTTTGATATAACAACGCGGCAGGGAAGAATTATTCAGACCAGATTTTGAGACAAGAGAGAGATATTTTCCAGATATTGAGAGAAGAGACTCAAGATTCTGTCATTGGGCTCATACTCTCTGACTGAGAGCCTGATGCTTTGCTGATCGAGTGATGACCTGAGGACGAAGACTGATTCTGCTTGCTGACCCATACCGAGGATAGGTAGATATGACAATGTGACTGTTTTGCATTTCATGCCTTTTCTTTCTAGGTACCAACTGCGCTGTTTTGACAAGATCCATAGCTAGATGTTTTTCCTAAATTTGTGTTCTAAATTGTTTTGCATAAAGCCCAACATGCTGATGCTAATCTGATGTTAGTTGAGGGCACTCAAACTTAACTAACGAATACAGGGACTAATGATTGCCAAGTTATCTTGCTGAGTTCTATGTATCATATATCCTTATTGCAGCTGATTCTGCTATTGATCTGCACCGTAACCTTAGAATGTGTAGGGATTCAAGCTTTGATTAGATTGCATTTCTTCCGCCGCTTTGGACAACCAGTATTGTTCTTATATGTGTTCCATTTGATTTTGAGATTAATCTACATGACTATAGTATTGTTAATATAAGGTAAATAAAAGTACTAAACTTTTACAAAAGGTGTGGTTATTCATGACTGAAAGGTCATGGTGCGTGAATTTACTAACTCCATTGATTATTGATTTTATTGATCACTAATGATTGTTGATTATTGTGAATTGATTATTTGTTCATGTACTGGAGCTCTGGCGAGAACATCTTAAACAAGTCAAAAGGTTCATTGACCTATTCACGTCCCCTTTTAAGTTTACTTATTAAGGTCTGATGCGCTAACACACCCTACAAAGTGCCTGCCCATGACTACTGATCGCTGGACCTGCACTGTGCTGTAGGTCCAGCACCTGCTGGAAAGTCTCCTACTTTTGCTTCTCCTTCTACAAGTGTGCTGGAGATCCTGGACCACCAGCCCTATCTGCTCCTCTACAGAAACTCATTGAAACCCATCACCTTTCATTGTTACCACCTCCTTCCAATACACCACTGTCGCCTGGATACTGGATCTCTTTGTGGGTCTGACCTGCTCTCTTGACTTCTGCCCTCAGCCTCCATCTCATGGTCGGGTATCTAGTTGGAATTTGGGAGTTGCCACAAAGCCAAACTGTAGCGCACCTGTCCTTGAACTGAGCTGCCGTTCTCTGTATAAGAACAACGCCTACTTCCTGATGTTTGAGAAATACAGCCAAGCCAATAAACTCTCGTCATGCTGGACCTGTGCTCATTTTCTCACTGATGTTCTGGGTAGTGTGTATTTGATTGGAGTGCCATCAGCAAAAAATAAACTTTCCTTGATCCATTCTACTACGGCACCGACTGCTGGAATGTGCAGGCGCCTCCACTGAATCTTGTCAAGGTTTTGAAGAATACAACAACCCCATCAGCTACTATTTCTCCGATGTCACTTACCTTGCTTACTCTGAATTGGGGCAGTATTGCAAACGTCCAGAAATAACTAATGATAACTTTTTTTCAGCCAAAGTGAATGTGACACAATTTTACAGTACGAAGAAGAAGAAAACCCCTTTGTGAACACCACTCTCCTTCTCTGTTGAAACCTCTGCCACACCCATTCCATCTGCTCTCATCTCTTTTACCCAATCGGATGTGCGCTCTATTCTCTCAACAACAGCAATCGCATCCTTCAAATCTTGGAATTCTTTCAGCAGAATGTCTGTGGAATGTGGATTATTGATGCAGCACACTATTTGAACACAGATCAATAAATCAACCAAGGTGTCAAATTCACAGGCTTTGGGTAGATTCTTAAGGAATGCCACATAATTACCTAGATCTTTTGCTGTTCTTCATTGCCTGCTGAAGAAGTTATGTTTTTTTCTAAAACTACATTAATCTTGTAGAGAATTATTACGCTAACGTTTGCACAGACAACGCATAAACGTCTTGTGGTTCCCCTTCACCTTCATCCAATGGGAATTTGGGTAAACATTTTTGAATGTTTTGCCCTTCCATCCCCAAATTATTTAACAGCACTCCCCTGTTTTCTCACAGGGGGAAATTCTCCCTTCCCCAATAATTATCATGTAAGAGATGAATACTGTCTTCCAACATTTCCAAGGAAGCAGGGCCTCACCTACTACCAAAATAAATTGGGCGGTGGAGGAGCTGAGGCGTACAGGTGACTTTCATTTTCTGCTGGTCAGCAATCAGTAACTGCAGAATGTAAATGTATCCACAAAGAGGAGAAACATGTAATGTGCAAATATGCAGGACAGTAAAAATATTGAAAAACAAATATGGAAGAGAAAAACATCAACAGCTCAAACTCTGCAAACCAGTACAATTGTCGCCCAGGGTGTCTCAACCCAATCCCCTTGCTTTAGCAGCTACAGCAGGGGTGAGGTTTTTGATGGGCCTCTTCTGTCTGCAACTCAGAACACAAAGGCTTATAACTAACACAAAAGCTTGGGAAGGTGAGTGAGTGAAAGAGGGGATGGATGGATGGATGTGTGACTGAAATGTTGGATGGGTGGGAAGGTGAATGGGTGGATGGATAGATGCATGGATGGATGGATGAATGAGTGAATTAATGGATGTAAGGATGGGTGAGGAGAAGGGAGGATGGATGGGTCAATGTATGGATGGATGATGAGAGAAAGGATGGATGGATGAGTGAAAAGATGGATGGATGAGTGAAAAGATGCATGATAAGTGAAAGACTAAATGGGTGATGGATTTATGGATGGATTGAGTGAAAGGCTGGATGAATGGAGTGAAAGGATGGATGAATGGACAGTTGAATGTGTGCATGGGTGGAAGAGTAAAAGGTTGGTTGGATGGATGTGTGAAAGGATGTATGTATGTATGGATGAGTGAAAAAATAGACGAACGAGTGAAAGGGAGTATAGATGGATGAATGAAAGGATGGACGGATGGATAAGGGAAAGGATGAATGGATGATTGAGTACATGGATGGATGCATGATGGATGGATCTTTGAGTGGAATAGTGGATTAATGGGTGAGTGAGAAGGTGGATGGATAGACGCATGGGTGAATCATTGAAAGGAAGACTGTGAATATGGATGAGTGTAAGGGTGGATGGATGGATGATGAGAAAAAGAATGGATGAGTCAGTGAAAGGAGAGATCGATGACTGAAAGGGTGAATGAATGGATTTATAAGTGGACGGATGAATGGATGGACTGAGTGAAAGGATGGATGGATGATTGAACGATGGATGAATGAGTGAGTGAAAGGATGGATGTAAGGATGGATGAGAGACAGAATGGATTGATGAGTAAAAGGGAGTGTAAATGGATGTCTGGATGAAAGATTGGATGGATGAGTAAAAGTGTGACTAAATGGGTGATTGAGTGAAAGGCTGGATGAGTGAGTGAAAGGATGGATGGATTAGTGAATGGGTAAATGAATGAATGGATGAGTGGATGGAGCAGTTGAAGGGAGGATAGATGAGTGAAAGGATGGATCGTATTAAAATAAAGGATGGATGGATTAGTGAAAGGGAGGATGGGTGGATGGAGTGAAAGGATGGATGGATGAATGGATGAAAGAGGGATGGATAAGTGAAAGGGTGGACAACTGAGTGAAAGGATGGATAGATTTGAAGAAAGATGGATAGGTTTAGATATGGATGGGTGGACGTATGAAAGGATTAGTGATAGACTGAATGTTGGATGAATGATTGAAATGATAACAGAATGCAAAGGTGAAATGGTGGATATCTGGGCTGGATGAAAAGATGAATGGATAGATGTTTGGATAGAAAAGACAAGCAAGCTCTTCTGGGGAGGCTCACAATGACTTGCTTTGCTTGCTTGGTGCCATAAGAGCTTTGGTTCAACGTGGGGGATATTTTAATTTTTTGCTACTCCCTTGTTGTCACCCAAACTAGACACAGAGTTTACGCAGTAGTTGTTTGCGGAGACACAGTACCCCAAGAAGAGAAGTTCACCGATAATCCAAGCACCACACAGATAACTGTTCCCTGCAGTTGGTTTGCATTTGTCTTCTTTCCGTGACAGGCGCCTATTGAAAAGCAGTGATCTCCACTACAGCACCTTAGTGCTACTTTCTCTTCCATCTGTTGAAGTCTGATGCTGTGTTTGAGAGTTGCTTCCATTCCAGCATTGCAGCCCCTTTCACTGCGGCTGCCACGTATGCGTGACCCGCATAGATTAAAGCTCCAGCCCTCACGAAGGTACGCATACACGATGGTACAAGAATGCATGCAGTGATTGTTCTCTGAACACACGCATTTCTGCACCTCTTGCAACCCACCTTAATTACCCACATCTTACCTCCTTCACACTGGTGACAAGGTGGTGGTGGGGCAATGGGGCGTGAACATGTGGGATGGCTGAGGTGGGAGGGAGATGCGAGGGGAACTGTGGGAGTAAAGAAGTGTTAAACCAGGTTCCTGGAGCGTATTAGAAGAAAAAAAAAATGTAAACAGTTTGTGAAGAATATACTGACCGGTCAGAGGGAAACTGCTGCATGCACAAGCTTCTTGCCTACAGGTCAGTGGCCCTCTCTAAAGGCTGGCACTCTGGGCCTAGATCGTCCATGCCAAAATCCAGCCCTGTTCATAGGCCTGAAAAAAACAGGCGCAATACCGTACCAATCTAAGTACCCAAATGAGTTTCTGTAGAAGCCCCTCAATGACCAAATTGCTTTGTCACATGATGGCTTCCTACTTAAAGTTTGAAGACCAATAACTCCAAATGGCCTTAAAGCTAGTTACACAAAGTTACAGAGGTGTGGAATAGAAAATGCGAATACGTTTCAGGCACAGTAATGCATTTCTGGCTCCACACTGCCACAGATGCTTTAATGCAACAAGCTAACATCCACCCACTTTAGCAGCCTGCGAAGTCTATAAAGGGAGCTGACAGTGGTATACAGCACTTGGGAAGCTTCATAAAATACTTTCTACTCATCACTTTGATTTAAATGGAGAAGGTATTAATTTAAATCCCTTATGTTTGTACTAAATACTGTAATGCTGACCTGGAATGACACAGGGGTTTGTGTAGTTCTACCGCTAGCCCCCTGCCCAATCCTAGTTCTTGTGTCCATGTGTTGTGTGGGGTTCATCTCCCAATAAACTCCACAGGCACCAAATGATGAAGCACATACACCAAGATTCAAGAAACACCACTACTGCTTCCAACTGTCTAATAATCCAGGCTTATTCTATGTGATTTCACATGGGTCTGCAAATAGAAGTGCACAATACACAACACTCCCCTCTTCAGAGAAGAATGAGGAGCAAGTTGATGAGGCAACAGGACAGGAAGAGGATTTTCCCCAAGGGGTAGCTTTGTATGTGTAGTCCAAGGCTGGTAGCAGTGTGTCCTCTCACCCCATCGAGACTGGACGCTAGTATGCTGGAAGACTGAAAGCATGAGAGGAAAATGCAATTGAAATTGGTCACCCCTGCTATGAAGGACAGCACTGCCCTCACTGCTCATGGAAAAAGGCTGTGCTGGCCACAGAGGAGGTTAAGGTAACTGGTGCTCTGGCTGCAAAGGAGGAGGAGGCATACATTGCTCTTGAGGAATCACGGCTTCCTATTGAAGAGGCGAAGTCAGCTGCTGCAGTGCCTGGTGTGAAACAAGCAGCAGCCCCTGCACAGAAGGAGAAACAGCTGGCCTTGGAGCTGTGGAAGGCCATGCTGGCCCAGGAGAGGAGTCAGTGCAAGAAGGAGTTACGGGATCGCCTCAGTGAGGAGTGTGGCAGTAATACTGAGGTATCCAGGCAGGGTGATTACACAGTTGTTAATCCTAACAATCTTGTCAAAGTGCAACATGACATGGATGAGTGTTTTGTTGCCTATGAAGTTACTTTTCAAATGTATGAATTAGAAGAGGAGTTCTGGTGGTGAGGGGTTGCTTGCATAGGCATATGCCTTCTGTTTGATTCTATACAACCTAATATTTGAATCAAATACTTACCAGCTCGTGTTCCACCACAATAGTCTTGGATCTAGAATTCCTAACTGTTTATTAGGCCAGCACGTCTGAATCAGTAGTGTGGCGAAGCACCTGCTCTAGCCAAAAAACACAAGGGTGCCCAATTTTCAGAGTATTGTCAGAAAGCCTGCCCTAATAAGGGCAGACCTTACAACATTATTTGCACCATTTTTTGCCTGTCCTGGAACCACAATGCAGAGCACTGCACATAGCTGTCCTGTCCAGGAAATACATCTTCAAAGGCCCCCCATTCTCTGACAAAGATTCCCGTTGCATCAGGTAGAAATAGAACATACAATTTAAATTGTTAATAATGCAGACTGGCCCGTAATGTATCCATTGCATGGTAGTCTAGCCTGCCACAATTATGCAGTTTCAAATAAAATGCCCTTGCTATTTCACCGGATATCCTTTTGGAGAAAAATCAGCACATGCAGAAATCCCTAACTTTAACTTTGATGGGAAGGATGTACAAGCAGAAGCTGTGCCCCAACACCCTTGCAGTTTGGTTTTTCACTTGTCAAATCTTCCCTCTCCACGTTGCTTGTTTCCAACTGTGATAAAAGTACCCTAAGGTTATTGTCAAGGCAACTGGAAGTTTGCGACTGGGAAGGACAAAATTATGGAGCAGAGCCAATTCAATTATGTGACAATTTGTGCGTTTTGGGCCAAATAACATTTACCTTAAAGCCGCTGCATATATTATTTGATTGATGAGGACCTAGCAGCTTCAAGAACAATAACGTTTTCGAAATCATAACAAAACAAGCATTGCCAATGCCAAAAGGCATCCAACACTATTTCTACTGCCTTTGCCTATGCTTGTTTGAACAGGGTTTTGCGTGCAGAGCTTCCCCAACACCCCAGAGTGTCTCACATCACAAACCCTTTGGGGCTTGTCTATGTACAAATCACATCTGAGCTAGGGGGAAAGCAGGGTGTGTCAGTCTCTTAATTGCACAGCTGAATGGATGCAAGTGCGTTAGCCAACTCAGTGGTATCCTGCAGCAAAAGGAAAATGAGGAAAAGGAACCAATAACTTAAGGGGTTGGATGGGAATAGATGATATTGAAGAGACAAGCTTTGAGGTGCTTGTGAAAGAACAGATGATTACTTGGAGACAGAAGGTGCAGAGGAAACGAGTTCCAGTTCTGTATTAGGAGAAGAAAGGTCCTGCCAATCCATGCCTGCCCCGTGAGAAATTTGCTGCTCACCCCTTACTTCTCAGAGCCCTGAAATCCTCTATGGTACAGACATTTGTATGTAAAGAGAGTGACACTTATACTCACTCGTCGGCCTCTGGAACTTCAGTGTGCCCCGCTTGCTCTGTTTCCCAACCCTCGGCGGAATACTCTTGTGTGAAGTGGCAGAAATCAATTCACGTTACTATGTGTATTGCCGATTAGAGACTTGTAAATCAACTGCGCTCTTGTTCCCCGTATTATTGAACAGGGATTTTCACGTTTTAATGTGTCCCCTGTAGCTTCCAGTTTTAATTAGCACTTCCAATTCACATTGGCAATGGAAGTGGTTGCCACTAAAGAAATGATGCATGTCACATCTCAGCCTGTCCTTCTCCATACGGTTCTCCAGTGCAAGGTTGTTGAATGCAGCCTGCTCTATAATAATATTTAGGTAGCACCAAGTTGCAAAACAGAGGAACCAATAAAATTTATGTCCACGATTATATCAACCGATATTTGGACACAGTTTGTTTTTTAACCAAATACTGTATAGCAGGAGGTGAGAATTATTACGCGTCTAACCTAATATTTAAAAGCATTTCCCCGCTGCATTTATGGAGGTAGCATCATGCTATGCAAAAAAATACATTCATAATAAATAATGTCAAATATCACAACTAAATCATTGTTAGGAAAGGGGGCAAAGTAAAATGATAAAAGTGCATGTTGCCCAGGTGAACATATGGAAGTATGTGGAACATCTTACAGGCCAGAGGTTCACTTTTCCAGTCTAACCAATGCGCTCAACGAGATCAGGCGATGACCTGCTGCATGGAAGTGATAGGCACATGCATCATCACCAGAGTGGTGCCCTTCTTTTTTCCTCGTCTCCGGAGAGAAACAAGCCTAGTTGTGGCAAACGTCTTAGATACCATCCAGACACCTCAAGGAAACCCTTACCTCAGTATCGCCATGATGGCCATTGTGATTATCTTAAGAGAATGGTAGTTGTATTTCCACATATATATGAACAATACTGAGAGCTCTCGTCAACTGACGTGTGCTCCTGAAATGATTAGACCCATATTTGTGGACTTTGTGGTGCAGGGCAGCGCAGCGCAGCTCAGCGCAGCAAGTAACCCTACTGTGCTGCCCTGCGTCCCAAGAAAAGGGCAGGAACGCAAGGTATTTAAAAAAAATACCGCACATTCTTGTCTTTTCCTCTGCGCTGGCACCCTTTAGGCAGCTTAACGCAGGCATCCTTGCACCATGGTGCAAGTGTGCCTGCGTTGCATGTAGGATTGTGTTGTGCAGAAAAAAAGATCCGTCCTGCACAAAAACTATCAAGAGAGGCTTTTTTCCTCTTTCTATGTGTGTTGAAGAATGCAGCACACGTAGAAAGAAGGAGAATTAAACATACTTTTCCTCTTTACTCCTCTCCTGGGAATGTGTATATTTGGGAATGCATCAAAATCAATGGATGGTGCATGGGAACACCCATGGAAACGCCTCCCTGGTGCAAAAGTAATGTAACATAGAAATTTGACTGTGTTACATTCCTCGAGATTTATGAAGCCATGCATGGCCACACTAGATGGCCTTCTATAGCTTCATAAATCTCACTTAAGGTTTGCGTCACTCTTGCACAACATTGCGTGGTGCAAGAGTGATGCAAACCAGGTCATAATTATGTCCCTTAGTTCATTTTCCAATGGCCTTTAAGGCCTCCAACATTGTCCAATGATATTTAAAATCTGGAGGAGTGGGAAAGATCTGGGTTTAATCCATTGTTCTTTTGCTCAGCATGACATGATCCCTGTTTCCGGTCCAGGGAGGACCTGGCTTGGTAATTCGGGCTGGCAGGGTCAAGAATGATTTGTATATGGTTAGGTCCAAACTGGGGTGGCGTGGTGAGCAAAAAAATGATGTATGAAACCTAGATCTTTCTGACTGGGGTAACTGTTTGCATTGTTCAGCATTCCGCCCATCATTTGTTCTTTTTGCATTTGTTGCCCCAAGTGGGAAGGGTATACCCAGACGTGGGTCCTGTGCTCACCGCACCACTGGATTCAAGCTAGTCTAGTCCTGAAACCGGTTCTAGGATGCTTTTGTCTAGTCCAGGGAGGACCTGGCTTGGCAGTTTGGGCTGGACTGTTCCCATGGGGAACATGGTCAAGACTGATTTGCATATGGCTAGGTCCAAACTAGGGTGGCCTGGTGAGCAAAAAAACGATGGATTGAACTCAGATCATTGTGACTGGGGGTAAACATTTGCATTGTTCAGTATTCTGTCCATCATCTGTTCTTTTTGCATTTGTCACCCCAAGTGGGAAGGGTATGCCCAGACGTGGGTCCCGTGCTCACTGCGCCACTGGATTCAAGCTAACCTAGCTTACGAAAGGTGATACCCTGACCACCGGTCCTAGCATGCTTGATTCCGGTCAAGGGAGGACCTGGCTTGGCAGTTCGGGCTGGACTGTTCCCTAGGGCTAACCTGGTCAAGACTAATTTGCATATGGCTAGGTCCAAACCGGGGTGGCGTGGCAAGCAAAAAAACAATGGATTAAATCCAGATCTTTATGACTGGGGGTGAATGTTTGCATTGTTCAGTATTCCGTCCATCATCTGTTCTTTTTGCATTTGTCGTCTCAAGTAGGAAGGGCATGCCCCTAAGAGGGTCCCGTGCTCACTGCGCCACTGGATTCAATCTAGCCTAGCTGATGAAAGGTGATACCCTGAAACCAGTCTTAGGATGGTTGTTTCCATTCCAGGGAGGACCTGGCTTGGCAGTTCGGGCTGGACTGTTCCCATCGGGAACAGGTTCAAGACTGATTTGCATATGGCTAGGTCCAAAATGGGGTGGCGTGGCAAGCAAAAAAACAATGGATTAAACCCAGATCTTTATGACTGGGGGTGAATGTTTGCAGTGTTCAGCATTCCGTCCATCATCTGTTATTTTTGCAGTCATTTTTCATTTGCCTGTAGCTGGGTAGTTGTCTTTGAAGTTAATTAAGTTGCCACACACAGCCCAGATGCTCCTCCAACCTGAGGAGCAGAACACATCACAACAGCCACAGTCTTTGTCTCTCTCAGAGCAAATTCACAGCTCATCATGGAAGCTATTCAGCTCTTGTGTGACAGTTGGAAGCTTATGCAAATGGGCTTCTAGAGGCTTTAGGCATGGACAAGGCAACTTTCTTAAAGTACCTTTATTAGAAATCTGACTTTACCAGAGAATTGAACTTGTTATAAATATTCTAAAAACTCCAAGAATGAAATGTATAACTGTTTCCTAGGTGGAGATAACATTATTAGATTTAATATTGTATCCCAAAGCTTTTCTATGGAACAGCCATCCCTGCTACAGAGGAAATAGTATTTTGAGGCCCTTTCACTGTAAAGACATCTAACATTAAACCTACTTTGGAATAGCATGCACCCTACTTTATGGGCAGTAAGCCTCACTTGGAACTGACTTATTAATATATTAACAGAGCCATTAGGCCTTTCAAAATCATTGTTTTGGGATGTCAAATTTGCAGTTTAAAATCTGCACACACAGGCTACTCTAGGCTTGCACTTATGCTTTCAGTCATGTTTGCACTGTTACTGTTGTGGGTGGCACAATTGGTGCAGCAATCTAGTAGTGACATTTAAAATGCAGGTTGTGGATACACTTTGTACCAAATACTATAGACTTATAGGTAAGTTAAATATGCAAATTTGGAATAGCATGCACACTACTTTATGGGCAGTAAGCCTCACTTGGGACTGACTTATTAATATATAAACAGAGCCATTAGGCCTTTCAAAATCTGCACACTCAGGCTACTGTAGGCTTGCACTTATGCTTTCAGTCATGTTTGCACTGTTACTGTTGTACACTTTGTACCAAATACTGTAGACTTATAGGTAAGTTAAATATACAAATTTGGAATAGCATGCACCCTACTTTATGGGCAGTAAGCCTCACTTGGGACTAACTTATTAATATATAAACAGAGCCATTAGGCCTTTCAAAATCTGCACACCCAGGCTACTGTAGGCTTGCACTTATGCTTTCAGTCATGTTTGCACTGTTACTGTTGTGGGTGGCACAATTGGTGCTGCAATCTAGTAGTGACATTTAAAATGCAGGTTGTGGATACACTTTGTACCAAATACTATAGACTTATAGGTAAGTTAAATATGCAAATTTGGAATAGCATGCACCTTACTTTATGGGCAGTAAGCCTCACTTGGGACTGACATTAATATATAATCAGAGCCATTAGGCCTTTCAAAATCATTGTTTTGAGATGTCAAATTTGCAGTTTAAAATCTGCACACTCATGCAACTGTAGGCTTGCACTTATGCTTTCCGTCTTGTTTGCACTGTTACTGTTGTGGGTGGCACAATTGGTGCTGCAATCTAGTAGTGACATTTAAAATGCAGGTTGTGGATACACTTTGTACCAAATACTGTAGACTTATGGGTAAGTTAAATATGCAAATTATGGGTGCACCCAATTTCAACATGTTTA
Organism: Pleurodeles waltl; assembly: GCF_031143425.1. NCBI lineage: Eukaryota > Metazoa > Chordata > Amphibia > Caudata > Salamandridae > Pleurodeles > Pleurodeles waltl. The sequence goes on along the minus strand of NC_090443.1, from coordinate 640,291,057 downwards.
GGGGTCACAGTACATGCCCTTTGGCACTGGTTAACAGAGTCCTATCGTGCAGACTCAAAAACAGAACACCAGTTCAACAAAATGGGGCTGATCATGCGAAAAGAGGAATTTTCCTACAGTGACCATGACCTGTTTAAAACTAACATGAAGAAAAACTAGCATCCCTGTTAAAATCAAAATGTTTCTACCCTCCTGCAATTAAAAGGGAAATAAGCTAACATCTTCGAAGAGCACTACTATTATACAGTTCCGACACATCAAGTAGGACTGTGTATCCGGTCAATATAAACATCACTGTATAGGGACTATTGGCCATATTTATAATTTTAAGCGCAAAACTGTGTTAGCGCAGTTTTGTATGTAAACGTATAGCACCGGCTAGCGACATTCCTGGTTGCCAGCCAGGCACCATATTTGTGGAATGGCGCTAGCCGGTGCTAATGCCCTGTTAGCGTCCTTGTACAGGTTGCTAACTGGGTGGGGGAGGCGTAGAGGAAACCAAAACTTGTGCCCTGAAATATGGCACTACAATGTTTAGAGGCAAACAAATGCCTCTAAGCAGTGTAACGTAATTTCCTGGTGCACAACTCCCATGGACATGGCTCCTGTCTTAGTAAAGACAGGAGCCATGCCCACCACCCCAATGGCCATGCCCAAGAGGCAAATGTCCCCTTGGCATTGCCATTGGGGTCAGCGCCATGCAGGGGGGCCCAAAGTCAGGGACCCGATTGGGAAAAAAATAAAATATAGATATATACTTACCGGGACTTACCTGGGATGGGCCCCCATCCAGTGGTGTCCCTCTGGTGTGAGTGAGGGTGTCCCTGGGGCCAGGGAAGGGCACCTGTGGGCCCTTTCCATGGTCTCTGACCATGGAAAGAGCCCACAGGTCCCCTAACACCTGCCCATACCCAGGTGTTAAATAATGGCGCTAAGCAAGCTTAGCGCCATTATTTAAGGCCCCGATCCCCCGTGCTTGAGTTTAGCACGAGGGGATAAATATGACTTTAAGACCATATCGTCATTTTCTGGATGGGAATGCCTACCATGCATCTTATTGATGTAAGGTAGGTTCTCACATCTGGAAAATGCTGATAACTCCACATCTTTGTCGCTAGACGGGTCTAGCGGCAAAGTATAAATATGGAGTTAGGTTTGCGCTGAAATAACGCTAAAAAAGAATGATGCTAATTCAGCGCAAACAGGGTATAAATATGCCCCAAAGTTCGCCTCTACCATCGGGAAATGTTGACATGGATTTTCTAGTAAGCTCACAGTGCCCCATCCGAACCCATAAACACACCAACCTACCAAATGGTATTTGCAACCTCGAACATGACTACTCAGATTTCCAAGGAAATCATGGAAACAGATCTACCCTTAGTTTTCACACTGCGTACCCAAGATAAGATACAAGAAAGAATAAGGCAATGTGGTTTCAAATATTTATTGCAACAGTCTTATTCTTGTGTAAAAACATGAGCTGTGGTTATTAGGCAAACAAGACAAAGCATCATAACCAGCATTAAAAAATGGTGCAAAAGATAAACAGTTCGACCATGATAATTTTAATATGCTGGCACACTCCTATCTGTTACAACCTACACTGTCAACAAAATAATGGGAGAACCCTCTTCCAGATCAATTGGGATAGCCTAACCCATACCTGAGTAAGATGTACAGGGAGACCGGTCTGGTGTAGTGCAGGCAATTGTCCTTTGCAGAGTGGAGGTCAAAGTCAGCAGGGCTGCATTTTGGTGACAGTGTGGCACCTTCCAGGATAATCCTAGCAGAAGCGCTCTTCTACTGAATGTAGGATGAGATAGTTTTTATAATACAAGCAGCATTGGTATTGCACTGTGTCAAATGTGCAGAATTAATGCAATGGTATGCCTGCAAATGAGAAGCTGTCTCCACGGACAATCATTATACTTAGGGCATCACATTCTGTGTTCTTAGGCTTGGACAGACTGTACAGACTGGATGGCTGCGCCACTTAGAAGAAACATGCTACATGTACAATGATTTCCCAGTACATTATCATATGAGTGAAAAGTTGAGTAAAGAGTCACAATCAGAAAGAAAGTTAAAACATGGAATATAAAATGGAGGTTCTACATGGTCCCTGTCTTGCTCCATACCACCATCAACCTATATCATAGGAGTACATATGCCACCTACCTTGCCCCATGATTACTGAGTATTTGAATTCTCCATAGACCTACCAAACACTTGTAAAACTCATCCCACCTTGCAGGCACTACATACATAGTAGATTCACTCCATTAGGAGAAGGCTGCATGAGGTCAGATGCCTTCATTGTGCTTTTCTACTGAGCCAGTTTTTAGAGGGTCACAAACCTCTGATTGGGCCTCACCTGGTTTTCTTTCCCACCATCCTATGCAATCCTCAGTACCAAATGCTTTAAGGTGTTGGAAAAGTTCCTCCTGGTCAGTACTGCAGCCACTTAGCCCCTTGCTCCGCAAGGCAGGCTTCCAAGCAGCAGATCACTCTCCAGCTATGTCTCCAGTAGGTTCCAATCCTCTGTGGTCAGTTGAGCTCTCTTAGAGTCAGGAGTCCTTTTGCTTTTTGTGTCCTTGAAGTTGTCAAATAGGAGGCCAATCAACCTCCCTGGGAAGCAGTTACAGTCCAGGGTTCCAGCAGGATTCAGGAAGTTTTTGAGTTTGTCCTCTTTTTCAGCAGGAATCAGCGTTCCTCTTTAGTCAGAACCTTCTACTTGAGGAGTCTTTCCAGGCCCAGATGCAGGAATGTTTGAGGAGACGCAGTAGCCAGCAATTGGAGATATTCTACCACACAATCTTAACTATTTCTTTTAGCCCCTGCCATAGTTTGCAGTGCTTCCACTTTACCTTACTGTATAATTTAGCAAGGAGCCCCTTTTTATGTCCTGCTTTCACCTGCTTCCTTCACCACCCTCCTATTTGGATACCATTTCATACCTTCTAAAAGGGACAACACTTTTTTTGTTCCCTACTGTGAATGGGACACGATTGTATGTAAGGATCCTTGGAATGAATTGAAAAAGTTCTCATTGGCATCTATAAGTCAAAATATGTAGTGGTAAAGTAGCCTTTGTGCTGCCAACTGTCCATGTCCACTCCCAGATAGCTAATCTTTGGTAAGTGGTCAGCAGTCAATGCCCCTCTGCTCTTCTTTGGCTCAGAAACAATGTAATCTCCTCTGAGCTAGGGCCATTAACTCAGCCAAGGATGTGCATTCCAAATCTGAATAAGCGAAGTAGCAAAACTGGTTTTAGGCTAGTTTTGTCTCAAGCTGCGCAAAGTACATTGTTACAAAGTTACATTTTGAATTGTTATGTTATCAAAAATTTATTTCACCATTAAATCAGATTTTGAATATGTGGTAAGAAATAACTTTGAAGCATTTTTCCAGAATTTCTTCAAGCAGAGATATACATTTTTTTAACCCTTTTAATGCAGTGAACAGGCCGGTACCGTCCATTGCATTACCTCTGTAGTGTGGTGGAGGTGAGCAGTTAACACATTAAAGGACAGTAAATTATTCTGAGGCAAGTGCTAGAAGGACTTTCTTTTAAAAAAATAAAGTTGGCTATGAGAGAAGAACTTCCATTAGGTCCTGACTTTGTTTTTTGTGTGATTGTGGAGCTGTCAGTGTACACAATGCTCTGACATGACTCAACTGGAACTGAAAGTAGGTGGTGCCATTAGCTGCTGTCTACTTTCAATGTGATCACTACTTGGGGGACATGACTCAGCTCCCCCAAGCATTGATCAAAGCAGGACAGGTACAGAAATGTGAGGAAAGTGTGTAACTTTAACCAAATATTGAGCTTTCAGGGCCATTCTGGCAAAGAAAGTGGGATACACACAAGTCACACCATTCTGGACTCCACTAGATTTCTAGTTTCCAGAAATGCCTGTTTATATTATGTTTCTCTGGGTGGCAGTCCAGCCTGTGCCCAAAAACATAAGATACCCACATTGGCAAAACAGGTACATTTTCAACTAGAAATGTTGATGTCTCTACATTGTGTTTTAGGACACTTCCTTACATGGGCACTAGGCCCAATCACACAAGCAGAGTGCCATTCAGAGACATGTGGGAATAGTGGGTTTTAGGAATGTAGTGGATCCTTGCAGATCCAGATCTTTCCCTCACAGAGATGTCAGGATAATGCATGATGGTAGCCAATGTTTGAAGAACATTCTTTGAAAGAAAAAATAATCATCCACAAAAGTTGCATCACACTGGACTCTCCTAGGTATCTCTCAGAAATGTCTTTGGTAGGTTTCCCTGATTGGCGGCTAGGCCTAGGCCCAAATACTGCAGCCACCCACATGGCCAAATGGGTCAGCTTTCAAGACAAAAATTTGATATTGGTGTGTTACATTTTTTGTGTGCTTGTGGAGCTGTCAGTGTACAAAATGCTCTGACATGACTCAACTGGAACTGAAAGTAGGTGGTGCCATTAGCTGCTGTCTACTTTCAATGTGATCACTACTTGGGGGACATGACTCAGCTCCCCCAAGCATTGATCAAAGCAGGACAGGTACAGAAATGTGAGGAAAGTGTGTAACTTTAACCAAAGATTGAGCTTTCAGGGCCATTCTGGCATAGAAAGTGGGATACACACAAGTCACACCATTCTGGACTCCACTAGATTTCTAGTTTCCAGAAATGCCTGTTTATATTATGTTTCTCTGGGTGGCAGTCCAGCCTGTGCCCAAAAACATAAGATACCCACATTGGCAAAACAGGTACATTTTCAACTAGAAATGTTGATGTCTCTACATTGTGTTTTAGGACATTTCCTTACATGGGCACTAGGCCCAATCACACAAGCAGAGTGCCATTCAGAGACATGTGGGAATAGTGGGTTTTAGGAATGTAGTGGATCCTTGCAGATCCAGATCTTTCCCTCACAGAGATGTCAGGATAATGCATGATGGTAGCCAATGTTTGAAGAACATTCTTTGAAAGAAAAAATAATCATCCACAAAAGTTGCATCACCCTGGACTCTCCTAGGTATCTCTCAGAAATGTCTTCGGTAGGTTTCCCTGATTGGCGGCTAGGCCTAGGCCCAAATACTGCAGCCACCCACATGGCCAAATGGGTCAGCTTTCAAGACAAAAATGTGATATTGGTGTGTTACATTTTTGGGACTTTCCTGTCTTGGGATCTAGGCCCAGCCAAACAAGTGGGGTACTGTTTTTTTCAAGATAAGTGTTGAAACACTGGGTGTTTTTAGGAATATTGTGGATTCTTGCAGATTCTGGAAGATTCCCTCACAGAAATATGAGGAAAATGTGTGATTTTAGCCAAAGGTCGACATTTGCAGGCAATAAGAAAAGGTTTTGGGTTTCCGTGCAAGTCACACCATCCTGGGCTCTCTTGGGAGTCTAGTTTTGAGAAATGTCTGGGTTTTGTAGGTTTTCCTAGGTGGCAGCTGAGCCTATGCTAAATACTGCATCTATCCATATTGCCAGAATGGATCAACTTATCAACTTGCAAGTCAAGCATTTTGATGTCTCCTTGTTGCATTTTAGGGCCTTTCCTTTCATGGGTGATAAGCCCTGCAATACCGCCCAGCAATACAGGTGGTCTATTATGGCCCTTTCATCTCCTCCATCCTCACAAGCCGGGCCATAGAGCACGCTTGGGAGGGTGAAGTAATGTCAACGCCACATCGATGCGCGCTCTAGGGCCCGCTCCGACCCAATGCCCATCACGATGCATGCAAGGCTAGTCTTCTAATTATTATCAAAACACAGGGCCCGTTTCCCTTTGTGAGAAAGTACATGTTGTCTTATCAGGGCGATGGTGCTTACATTGTCCCAGACTTACAACTAATGCCATTCGCACTCATACTCATGTCTAAGGTAAAAACTCATGTCTAAGGTAAAAGTGTTACTGATCAAGAGTGTTTCTGTCATAAACAACAGTTAAAAATAATGCTTTATTTTACAGTGCCAATATTGTTGATCCTGGGACTACAAGTCCCAACTGTCCTTTTGACAGCCACCTTGGGCGGGGCACCTGCTATTTAAGACAGCCCCACCCCACTGTCAGCGCTCACTGTTCTGGATTCCTGTTGGGGTTGATGCTCCGGAGTAGCCGTCCCTTTTGGCAGCTCTTTGATCCTGGGAGATGCACTCATTTCGTGCTGCTCCATTCTGGTGCTTCTTCTTGACACTGAGACACGCGGTTATCTTCTCGCCGGCTACCGCAGTACACTAGGGCTCAGTGCTCTGTTGCCTAATCAAGCAGTAAGACGGAAAACATTTTTCTCCTGCAATCCATTTATTTTCATTTCTCAATCCATCAGCACTTGGTAAGTTCACTGACGGATACATTATTTACTCTATAGAAGTTAAAGGGGAGTTTGTTTTAAAACTGAACCCTTTCCATTGCTGTTTCTCTATTTTCAAGCCATTAGAATTTTTACTCCAATATCAATGTTAAACAAGCAGGTCGATAACGAAGTTGAAACAAAAGAAAAGTATGTCTGAAAGATTTTTGAAGTGTGGGGGAACACTCAGAGTGATACACGTGAAATGCGCTTGTCCTAATGATATTTTAAGACAACATTTAAGTATGTGATGAAGCAGGGAGGTTCACAAAAGGTCAATTAACTCCTCCTTGAGATCTTATCAAGTGAGGAATATTGTGTGTTTTAATTTTCCAGTAAGATTACCTACTTATTTTTCCTCAGATGGTTCATATGTTGGCATACTAATCATTTTGTTCCACAGGTCTTCTTCCCCACTGTTCCATTCCAATACCCTTTCCCCTTTCCTGGCCACCTAAAAGTCGGTGCTATTATAACTAGTAGGGTTGGAGCTGCCAGGAGGTGGGCTTATTGATAACTACGTACATACCCTGAGGATTGGTCTTGTTGACAGAATTGTCTTTTGGATGTAATGGTATATTGCTTCAGTAAATTGACTACTTTGTCAACAAAATTACAGATTTCTTGTTTCAGCAATGAGCTTCTTCGAAATTACGAGGGACCTACGCAAATAACCCCTTGTTGAATTCAGATATAGCTTTCCAAGATCACCCATGGGTTTCACATCTGTTTCTACCACAAATTGAAAGTAGAAACCACAAAAAATAGGAACAATCAACTTCCAATAAGAAAAACACAAAAACTGTGGTTGAAAAAACATAACATTTTTACAACTCTGCTTGTTCTTGAAACTCATTTTCCCAGTTCTCCCCAGGTGAATCGCAAACCCTGGGCACCTTTAGAATCTTCAACAGGGGGGACAAAAAAATCACAAATCTGGCTTGGATACCTCTTGTGGAAAAATACTGTGAAGGTTCATGCAGAAAGTGCCTTAAACATCAAAAGGGCTCAGCACAGGGAGAGAAGGGAGCTTTGCTCAGTGGCTAAGGAGAGAATCTCTTCAAGGTTTGTTCTGGGAAATTATTGCAATGCTTGTAAAGTGAAATAGCCTTTAGGTTTTGTGTCAGTGTGAGTGCACAATCACTCTAATATCTTGTGTGTCCTATTGTTTATATATCAACAGCAACATATTGTGTTAAAAATATTAGAAGCCATATATTGTATCAAAAATATTATGATGTCAACAACATCATGGGTGAGAATATAGAAGTGAAAAATAGAATTTTGTTAGGTGTTTTATATAGTTTTTCAAAAATGTACTTGCGCATACGATTGTTTAGTTAATTGAGTTTTATTAGTTTATTTGTTATAAAAACGTTCAGTATGTTTAATTTTATGTTGTTTCCCTGATTTGGCTATAAATGTTATGCTTATTATTTTATTTTATGTACGTTTTTGGCACATTGTTGGATGGGCAGGCAAATAGGGTGGATAGTATTTTAAATATTTATATTTTCAATTGATTGCAATGTTCTTTATATGTTTTAGATTTTTAGTATTGTAATGGATAATTTTAACAAGATGGTCCTATTTTGTCAAGTAATTTGTCAGTTGAGTTACTGTATTCATTATTTGCTGTCGATAATTTGGAGATTCATTTTATTCTGTTTACATTTTTGTTTATTTATACATTTTGTAGTGTTATTATAATTTTCAATATTGCCTGTTGTAATTTTGCTCTTTTAATAATGTAATTGATTTCTGTTGTTTGAAATGTAAGGTAATAGGGTGGGCAGTATTACAAACGATTCTTTAAAATTATTAACTTATGTAATTTTTATATATTACTGTATATATAATTTTATATGTACTTTTCATGTTTTTAGTTTTTAATGTATATGATTTATATAATGTTAACATATTTTTAATGCATTTATGGGGTATATATTTTTTATTTTATGCTATTTCTTTTGCATTATTTAGGGTTAGGCAAAATTACATTTGATCTTTCAAAAGTGTAATACTTTTACAGCTGTTGGTACTCTGGAGTGGGAATAGTGGTTTTCACCCCTCAAATATCCAGCACTTTTCCTACTGGTGCTTACATTGGAGTGGGGCTAGTAAATCTAAAATCACCAAAGTCCAATTCTTGCCCTAATATAGCTTATGTTGGAGTAGGAATAGTGAAATTTACTCCTGCAAGCCTAATTATTTCTATCTAATTTTCTTTAAAGTTGCTTTCATATCTATTTTATTGTTTTAAAATATAGTTACGGGGCACACAATGTTATCCATTTTTCTTGTTATTTCACTTTTTGTTTCCAACTCTGGACTTTTCCAAGTTGATCTCTGCCTTTCAAAAATAGCAAACTCACATTAACTACTGAGTACCAGCCTGCGGGGACCAACTCAACTTTTTTGTATAAATTCTTTGAATTTTTCACTTGTAACTTTCTTCTCCAATTTGACACCACTCTTTTCAGGGGAAGAGGTGGTTTGCAGTATTAGAACTTCTTATCCATTCCTCTCTGAAATACAATCTATCCTCTCAGCCAATGATCTCTTGTTACTTTGTAGTAAAACTATTCATGAAAAAACTCTACCCTTGCCTATTTTTTATTTTCTTTTATAAAATATTTTATTATGATTTTTGTTCTTTATATGAATATGAACATACCTAAAAAAGAGTTTTTTACAAGAGTCTGATGAGTATAATTGATTCAGATGATACATACAAATAGAATAAGCCTATTTTTCAACAAACATGTACATTTTGTCAAACAAGTCTCCAGGATCATGTATAGTGGTAAACAGTAAATAAACATTATCTCAATACCACGCACCCTCCTTGGACTATCCTGAAGATGCCAAAGGGTTTCTTAGTCCAGGCAATGTTGTCACAGGCAGAGTATAGATGGGGACCATTGCCGCACCTGTGAAAGGGTATGTCATGGTGTACCTGGCATCTGACCTATAGTTCAAGTTTTATGGAACAGTGGGGAGGACCCACCAGGACCACCTGGGAATAGATAGGGAGGGCAGTGCCAAAGTAATTTAGGTTGTACAAGAATCTCTGTCTACATAGAGTTTCCAAACCACTCGGTGAATTCATGGGGCAATTTGAGGGAGGGAGTCATGGCGGCTTGTCATCAGCATCTTTTTGATGCTTCAAGTCCATTATCAACTCATCCCATAGTAATGCAATCAGTTTCCTTGGAACCCTTGCTTCTCTTCTTTATGGAGTACCCTGCTTTCAGCCTTTGCTCAGAAGAGTGCATCTGCCTTCCATGCAGTTATGCTGGGAGGTTGTGCCGACTTCCAGTGCCTTGTTATACCATGCTTGGCTATTAAAAATAGGATATCCGTGAATTGTGTTTTGATGTTAGTCATGCTCTATCCTTTATCACATAGCCTCCAAACAGGATTGTGTCCAAGCCTTTCATTCTATCATCCTGAATAGGTATCATCACTTCATCTCTTAATTATCAGCCCCTTACATTGCTTCTTGGACACAAATCAAGTAACAATAAATTTGGTCTTGTGGCTGCCAATTACTAAACAGAGATCATCCATATGCTTTCTTCTCTTCTGACTTCATCCATCAATCTGTCCCATGTAACACGAATCTCCTCTTTGGAAAATATATCTCCTTCATCAAAGCCATTGTCGAAGACCTCTCCCCTGTAACCAGAGCAAACTTTCACACAAAGCTTACAAATGTTTCTCATCTGCCTCAGTCTCTATATTCTGCTACAACAGTCGTACTGCAATTACGGCCTGGGGACCGCATGCGGTCCCCCTGACCTTTACATGCGGCCCCCTGATCAACAGCAGCACTGGGCTGCTCTTTACTTGACTCAGCACCAATATTAAAAAGTTGTTAAATAAACAGGAAAGCATTTATTTAAATTTTAGTTGAAGTTCAAGAAAGGAAGTAATAAGGGTGTCCTGCACTGCTTAGCATAAGAAACATCTTAATTTTAAAAAAACATCTTGCAGCAACAGTGTAAAAGTATGAAAGTTTGTTCAAAATTAAAAATAATGTATTTCATTAAAATGCAGACAGAACGGTTTTACTGTAGTACAGCAGGCTATATCAATGCATTGAGAAGTCGTTTTTTTAAAGTAAGTTTTCAAACATGAATGTAGAAATATTCGTTCTACCCCCCACCCCCACAATGCCAATAGTAAACTAAGAGGCAAGTCAGCTAAGAAGGCCACTCTTTGGGTGTCCGGGGTTTTTATTATACAAAAAGAAAATTATAGTTTATTAAATCAAACCCAAGGTTTTGTACAGCATATATCCTGAAGTTATGTATTTCGAGGTCTCCTTATATGTAATAATGAACAAACAGGAGGGAAAGTGAAATAAAACAATTGTCTAGGATCACACAATTTGGTTAAGTGGTGAAGCAAGATTAGTCCCACATTTTTGGTTTCATATTGTGCAATTCAGACACTAGAGGTATGCTTCACTTCCCCTACACCTACCCTAAGTCTACCCTGCCCAGCTTCCAACTGCCACCCTGGTGACATCAATGTGACCTTCGTTCACACCACAGACCAAAACTTGTGGCCCCTAAGAAAATGTTTGCGAATATCCATGTGCTAGAAGATGATTTGTGGAAACTCATGAAAACTCCCTTGTCATTTACCTGATCAAAACACCATAGAAAACACTACAAAATGTCCATCTTCTCAGCTAAGGCAGCCATTTCGATCTCTCAAATGAACCTGTCTAAAGGAGCTCTAAGAACTTGTTCGAAATTACTAAATCCCCAAAAAATTAATCATCTTTTTCCTGTCCTGGGTTTTAGATAAAAAGAATCAGAACTTTCAGTATCTATTAACACCTCTAGAATTATTGAAGAACTCCCCAATACTCTTCTTTTTATCTCTTGATTCTATCCTACCACCCTCCAATGTCTCCTTGGTATTTATTCTCCATCATCTCCCTGTTCTCCCTTTCCTGGATATGAAACTCTCCTCTAACTCTGGTGATCCAAACCCTCTCTAAATTTCCAAGGACACAGCATATGCCCTTCTTCACTACTGGCTGGTTCACACTAACTCATCTCTTAAAAGTAGTGTTTTTCAAAGTTCCTTGAATTGCACATGTCAAAGTTCACCTAACTAATCCTAACTTTGACACTTTCTCTTGGAAAACTACCTTCCTGTCTCGGGTGTCCCCTTTCTAGATGAGATCATTGAAAAATTGACATACTCCTAGTGAAATAAACATATAAATTAAGACGGGCTATTGGATATGTTAAAATCTAGTTTCAGGGCAGGTAACAGGATGGAGTCTGTGATATTAATAGTGATTGGTGACACCCTTTGCACAATTGATGAAGTACACCCTTGCCTTCTCATCTCTCTAGATTTAAACATGGCACTTTATACTGATAACCACTGAAAATACACTAAAAACAGAATGGGTCAAGAGGAGCAACTCATTAAGTGGTTTCACTCTAGTCTGTCAGATTACCCCACCTGTTTAAAACTGGAAACATTATTTCTAATCCCTTCCCCATCTCATGCAGTATCCATCAAGACTCATTTCTGATACCCATCTTTCTTAATATCTATTATAACCCCAGGTTAGGGTCTTTGGCATCACATTTTACAAATACTCAGATGACACCCCGGTTTGTCCTAAACTGGACTCCTGCGGATCGATCTCCAATGTGAAATCCTCATTTTAAAAATTCTCAAGTGTCAAATGACATACAATGAAAACTAAATCCACTTCTCACCCTCACATCTGATCCAGCCATCACTCTTCCCTGGCTTCAATTGTTGATAGCACTCCTAAATTGGCCTCCTTTGCTAAGTCCTTGGGTTTCTGCTCAACGCAAATCATAGTCTCAAAGATCAGGTCCAATCTATGTCTAAGTCATCCAGATTTCAACTACACAAATCAATAAATTCAAACATTCTGTTGTCCCTGGATTTGAAAGTGGTCTTCAGGCTATGGCAGTCTCCTTTCTTGAATATTGATCTTCTTTTCTCCTTGCCGTATTAAAAAGACATACCTAACTCATTCAGAGAAGTTCTTCCTTCTGATGGAAAGTTTCTCTCAAACACAAAAAGTGAACTAAACTACCTCTACTCTCACTTACCTTGGAAGTCTCCCAATTGATTCCTGTGGCACTATGACAAGTGCTTGCCTTACATTCAAAGCATTACATTTTCAAACATAATTTCCTTCCTTGGAGGCTCTCATTTTCTCTTTTGTGAAGAAAGAAGATCACTCTCCACTTCTCATTTCAATAAAAAGTCTACACTCTGCAGATCCAGCTCCAGTAATGCTCCCTGATCCCGGAACACCCCTACCTCTTCACATCAAAAATGCCCCCTCATGTTAGAGTTTCAACTCTCTTCTTAAGAACCTGCTCCTGGAAAAATCCCTGCGCGTAGCACACTATTCTCATGATCTATGATGATTGTTATGTTTTGCCTCCTGGTGCTTCTCCTCCTCAACACTATGAATCCACACAACCTCACAATTACAGTGCTATTTTAGTACTTAATAACATATGAATATAGAATTATCTGGTGTAACCATGCTATTCTGGTTATTGTTTTGCAGGACCAGTGTTCTAATGCCAGACAATGTATGCTTACCTACTGCTTTGACTTTCCCATTGGAGCCTGCTGTTGTGCTTATTTCCAACACCTCTGAGACCCTGCCTCCTCTATGTCAGTGCCAGGTCCCGTTATTATTATACCCTATCAATATGTTATTTCCTCTGGAATCATGACTTGTGTACGGCTTCTCCAAGAAACATTTAGTTGATGCTGCCCTTGTTACCAATGTTATTGGTCACATGTTTCACTTATAACGTATGTATGTACATTATTATTTTTTTGTTCTGTAAATATTGAAACCTAATGATTGTACTTTGCTAAAATTTTGTCAATGCTTGGTTGTCTTTTTGTCTCATTTTTTCCACCACAGCTCTCTGAAATCTAGTTCGATGGAATCTGTACTGTATAAAAAAAAGAAAGCTGGTTGAGTTCTTACAGAAACAGGAACTCATTTTACGAATGAACATGGTCAACAGGCAGATAGAGTATATCAAGAAAATAAATTTTGCTGCTCAAAACTCCAGTCAAAATGTTTACAGCTCCAGTTTTATCTATAGTGAAGGAGGTGAAATCTGTGGGGTCTCTTCACAAAAGCATTTTTGAGTAGGGTAGGTAGTATGATAGGAGTACACTTTTACATACCCTTATATGTCTTTGTGAATACGCTACCAAATGTCCAACTACCTTTTAGTAATAGTGCACAGCCCGTTTTATTTCTACTAACTGTATGTGTTTCTTCCTTGAACATTTTGTTTTCTTATTTTAGAAGTTTGGAACCAATTGACAAAGTCATGTGGGCGTACATATAAGAGAATTACTGGAGCACTAATTTACATACTCCAAATTGCTTTGTGAAAATGCCTTATATGTTTAAGCAGTTTTTATTGGCTGTGGGGCTACTTCATTTTATAATGTGTGCTGTAGCAGTCCCATGTTTGCCCAGGATATCCACTGAAGTCGTCCTAAGCGTAATAAACGTTCATTTGAAGTCTGGGATATAGATATATTACAATAAACTACACCCATATTACAGCCTGTATTTGTACACGAGCTATCCCCTCCTGGCTTCCCCCACCATCATCTATACAACAGCTATGATTACAACTATCAGAGATTTTCACTAACATCATCAACTAATGCTCAGAGGCAACTTATCACACAGCAGGGATCATGCTTCCCCTACTACCATTTTCTTTAATAATAGAAAATGTTGTTATATTTCCAACTTTTACTTGGCACCAGCATCCTAAATTGATATCCGCACACTTACGTTCTGTGTTGAATAGCAAAGTGTAAACTGCATAACAAAGCACCTCTCTGACAAAGTAGCACTTTGGAAGCCTAAACACATTTAACTGAAAATATGTAATGTGTGTGCCCCAGTACGTCTAGTGCTGAACTATCATCCCATTATTGTACATGAATAGACCCATGACCCAAGGGGTTCTGCCCTGTGTTTGAAGGATCATCTATCTTTCTAGAGCCAAGAGTCGACCGATCGTTTGCCGTTCTCTTTCACAGTGTCTGCCCTATGGAGTGAATCTAGGTGTTTGTGTCTGTGTGAACCACTGTTCCTGTTAGATAGCATCTGAAACAAGCCTTCAAAACTTGTGAACTAGTTACATTTAATCATAACATTTGACATAAGAAATCTATAAATTATCAGATTCAATTAAACTAGAATTTTGCTAAAATCAACTAGATGAATGTGTTATTTAACCCACGCACAGGTTAAAGTCTACCCACGTTTAATGGTTTAATTGTTCTTGTTTAGGGACACCTTTCATAAATATCCCTGTACTTAAATTTAACAGATTTCACCTGGTGTACAACATGGGCAAATGTTTCTAAAAAGAAAAGCATCATGTTCATTGTTGAAACTGATGATGTTCTATAAATAACATCCTAATTTAGGTTGACTTTTCAGGGTTTTGCTTTTATGTGCTTATCTGTTACACTTTTGTACTCGAGTTTGCTCAACTGCTTATTGTTGAGTTGCCTCTTAAGGTTCTTCTGTCTCTCTTTGTATTGCCTATATTTTGTTTTTACAGTGATTGGAGTCTGCTATTTTTCAAAACTCTACATCGTTCTAGGAATGGCCTTATGTACACATGACAGTTTAAGACCTAAACTTTGACGTATTTTCCTTTTCTTTCTGTATTATTTTGAGCGATCGATTAGATACTTTGAGGACACTAACCTCTAAAAAGTGGAATTTCTCCTGGCTACGTCACATATGCGCGTGGCCTGCAACAGCTCTAAAAGGACATGTATATGTGTGTGTGCCTTTGTAAATCTCATTTTTTATTAATGAAAACTTCTAGTAACCTTTCTTCACATTTTTACATTTCCCTAGGCTCCTGGCAGACTTTTTTGGTACAGGAACAGAACCAAGAGAACTAAGCCACCATGTGCTATTTCATATTGAGCCCACAATTTCCAACCAGAATAACCTCTGTTTTGACCCCATTTAACCCTCAAGCAGTGGTCCTGCCCCGAGGTTCCCTAGGGAACACCACCGGCAACGGACACCCAGGTAAATGGATCGTGAATGCCTGATAAGGACGAAATGAACCATTTAAGAGTGTTAAATTGTAGTCCAATCTCATGCAGCCGTTTGATAAGAATAGAGTTGGTCACAGTATCACAGGCTCCAGAGGATGAGGGCACAGACTTACCCTCATCCACTGTGAGCCCAGTGGTGTCAGTAACCGCTAGCACTGTGGTTTCATTGCTGTTATTCACTCTGAAACTAGTTTGGTAAGTATCTACGCAATTGTCCCCCTCTAGGTAACATTTCATCTGTGTGTTTATCAGTCTCTTAAAGGCCTCAACATAGTATGGAAAAAGAGAAATTGGTTGACAATTGTCCATGTTTTCAGGACCTGCTCCCGGTTTCTTTATCAGTGGAAGCACAAGAGTGTGTGTTTCCAGACAGTGGTGTACTTGGCTGTTTCAAAGGAACTATTAAATAGGCACTTAATAAGAGGGCAAAGTGAGCAAGTCTGTGGTGAAGGCAGGAGTCCAACAGGGGGCCCCACTTGAACTTGATTATCTTTTCCTCCACTTTCTGGGTGACCAACAAATCGAAAGAGCCCCAAGTGACAGAAGTAGCATCATGGGACACTTCCAAATTGGAAGGAAATTCTTCAGTACCAAGTTGGGTCTTAAAACCAATGTAGATCTTGTTTATTTTGTCTTTAAAATATGCCTCTAATTTGTCACAAAAGGTGGACAAATTTAGGATGGATTGACTGACAGGGTGAACAAGCTGGTTTGCAATTTGTAAGAGTTCACCGGACGAATTCTTACTATCTTCTATACTTTAAGTAAAGTATTTATTGCCAGTCTGCTGCAGCATTTTACAATAACCATTGAGAGAGACCTTGAAACTGCCTCTGTCGTTTTCTGTCTTAGTATGTTTCCAGCATTTTTCTGTCCACTGACATTCTCTTTTTGACAGACTATACCACAAGACCAGGGCTGAGCACCTGGTGAGGTTTCTAGTTTTTTGAGGAGCACAGTCATCAATGGCCTTTACGCGAGCAAGATTTAATTGTGTGACTGCCTCACTAGTAGTATAGGCTTCACCAACATTGTTTGCATATAAGCTCCTGCCTAGATTACTATTGTTACAGTAACTGACTTTATGTTGCAATACAGTATGTATTCCCTGCAGTGTGAGTGGGACCAAAGATTTTTTTGTTTAGGGTCTCCATATCCTCCCATATTTTTTGTGTTAAGTTGCCTTTCAAAATGAAAATGTAGGTCACCAAGTACCAAAAAGCGGTCATATTTAAAGTCAAGCAAGCCTGTTAGTTCGAAGATAAAGTGACATTTGAGCCAGGTGGTCTGTAGATCAGAGCTTCACCAATAATGAGTGAGGAATCCTAAAATAAATCAAACATCAGAACTTTGTAGACATCCAGCATGAGCAAGACCACAATAGTACAATCTCTTCTCTAAAAATAATATCTATTACTCCTCCAGATGTTGTTATTTGGTCAGATCTAATTATTTTGTAATCCTTCTGTATTGCAATGGCTAATTCAGGATTAATCAGCCATGTTTCCATGGTTAAGCACAAGTCTGGCGTTGAGCTGTGTATGATGTCCCAAATTTCAGAGCGTTGCTTGGGTAATGAATTTTCATTACACTATAGGGAATTTACCAAGTATTTATTTAATCAGGTCGCACATTGTTGTGTTATAATGGAGGTGTAGCAAGGAAATTGCAATTTTCTTATCCATCTTTTGCAAAAAGTGGAGCCGAGTGCACAGGACCATTTGCAGCCGATGCAAGAGAATGGTCCTGATGCCTCTGTAGAGGAGCAGGAATAGCAGTCAAACTGGGTTTAAGCTTTGGTAATTAAATGCAGGAAGAGGAGAGTGCTTGGTAGGAGCTGGGCCTAAATGACCAGCGGTTCTGGCATCTGGCGTTGTCCATGTGCAGACAGGCTTGCATTTGGCACACCATTGAGCCCTCCACGCGCACCTACTGCATGAACGTGCCACACCTGCATTGTTCATTATTTTTTGGGTCCGAAAACTAGACAGCAACATAGAAAATAGATAGGTATTTGCACCCAACATGTATTCGCTCTGCAAAAGTTTGGCGTGGCGATCTAGCTGGACTGTAAAACAAACTTTGCAATGGTCACCCATGCATTGCTTAAAACTAACTGCTGAAGGTATGCTTAACAAGGGTTTTGAAGCAGTTCTCATTCTTTCACAGTGTATGTTAAAAAAATGCGTTAACCAGTTTTCTTGAATTTATTTTTCCTTCCTTTGTTTATTTAAGACAATTGTCCTTTGAGGTTAAGATCACAGTTTTTATAAATACATATAATAAATCACAGAATAAACTCTGCCAATTTCTAAATTGACTGTGCACGCGTACAAACACAGCATGATTCATGTAGAATCATCCATGGTGATAAAACAATTGCAGTACTCAATGACAGTCAATTTCGACTTCAGTTCATATCACTTTTTAGGGTCGAGCCTGCGATAGCATGCGCTAGCGCATGCGTATCGCTTGCGAGACGCTGTAGTAGTTAGAAAAGGGCTCGGAGACCCGCCCATGTCACGTCAGTGTCTTTCATTGGTCCGTGGGCTTGCCTTTTAAAATCTGCTTACCTTCACTAGTGGAAGGCATGCATATGTCATGCCTTTTCCTGTGGTTAGCCCTCCCCGAACGCAGCGACCAAGTACTGAAAACATACAAGGCTCGCTGTTTTCCGTCCGGTTTGTGGACTACTTTTTGTCTTTTTTCGCAGCGCGATCTCACTTGGCAAAAGTCGAGCGCTTTGCATGACATCGACCCTGTTACATAGTTGATTGCACTTTTGCTGGTTACGTAGATAATTGCACTTTTGCCGATAGGTTTCACTACGAGTGAACTGTTATTTCCATTTGTGTGTCTGCTTTGCTACTTTTACTTTTCAGTTTATCTGGCAAGAAAAGTCCAGTTAGTTATGTGAAACTGTTTTATTTTCATTTTCAATTTATGTGGCAAGAAAAGTCCAGTTAGGAGTTTACAATGCTAATTGCTGGAGCTCAAGCAAACGCAAGATCGTTTCCATTTCCATTTTTTAGCAGCGCGATCGTGCTCATGTTTTTTTCAATTTAATGAGGCAAGAAAAGTCCGGTTTGGGAGTTTACAACTGCTAATAGCTCTAACTCGGAGAAATGCAAGACCCGTTGCATTGCAAATGCAAGTTGTTGTTGTGTTGTTGTGTTTTCCAATATTTCGGAGTTTTGAGTTTTGTCTGTCAGACAGCTGCAGATTATTTTAACCTGCATTCATTCTCCTAGTCTTGACACGGTGAGTATCCTCCTTCCCATCTTTTGGTCGTTCACTCCGTCCTATCATTTTCATGGTTCTATTTCGGTAAACCCCTAGCACACTTGAATGACAGGTAAAGACGCTCCCTTTAGACCCTTCAGAGGCAACACTACATACGCTGTATTCAACTTTTTATGACAGTAAAAACATTCATTAATATTCCCTACCTCTTGATGTATTTGGTGCCTTTCATCTGACCATTACAGACATCTTAAACTATTCATATTCTTTCAGGTTACTTTATTATCAATTGACATAGCTACACATGGATCATATTTCAAAAGGTACATATTTCCTTCTTGGAATACCTTTACCACTCCTTAGCATGCACTGTTTACTACTTTGCTACATTCTCTCTTTTTGACTCTTTAAAACGCCTTGAGATGCTTGGGTAATGGTCTCAGATCAATTAACTGTCACTCTTCTACTTAGACCCCTCCCTCCACAACTTGGTTTGGCACAACCTCCTTTGACATTACCATCCTTAAGCTAATGGACAAACAGCACAAATTTTGGCCAGAAGACTGTTTTTTTAATCACATCCCTTTCGAGTTTCTACTACAATTATTTTGGGGTGTTGTTAACTATTTTGTCTTGTGCTCTACCTTTCAACCTTTATTCTACACAATTTCGTCAACATTTTGCTCCATGTTAATATCATAAAATGTAACTGTGAACATAATGTCAAAAATGTACAGCCTTGAGAAAGTCTTTAAGTTGAAACACATGTCAACTGTAATTATTATAACTCTAGAATACTATGTTGTAAGCTAACATTTGTCCATTGAGATCACCGCCAATAAAATCCAGCACAACTCTGAATATTTGTGTGCATTTACTATGGGAGCATTTTCTATTTTGCTGCATCGTGTGCTCCCATTTCTTGATGGTGAAAGAAATCCTTGGAACTGTGTTGCCAGATCATAATTTGCTGGCTGTAGCAATTCCCATCTTGGTGTCCCCTCAGATGGGTCCTTTCCCAGCAGACTATATGGACATTGTGGGGATCCCCATGAGAAGGAGGTGGATTGAGTTTGCTGTGCCACAGCCCGGTGACCAGGTGGTGCCTGCTCCAAACAGAGGAACATTGAGCATTAGACTTTGCTGGTGCTGGACACTTCTGTTAAGGATTGTCATTCTGAGCTGGCGGAAACATAGGCCCTCATTATAAACTTGGCGGTAATGACCACCGACTGCCGTGGCAACGGTGAAAAGAAGACCGCCAGTGGTGGTAGACTGCACACCGCCGAATGATGCCAAAAAGTTAAACCTCCAAAAACCCAGCAACCTCCACACTCCGCCAGGGCCTACGATTGCAGAAAGGCAGTACACCCCACCCTGCCACAGCCATGTAGACAAATCCTCCGCCCACCAAATAATGATGCACAAATCAGCGTGGACGATAGTGAATGCCGAACGGCCATTGTCGGTACACACCGCCACGACCAGCAATGGGACCCACCAACAACAAATGCACACATTGCCAACTTTGAAACCCACACACCTGACACACATCCACAATACCATAAAATGCTCACATACATTCCCCACAATACTTTGTATTGCTATAGCACGACAGATATTGACAGCATAACACACATACACTGAACCCAACATCACACAAGTCACACACACAAATACACCACCAAAACACATACATACCCCAAACACTATTACAAGCCACACACACAACCACACAACAGCACCCTCACCAATACACCCACAACACACCACCAACAACACACACCATGGCAACCCCATAAGCACCCCTGTTTCACAAACAGGGAGCTAAGGACCATGGTGGACGAAATACTCAGGGTCAAGCCACAACTATTCCGGGAACAGGTGCAGCAGACACCTGTGGCCAGCAAGATGGAGCTATAGCAGGCGATAGTCAACAAGGTCAACGCAGTGGGAAACCATCCATGCACAAGGGATGACATTCAGAAGAGATGGAAACCTACGCGGGAAGGTTCGGTCAATGGCATCCAGGCACAACATCGCCGTACAGAAGACTGGTGGTGGTCCCCCACCTACACCCCCCAAATACACTGACTGGGAGGAGAAGGTCCTGGCTATACTGCACCCAGAGGGCCTTACCGGACTCACTGGAGTACTGGACTCAGTTAAGTCAACTATAATACCTGAACAGTCACCACACCTATAATGCATGTATCACCCCACCCCTCTCACTACCACCAGGACCCCATCCCCTACCCAGTCCACAACACTCACATCCAACTTCCCTGCATGCCCACAATCCCACAAACAGACCACCATCTAGCACCCTGGGCACAGTCACCTACCCCTGCATAGATTCACAGTGGCACTACAGCACCCACAATGT
Organism: Pleurodeles waltl; assembly: GCF_031143425.1. Taxonomy (NCBI): domain Eukaryota; kingdom Metazoa; phylum Chordata; class Amphibia; order Caudata; family Salamandridae; genus Pleurodeles; species Pleurodeles waltl. Next base: position 640,269,919 of record NC_090443.1, on the reverse strand, counting down.
ACCTCCACCCCCAACATAAAATGCAACTAGATTTACACGATGGGACCTTGCATGCCACAACAGGGGAATATAACCATCAAATAGTGTAGAGCAGTGCTGCAATTGCCGATAAGGTACCTGGCACCCACCTGTCTATTCCCACACACACAGGCACCACCACCCATGCCACCTGGATGGAGACGTCAAGGAGTGCCAGCGTCCCACCTGAAGACAGAGGCCCCACTGAGGAGAGTGCAGAGGGATGTCTTGAAATAGAGGAGCTCCCTGGCCCATCACACAGTCTTGGACTGTCACCCTCCAGCAGCCCCACCCAGGATACCAATGACACCCCTACCACCCAGCCACCATCATCAGCTCTGGCCAAACGACCCCACACCAGTATCTCCCAGCCACGGACTGGCGGCCACATGTACAGAGGCCAGAGTCTCCACCCACCAATAGGCAGGATGACGAAGGGCCCAGTGCAAGTGGGACTGCCAGACCTGTGCAGGGGACACAGGCACAGGGGGCTAGGGTCAGTGGGAGGGCATCAGTGGGCCAGGGGATGGCCAAAGGATGGATGCAGCAGCCCAGGAGGTGATATCTGAGGTCCTGGGAGAATACCACCATACCCAGGACAAGATGGGCAAGATCCTGGCCACCTTGGAGCAGAATCAGAAGCTGCAAATAGCACAATGGAATGGAAATAGCTCAATGCCACCATGGTCTCCATTGTGGGGGTGCTGCAGAACCAGTAACACAGCCAGTCTGAGACCTGCACCCACCTGCAAGCCCCGCCTACTACCCAAGACACTGACCTGCCTACTACATCTGCAGCAGCTACTGGCCTGGTGACACTGCCAGAGGACACACAGGAAACCAGCACCCCTAGCCCTGCAGCCCACCTGCACTTTCGCAAACATGCCCTCAGACCCAGATATGCCACTGAAACACCAGCCAAGAGCAAGCCCAGTACCAGGAAGTGACTCTGCCCTGAAATGTCTCCCTTGTGTGCCACTGAGCTACCTTGTTGACATGCCACTGCCATCACACCATCTTCCAATGGCCGCATGGACCAAAACCCAGAGCTACCAACAGGTGAGAATATTTACCTGAGAATGGAATGCACCATGTGCCCACACCCTTTCACTGTCCAAACACTTATGTATATTTTGCCATTCATTAAATATACTTATGCACTCAAATCGTATGTCCCTCGTCAATATGAGATATGAATTGTGAGTGTGTATGCATTAGACAGTTAATATCATAATCATACTTTTATTGCAGGAGGGGATCCAATGGACTTTAGCGTCTGAATTATGTCACACTGCACACAATATTGGGTTTCCTGACACATGCCACTTCAGTCATCAGTTTGCATTGTCACTGGCAATAGACACCACATTACTTATCACATGCGTCAGACTGAAACTATGCAGTGAATACATCAGCATCATTGAACAGAACCTTAGAGTCACTGGAAGTATAGGTGGATTAGCTGGATCATGGAGTTGAGGTCTTCCCCCTCTTCTTCCTCACCATCACTCTCATCCCCTCTCTGAGCTTGCAGGGCTGGTTGTACAGCACCCTCTTCTTCCAGAAGGGGGATACCTTTCCTCACAGCCAGGTTGTGCTGCATGCAGCAGACCACCACTATCTTACACACCTTATCAGGGACATAGCACAGAGATCCCCCAGAGAGATGGAGGCACTGAAATCTAGCCTTCAGGAGGCCTATAGTGAGCTCAATCACCCTCCTAGTATGTCCATGGGCCTCATCATAATTCCTCTCTGCATCTGTCCTGGGATTCCTCACAGGTGTCAGGAGCCATTGCAAGTTGGGGTAGCCAGAATCACCTGCAAAAGTGGGCGAAAGAGGACTTTAACAAACTGCCTTTACTTCCATACAGTCTGCCTGTCAGCTATGTACTGATCGATTGTCGTACACACTCACTTATGAGCCATCCTCTGTCCCCTTGTAGTTGTTCCATCATGTGTGGCACACTGCTGTTTCTCAGGACAAATGAATCATGGACTGATGCTGGGAACCTGGCATTGACATGTGATATGTACTGATCAGCAGTACACACCAATTGTACATTCATGGAGTGATAGTTCTTGTGATTCCTATACACCTGTTCATTCACCCTTGGGGGTATGCGAGCTATGTGGGTTCCATCAATTGCACCTATCATATGGGCGATATTAGTGAATGCATAGAATCCAGATTTGATGGAGGGAAGTTCAGCCCTTTGGGGAAACTGGACATATGATTGCAAGTGTTGAACATAGGCATCCAGGAATTTGGACAGGATGAGGCTAAACATTGGCTGTGAGATCCCAGCACCCATGTCCACTGTCATCTGAAATAAGCCTGTAGCCAAAAAATGGAGCACAGATAGCACTTGCAGAGTTGTAGGGATGGCATGCTGATTTTGATTTGCAGGTTTCAGAAAAGGATCCATTAATGCACAGAGGTCATGGATTGTAGCTCTATTGAGTCTGTAGGTAATGATGTGACATTCCTCCATAGTTTCCAAATCTACCAGGGGTCTGTATACAGATGGGGCCCTCCCTCGCAGCATGGGTCTGTACCTAAGGGAGAGGAAAAAAATACATTCTGAGTGTCAACTTACACTTGCATCCCATGATGTCACTGTATTTTCCAAAGTGCGACACGTAGGTAACACACACAAATGGAAAGTATGAGGTACACCGTCAGGCAAATGTGTGTTGAGTTAACTCTGTCATAAAGGCATCACAGTGTGGACACACTTCCAAAGATGGGTACATGTGAGTATTATAGAATCACGTCAGCAAGCGACGAAGGACTGGGGCCCTGGATGAGGGCCCTGGCCCGGCTATGGTGAAGTGGTGTTAGAAAAATGGCAGCCTTCTGCAATCCAGGTATGATAGAGTGGAAGTGACTTCATTCCGCTGGCGTTAGTTGTCATGGCAGAAGGCGTTGTTCACCGCCGTGCACCTGATCATTGGATTGCATGGTTGTCAATGGGGAACCTGGGCCAATCATGATCGCCGCTGACGGTGACGAGCACACCGCCGTGGTACCTATGACATTTTGTCAGACCGTTGACACTTGACTCCTGATTCCCGTGAAGGGTAGTACTCCACTGCGTGTGCTGCTGTGTTCTGACTCTGGTCCCTGAGATGGAGCAGGTTACAGGGTAAAGGGCCCCAGCCTTCACCGCGGAGGAGTTGGAGTAGCTGGTGGACAGGTTCCTATGCCTGTATGCAAAGTTGTATGGGCGACCAGGAGCAGGTGAGTTGGCATCTGTCATGCTTAGATGTGTGTGATGGGTTTCGGTTGCCTGTATGCATGTGTGTCCGATGTGTGACTGCCCAGTGGTAGATTGTCTAGCACGTTCTGTCTGTGAGTTGAAAACGTGCCTGTCAACAATGGTCGTCCCATATTGAACGACAGGCATTTGTATTCTGTGCACACACACTGACGTCTATTTATTTGCTCTGTGTGTCCCATGCAGGTCAGCGCCCATCAGAAGAAAGGCCTGTGGCAAGCCATCGCCAAGGAGGTGCGGACCCTGGGGGTCTACAACCGGCAGAGCACCCACTGCAGGAAGCGGTGGGAGGACCTGAGGTGCTGGGCCAGGAAGACCGGAGAGGCCCAGCTGGGGAAGGCCTCCCATTGAGGAAGGGGTGCCTGTCGGACCCTGCCCCCCCTAATGGCACACATTTGTGCAGTGGCCTATCCAGATTTGGATGGGCGCTTGAAGGCAGCACAGCAGCCACAAGGGGGTGAGCACCAACACTGTTGTGATACCACTTTGATGGATGTATGTTGGTGCTGTAGTATATAAGCATTGTAGTGCCAGGCACTTGGACAAGTGTGTTCCTGCAGATCTGCCCCTGCAAAGTCCTTGGGATGGTGTAAGGGCTAGTTTGGGCAGTCTATAGGCCTATGAGGTTTCCCCTTTCTGTCATCCGGTATTCATTGTGGGCTCATGGACTTGCAAGTGCATTGGCTAGGCATGGTCTCTAATGGGTGTAATCCACACTGTGTATCAGGTTCGTGTTTCATGAGGGTTATGTGGTGTATTCTGGGGACATGACCACTAGTCAGGGGCACAGTCATTACGTCTGTTGTCTGTGCTGAGTGTACGTGCATGACCTGGATGGGAGTGTGTGTGAGTAAAAATGGACATGTATTCACGATTTGACAAAGTTCTCCCTTGTTTTGTTTCCCCTACCCTGTGCTCTTATGTCCTTTGTGTACATTAACATCATCTGGCGAGGGAGCTGAGGCACCGGCGAGTGGGGATGCAGCAGCCCACGGTTCCAAGGAGGCAGAGTCAAGCAACGCTAAGGGGACCAGTGGGTTGGAGGGTGAGGGAAGTACCACAGGGGAGGCAACTACCACTGGAGGTAGTGACTATGATACGTCCTCTGATGGCAGCTTCCTGGTGCTGGCAGACCCTACTGGGTCCACCCATTCTTTGCCATCTTCCGCCACCCCATACCATCACTGCCCTCCCAGTTGCTCCCCACCGAGTTGCCTGTGCCCGCTCACCCAGGAGGGTGGGCGTCTCCTTCACCCTAGGCACTTCATCCCCTGCCCCAGTCAGCCCTGCGGTCCTCACTGAGGAGGCTATTGACCTCCTGAGAACCATCTCTGCAGGGCAGACAACCATCGTAAACGCCATCTTGGGGCTAGCATCCCAGATGCAGCAATGCAATGCATACCTGGAGGGCATTCACGGTGCCATGTCTGGCCTACAGACATCCTTTCAGGTTCTGGCCTCCTTTTTGACAGCAGCCAGTGTCCCTTGTCTTTCCGTCCCTCCTCCCACCACCCCTACCCATTCCAGTACCCCACTCCTGTCGCCCATCCCAAGCCCAGATGCAGACAGCTCAACACACACATCAACACACAAGAAGCACACTGAAAAACACAAGCACCACACTTCCCACCACAGGCAGGCACACAACCAACACACAAAAGCACTCACAACATCCACTTTCACCAGTGTGTCGATCTCCCCCGCCACCCTGTCTGTCACCTCACTATGCACACCCACACGCACTGCACCCTCAGTCACTGCTGCTGCCCCATTCATGCAGTCACCACTCTGACATCCAGACGCGCACCCCAGACACCAAATCTGCACCCACCACCTTCACTCACCACAACTACATTGACAGACACTTGCAGCACACTCACCAGACCTGCAGACACCCAGACAACATCCATGTACACTGGCAGCCTGTCTTCTCCCACTGTGTCCACCCCTCCGCCTCCCAAAACACTCAGACATTCGCAGACATCCACACCACACACATCCACCACACATAAGCATACTTTATAGGCACCTACATCCACGTTCCGGCACACCTACACCTGATACGAGCACTCCCTCAACCTCCACTCCCAGACCTGCCTCCAAATCTCCTCCAACTGCCCCTAAGAAGCTTTTCCTCTCCCGTGTTGACCTGTTTGAACCCACTGGCCTACCCCGTCTTGTCCCTAAATGTGCCCATGTCCTTGCCCAGTCCACTCCTTCCTTGTCCAAGCCCGTCCCAGTCCACCCTTCCCATTCCTGAGCCTCTTCCCCATGGAGGAAGAGGCCACGTGTTGCCCCAGGTCCCTCTGCCACCCCCGGTCCAAGCCCACTCCCCATCCTTCCAAGGGCAAGCGCAAAACCCCTCCACCTCCCAAACCTGAGCCAAGCCCCCCCTTCCAGACGTAAGTCCCCACCCCTCCACCCACTGCCCCTGTTCCCTGAGGTGCCTGGTGGCCCCATTGATGCCCCTTTCAAGTGAAGTACCCTTTGCACATGTGGGAGTCAAGTTCCGCCTACATTGGCCCTTCTGCGATTTGAGAATGGACTGGCCAATCGACTTATTTGGACATTACATTTCTTACTTTGCAATAAATTTGAGTGCCCAGTAGTGCTGTTAACACAATGTAGTGACGTTGTTCAGCATTTCTCTGTGGGGGTGTGGTGTGCACATGTATGTACTTTGGTGCAGGTCTTTGTTGGCTTGTGTCTGGTAAGTACATTTGGTTATGGTATGTTTGGCTTGGGATGGTGGGTGGTGTTGGGAGTGTGTTGGAGGGTGGGTGGGGTGGTAGTGTAACTGTGGCCTTTCTTCCCTTGTGTACAAGGGAGCGGTACTTACCGTTGTCGTCTTCGTCGTCGGTCACGGTCCTGGAGGAATATGGCAAGCAGCAGCACTGGCATTATTTCCAACTCTCTGTCCATGTCTGCGTCATTGTTTTCTGTGTGCCTCCGGTGAGTGTTTCCTTTTATATTATTGGTTTCCGCCACACTTTGCGTGGCAGTGGTTCCCGCCCCGGGACTGCTGGCGGTCTGGTGCTTCATTATTTGGTGGGTGGGTATGTCCTTTCCGCCGGCCTGTGGGTGGCCTCCTCCGTCCTCATCGGAACTACTAAGATGGCAGTGTGTGGATGGACCGCTATTTGTTTTTCATATGCTCATTATTTGGCAGTCCGGACCTCCAGCCTGTTGACGGTAGTTTCCGCCACCGCAGGCAGTGCGATGTTTAACACCATGTTCATAATGACCACCATAGTCTGTAGAGGAATCTGCCTTGGCAGTCTCCTACCTGGGATAATTTAGGTGGGCCACCCTGGGGATCCTTGAGATCGCAGGCCTTCAGCCACCTTCAGAAGTCCTGTTTGCCACATATTAGTTCAGCTTTTGGAGGTGGCTTTGAGCTGGGTGATGTGGAAGAAACACTATGGGGGACATTCCGACCCCGGCGGGCGGCGGGCACCGCCCGCCGGGCGGAGACCGCCAAAAGACAGCACCGCGGTCAAATGACCGCGGCGGTCATTCTAACTTTCCCGCCGGCCCAGCGGGAAAGCCCCTGCAAAGAGGAAGCCGGCTCCGAATGGAGCCGGCGGATTTGCAGGGGTGCGACGGGTGCAGTGGCACCCGTCGCGATTTTCAGTGTCTGCAAAGCAGACACTGAAAATCTTTGTGGGGCCCTGTTAGGTGGCCCCTGCACTGCCCATGCCAGGGGCATGGGCAGTGCAGGGGCCCCCAGTGGCCCCACGACACCCGTTCCCGCCATCCTGTTCCTGGCGGTAAAAACCGCCAGGAACAGGGTGGCGGGAAGGGGGTCGGAATCCCCATGGCGGCGCTGCTTGGATTCCCTGGGCCAGGGGTAAACCGGCGGGAAACCGCCGGTTCCCCTTTTCTGACCGCGGCTTTACCGCCGCGGTCAGAATGGCCCAGGAAGCACCGCCAGCCTGTTGGCGGTGCTTCCGTGGTCATTGGCCCTGGCGGTCGGTGACCGCCAGGGTCAGAATGACCCCCTATGTGCCTACAGGGTGACCTTTTCAATTTTACAGAAGGATATTTAAGGACTTTGGTTGGTATTCAGATTGACAGCTGAAAAGCTGGGGAGTAGTCTGAAGCTGGGATGTGTCCAGCAAGGACTGGACAGTGCTCAGAGGCATGTCTGCTTGACCTGTTGGGCCTTTAGCGTCCCTGGGTGGGTGAAGTGGACACTCTTCTTGTGAACAACAAGTGAGGCCTAGCTCCTTGGGCTCTTTCCATGGGTGTGGTTGCCAAGAGGAGCATGCTTCAGGATCTCCAGATGGGAGACACCAGTCCTTCCAACACTACTGTGTGGATGTTGATACCTTTAGACTGAGGTGTGAGGTGAGGGCGTTGGACTCTGGTATGTGTAATGAGAACAAGGCCATGGGCCCAGGGCCACTGTCTAAAACTGCAAAAAAATAAATCATAAACATAATATGGTTCATTTCCACTTTTATCCTCTATGTAATGTGATACAGATTAAATATCTTGTAATCCTGAAATGGAACACTCTCAATGATTGATATCTAACCCCTGTACATGTTATGTTGTCTATGCATTCCATGAGAGTCTCTCAGCCTGTGTTTGCTGATTACATTGAGTAGCTGTACACTGCATTGGTTTCCTCACACTCCTGCACTTCTCTCCAGCTTCTTTCCCCTCATCAAAGATCAAAATAAAAATAATATACCCCTTCCACACTACCTTCAATTTCTCCCTCTCCTGCATAGGAGGAAAGGGAGAGCGGAGGTAGTAACAGTACATCATTATCTGGCATACCAACATTTCTTTTGCATCTGACTAGATTTGAGCAAGTAGATAGAAGGCAGCATAAGCAACCATTTCCCTGTGGTCCATGCATAAACAAATGTTTGATTTTTCTCTACTGTGACATCACTACAGATAGCAACAAATATTAGAATCTCGAACATTTGATAATGGCTTCTTATGGAAGTCATTTACATAATATACAATTTAAGATGAGTAGCTGTCAGTAACAGGGTTATTCTCTGCCAATGAGTTCCAAATGATATCAGATAGGCCACAAGAGTGAAGCTCTCATTGTCCATTAGTGCCTTTGGAACCTGAAGGTTTCCCTTCTTCGACAGTGTTGCCTGGAAACTTAAGAGAAGGAAGACAGGGATCCTCTTGGCAAGGTAAAACACAGCTTTTTACTGTTGTGACAAGGAGAGTAGTTATTCCCACACAGGTAGACAACTGGTCTCAATTTGCTGGTTCACAGGCAGCCACTTATATAGCAGTACTAATGTTAACAAAAGGTTAATCATTAAGTTTAGCAATTAAATTCTTGCTGCAAAATCACAATACCGGCGTCCTTTAAGCTTTAACCTATTTCTTACACATTCTTTATTGTAGTTCTAAGAATGTTTCACAAACTAACCATTCACTACTCTTGAATGCAAATGTATTTGAGTGTGTGCCTTATCACTTTGCTCCCAAGATCTGTTATCAGTTATTGCATGCCCTAGGCTAATTCAATCTCCTGCTCCCATTCATCAATCACGTTTATAATTTACTGAGACAACAGAATAAGAGCCTGTGTGCTTAGGATCATAAATTCCTTCATTCTCACAAACACATGTTTTCCTTTAACGACGACCTTGCTGGTCATTGCTTCTGTTTTCAAGTGAACTCTTCACCTCTCTGGTTCAACACAAAGGTTAGGCATTCACTGCTCCTACACCACATTTGTTTTATATCATTTTCTACCAGTGTCTGATATAACACAATTTCTTCACATTTCATTTCCTCTCCAACAACTGTGCAGCAGATTATAGGAATGAGCTGTGCAAGGAAAGTGCTGGGGATGGCAGTCATAACGTGGCCTCTTCTCCTTCAAGAATCTCCTCTTTTTGAATGTAATAAACTAAGATTTACCTAGTGTAATGTTACAATAGTTATCTTCATTAGTACCAAAGATCACAATAACATACAGAAATATCCGACATTCTGTCATCCACACATTTCTCAGTTAACATAATATACTTGGCATCTTGCTAACCTCCCACCCAAGCTTCTCAAGCAGTGCCCAGTATCACATCCCAATATATTTAACAAATTAACCTAACCCTTGATATCATTCCAACGTCTACCACCGACCTCAACATCTTGTCAGGCTTGAACCAAACTTGTGTTCAGGATCCAATGCAAGCAATGTTGTGTTCCCTCACTGTCCCCACCAATGACCACATACACTAAACCATGAGGCCAGTAGTAGAGCAGGTGTAGAGGAATGGCATACGAGAGCAAACAGACACAAAATTTCACATTCTGCCTCATCACTTCTGGGTCAAGGAGATCTGCAGTTTGTAGTGGATCTTCACAAGATGAAGAGATCACTTTAATAACTTGTCATTAGATCACCAAACATAAGTTGCAATGATGAAATTATATACATTAGCAGTGTCTCTGCGTAATGAACTCTCTATGATTGGAAAGGTAACAGAATTTCTTGAAAGGTGGAAATAAAGAAACATGTCTATTTTGCTAAATACATATACATTTACACATCTCCATTTCGTAGATTAATTCCCTCACACTCTGTCACTAAATATATCTTTTGTCAAAGATGTGCAAGATTCTACTTGGACTCTGTAGAACTGGGAAAAAATGAACATCGTTAACATCCTTAAATTCCCTACAGATAGCAACATATACACTGACTGGAAATCTAATACCTTAGACCAATTGTTCTTAATCTGTGGCCTGAGGACCAATAGGGGTCCATGAGGCTTGCTCAGGGGTTCAATGGCTGTTTTACAAAATTAAATAATATTGAAATTGAGACATTTAAATTAATAAAGTATAAAGTGTTAAAGAAACAAAATAGAAAATTCAAAAACTTTTTTCTACAGTTGATTGTGAATTAAACAAAATATTTCAATATTTGAGCATTTTGTTTTGGTTTTACCTATTTATATATTGTTTTGAGGTTCAGATCAAAGAAATTGCTTAGGTCATGGTCCCTGGCTTCCATTACTGACTCAGTGGGCATCCCCAGATTCCAGTAATGGTTTGGTGGGGTTCACAGAAGTCACAAAGTAAAAAATTGCTGCTTGAGACACTACGAGGGTCGTTACGAGTTTGACGGTCTTTTGGGAAGACCGCCGTGGTGGTGGCCACCAAAAGACCTCCATGTTGGCAGTAATCCAACTGCCATAATAAGAGTTACACTGTGAAGTGCACCACAAAACAGCCAAATTTACAAAACCACCAGACACTGGAAAACAGAAAAGAGGCAGTTCCAGTACCACCAGCCCAACAAAAATCCTCCCATCAGATTACGATCCACAAATCATGACAGCGGTTCTTCCATGGCGGAAAACCATTGGCGGTGCGAATCGCAGCAGTCTAAACTCACATCACACAGAACACCGCACCACATTGGTTAGTATGAATACCCAACACCAGACACATATCCACATACCTGAGACACCCACACACTGCACTGTAAAACACACCCGTACACAACCCACAATCCTTTGCAACCCAAATGCTACCCACAGCCACATAGAAGAAATAATCCCAGAATTAGAAAAAAAATACTTTGCCATCTATACACATTTCACCATGCATGGATCACACACCTGCACAACACACAATTTACTTTGACACTCAATACAAAACAACCATCACCCACTCACATCACAGAACCTCATCACTTACATTTTTTCAGCCTTTTTCCTTTAACACTAACTGACCATCTTTACCACCACTATTATGTCCCCACAAAAACATCCACGTTTTGCTGATAATGAGTTGAAGGTCATGATGGACGAAAATGTCAGGGTAGAGCCACACCTCTTGGGAGCACAGTTCCAGCAAACATCAATAGCCAGGAAAATTGAGTTGTGGCAAAGAATAGTCGACAGGTTAAATGCTGTAGGCACCTATCCACGCACAAGGGAGGACATGAGGAAGAGGTGGAACGACCTCAGGGGAAAGGTGCATTCCATGACATCAGGGCACCAGCTGGTGGTACTGAAGACTGGTGGTGGATCCCTACCTCCTCCCCCTACTTTCACATCTTGGGAGGAGAAAGTCTTGGACATATGGGGGGTCATTCTGACCCCCGCGGGCGGCAGAAGCCGCCAGAAGACCGGCGGTCATTCTGACTTTCCCGCTGGGCTGAGGGGCGAACGCCAAAAGGCCGCCCGCCCGCCCAGCGGGAAAGCCCCAGCAACGAGGAAGTCGGCTCCGAATGGAGCCGGCGGAGTTGCTGGTGTGCGACGGGTGCAGTTGCACCCGTCGCGATTTTCAGTGTCTGCCAAGCAGACACTGAAAATCTTAATGGGGCCCTGTTAGGGGGCCCCTGCAGTGCCCATGCCGGTGGCATGGGCACTGCAGGGGCCCCCAGGGGCCCCACGACACCCGTTCCCGCCATCCTGTTTCTGGCGGTGAAAACCACCAGAAACAGGATGGCGGGAAGGGGGTCGGAATCCCCATGGCGGTGCTGCTTGCAGCGCCGCCGTGGAGGATTCCCTGGGGCCGCGGGAAACCGGCGGGAAACCACCGGTTTCCCTTTTCTGACCGCGGCTGTACCGCCGCGGTCAGAATGGCCCCAGAAGCACCAGAAATACCTGGGGGAGTGGAGTATGGTAAGTCGCCATAACATTCATGTCACCCAATTGTATTGCCCGGAATCCTCCCACACCATCTTATCCCACCTCAATTAACAAATCACCCACCACCCCTCAGTCCAAATGTGCTAATACCCCTAAATGGTGTGCCAATTGTCCACTAAACTCATCTAGCACCACAGCCCTTGGGAATGACATGTGAAGTTCTGGGAACTAATAGCACTACAACTTCCAGAAGGCAAAATCCCACCATTATGAAAACCTGAACAGCGCACCAAAAATATGTTGTCATGCATGTGAAAAAAACTACCAATCTAACCCATCACAAATGTCCAACTGTGAACCAGTTTATGGCAATAACAGCAGTGCAAAAGCCAACTCCCACCATCATTACATGCAAAACACAGCTACAGCTGAGTACCCCATCAAAATGTCCTTAGAAATATGCCTAAGATTGAAATATACTCACTTGGACTGGAAATCTATTGCCAAAGTGGAGGCACATGCAGTACATCCAGATAGAGGTCAATGTCTATTGCTTACTCCCATACTGTGTCCCTACTATGACATTATTGTGCAGTATCCATCTTTTTATTTTGTGCCATGTATCATGCTAGACACTTCACTAGGAAACAATAGTGAACAAGCATGTCAATAGTCCGACAACGTAAGATGGTATCAGTAGTCTAATGACTACCAACATAGTTTAACATCTTTAGGCAAGGTATACGGTATTGAAATTACAGTCTCATGTCGTACTAAGTAGAATTTGCTGTCATTGTCATTTCTGGGGATCATGTTGAGGAACTGTGTGCATCCTCCACAACATCACCAATACTCTAAATGAAATATCACTTGTTTTAACACTTACTGCAACTCTGTGTTTCACTTCTCCTATAGGTAACTTGCCATTGCCACCATGGAGAGCATAACAGAGACTTCCATTAGCCCTCTGAATGAAGGGCCCATTGAGGACAACACCCTGGATATGTGGACACTGAGGACGAAGCTGGTCTATCAGGGACACCTGGTCAGTCAACAACTGTCAGCCTCACCCTGCCCACACCGTCTCCTCCCAGCCCTGTTGCATCAATATCACAGGTAACCATTCACCCCCAAACCTGTCTCCCAAGGACTGTTTCATTCATTGTGTGCCCCCCAGTACAAGTACCTGAGGTTCCCCTGTCACCTCTGACAATGATGGTCCTGCCACCACTGGGATTGGGCACACTGTGCCAGGGGCACAGGCAAGTGGGGTTAGGGTGCATAGGAGGGACGGTGTGGGCCAGAGGATGATGGCTCCACGGAACAATAGTGACCTGGAAATCATTTTCCAAGTCTTGGGAACCTACCAAAATTGCCAAGGCATAATGGGCCAGGAAGTCACCATGATGGGGGAAATCCAACAGCTGCAGAGGGAAAACCAGGAAGTTATGCAGCAGTGGCCGGCACACAATGCCGTCCTGACTTCCATTGCTGGCCTGCTGAGGGACATTACTACAACCCTAGGTATGTCTGACACACAACATCAGGCCTCTTACACTAGTAATGACTCTGCAGGTCCTTCAACATATTTGCTGCTAGTCAGCTGGAGGCTCTGCCAGGGGAAGAACATGCTTAAAACACCCCACATTCTATAGCAGAGGAACCCCCCCCCCACAAACATGGACATCCACTCAGACATCCAGGAGGAACAGATGCCAAGACCAAACCCACTGCCGGGAAGTAAATCTCTCCTGACCTGTTCCCCTGTGTGCCACATATACACCCTGTTGACTATTCTGAAACCTAATTCAATTTGCCCGAGGTGCAAGGACACTGGACTTGTGTTCCCTAATGGTGTAGCAACTACCCAGAAGATTTCATCCACCATGACTGAACCTTTTCCTGTTTATTTTGTGTTTTTTTTTATTACTATTCACACACATTGTTGTGCACTCCCCAATAAATAACACTTTAACACAGGTCCTGTATAAGTGTCATTCATCAACCATGTATAACTGTCATCTATGCCAACTATGGTATCAATTTGTCCCTCTGTATTGTACAACCTTTGTTATGGACACAACGTGTACTCTATCACCAAGAGACTCATTACACTGAGTTTGTAACATAGAAGCCAATACAACTGTATTCTACATCTCCACACATTTATTCCTAGGTTTGCACACAGCAGATAGAATAGTACTGCTAGTGACTTATGATTGTTAGCATAGGTGTCATATACTACTAACCCACAGGATAGGGACATGTCAGTCTTCCTACAAGCCAGGAGGCATACAGGTTGGTCCTTTGTAACACCATGTAAAGCCTTATCACATACCCATACCGTAGCTTACTAGTAATCATACCCTATGATATAGACAGAGATCAGTACTGATGTTCCCAGTCCAGGAACCTTTCACTTACATTGGTCAGGTACTTGCAGGCATGCCACTCAAGTATGTCAGTCCACAGGCACATACACATAGTTCTGCAAAGGAGGAACACACTGATAGCTGTGTTGCAGGTAGATCGCATACAACAGAAACAATTATGATGATAGAGGCTGAGGTTCAACATTTTCACGTGTCAGACACATATGGACACACACATGACACTATCTGACCTCTTTCAGTAGCAAACAGATCTCCTTGGTGGGAAGATACACTTCCACCCAGTGTCCTGACAGTATGGCCATATGAGTTACACTTCACATACTCATACCAATCAATACCTGGTTTTACCCTTGTCCACTTCTCATGTCTGCCTGCAATTCCTATATAACTCTGACACTGTCTGTGACTTGCCAATGATGAAGAGCCAAACAGAAACTCAGCAAATCTATGATCGACAGAGATGAGGGATAGGACATAGCTGTAAACATACATCAATTCTGACAAGTCATTTTCACAAGTGTGACTTTGCATGTGCAGTAACATTTCAGGACATTGTATACCATTCTGTTATGCACACAATACCAAATTACAAACTGCATGCAAAACTGACTCATGGGCGCTATCTAAGACCTCATGGACGATGGTGAATAGGAGGTGACAAAATCTACATTTCCACCCTTAGGTTCCTCTGCCTCCCCCCCCCCCCTCATCTGGTATGAATGGTATCTGACGTCTCAGGGCAAAGGTTGTGGAGCATGCAGCAGACAACAATTATTTGACATTTCTTTTTGGGTGAGTAGAGGAGGGCTCCTCCAGATATATCCAGCAGAGAAATTGCACCTTCAGGAGCCCAAAAGTCCACTCAACAACACACCTTGCCCTTCTGTGAGCCTCATTGTAGTGGACTTCCCCTGGCATTGTTGGGTACCTCACTTGCATCAACAACCATGGATGGCTTGGATAGCCTGAGTCTCCATGAGGAATGGGTATAACAACACAAACATTTCTGGGACATGCACATTTGTGATAGCAAGAGAGAAACCTAGCAAACAAACACATCAAATGTTACTTAAGAATCAGCCAGGCCCTCTCAGTGTAGAGTCATTTAATCAGCTGTGGGATATTTATTGCTGTTGCGCATGATGAAGGAATCATGTACTGATCCTGGATACTTCACACAGACTTGTGAAATGTACTGGTCTGCTAAACACACCAATTGGACATTGATGCAGTGGTAGTGTTTCCTGTTCCTGTACACCTGTTTATTGGCAGTTGGGGGAACCAAGGCAACATAGCCATCTAAGGCTCCAACCACATGTGGAATGTGTGCCATTGCACAAAACTTTGCCTTCACATATGTCAAATCCACACATTGGGGACACCTGATGTAGCTGTCTAGGTGTTTCAACAATGCACACAGTAGATCCTTAAAAAATACCTGATCATGGGCTGATATATCCCTGCAGTTATGGCGACTGAATTCTGAAAGGATCCAGTGGCCAGAAGGTGTAGCACTGTTATGACTTGAACAATGGGAGGTATGCTATTGGAATTGTGAATTGCAGACATCAGCTATGGCTCTAACTGATCGCAAAGGTCCATGATTACCTGTCTATTCAGGTGATAGATCTGTTTAATATGTCTGTTCTCCATGGTGTGCAGGTCTACTATTGGCCGGTACACTGAAGATTGTCTTCCTCTCCTCATTCCAGGGTAACTATGTGGAAAAAACATTTTCGGTGACTCTTACAATGTACACATAATGAATATGTATATATAGAAGTCAGACATATCTGCTGTCAATATCAGAGACAACATATGATATCTGAAGTACAGCATCTTGCTATGCATCCTATGACACTCCCCTTGGTTCACATTACCTGAATGAATCCTCTAATGTACTATGCATGCATACATATCTGTGACTGTCAGTTTTTGATAGTCCAGCTTAGTGTACATGTGAAACATACTTTTTGCACCTATGTTGTATTACCGACACACATAGGATGTAGAGAATAGGTGTGCATTTCCATTTCCACCATTGCCTCTGCCACACAGCTTTTACTACTCACATGCACAATTAGACTACTAAACATGAAGCCAGCACTCACTGATATTTAGCACAATACAGGAAATAGTTGATGATGCAGATTCCCATACTTTTTCATACATATAATTGCACCAAAATGCCATCTGCTCGACTTACTGTACTGGACATGAGGAAGTGACCTCACTCCTCGGGCGGATGTCATCATGGCGGTAGGCAGTTACAACAGCCGTGGATATTGCCATTGGATCACATTGCTGCCTTTGGTGGACTTGGCCCAATGGTGATGTCCGCTGGCAGTGACGGTCCTGTACAAGGCAGACGTGATCACCATCTTCTGAAGTATTGTTCACTTGACTCCTGACACTGCTGCCAGGAAGACCTCCACTACCTGAGCTGCTGTGTACTGCCACTGCTATCGTGCCACGTCCTGCAGGTCATAGGGACCCAGCCTTCACCCCAGTAGAGCTTGACCAGCTTGTTGAGGAGTTCCTACCCCTGTATGAACAGCTATATGGAGCACCAGATGAGCAGGTAAGTCCAATGGTTTACCACTGTGTGAAAGTTGGAGTGTATGATGGTGTACATAAAATGTGAATTAATGAAGGTTTCACAACTCATGTCTGGGTGTATGGAAATGTATACATGTGCATGGACATACATACAGTAGTGTCACATGGTAGATGGTGTGTAATGTAACTTCATTAATACACAGTATAGATTGCAGCATGGACAACAACGATGTAGTGATAAATGTTTTTGGAGACACTCCTTGTTATGGACAATAATGTGGGCTGGTCATATGTGTGTAGTTAATACCAGGTAGTGATCATGCATGTTGTATGGGACACCACACTTCACACATGGGCTGTCTGCAGAGGCTAAATTGTGAAGGTGTTAGAACTGAGAGGATGGGAATGTTTGCCTACTTGCTGTGAATAAAGAGTTTTGACCACCTGTGTTGGTATATTGCATGTAGACATGACTTTCTCTTTTTGTCTTGTATCATCCATGCAGGTCAACACCCATCAGAAAGGGAATCTGGTGTGCCATTGCAAGCAAGTGCGGACCCTCGGGGTCCACATCCGGCAGAGCACCCACTGTACGAAGCGGGGGAGGACCTAAGACGCTGGGCCCAGAAGACCACTGAGGCCTGGGGATGTCCTCCCAAATAAGAAGGGGTGCCCTTCAGACCTTGAACCCCGCCCAATAGCCCGCATTTTGGCAGTGGCCTACCCTTAGTGGAATGGGTATTTAAAAGCAGCACAGCAGCCATAAGGGGTAAGTACTGACTACAGACATTTAAATCCCTCATCCAGTTCAGTGTCTGATGTGTAAGTATCTAAACTGTAACAAACAGTAAAGGGTCTTCTAGGATCACATAGAAGTACAGTTGGTACCATTGATGCACAGGTGTGGACATGGTATTGTGCATAAGGAAATATAACTCACCTATGTTAAGCCTATTTCTATGACAGCATGAGGTGATGCACACGTGACTGTGTCATATGTGGACCTCTACAGTGCTACACATATGTGTAATCTACTGTGCCATCCTTCCCACCTACTGATCCATAGTCCATTTATCCTGTTGGTAAGTTGTCCAGCTCTTTGGTCGCAGTCCATTCCTATTCCACTTTATCAAGCTCTATGTGCAACATAGGGTCTGACAGGTGAGAAACAGGCCAAATATTCCTGAGTTGTGAAATAGATGTCAACTTCATGTTAGGGTGTTATCTCATTGATATAGTTCAAATGGCATACTTGCTACACTTACTCAGCGGCATGAATAGGTGTCCCCATTGTTAAGTGTGGACTGTACATTGGCAAATGTGATGTTTGATCAGGATGGACATCCTACATGATGAAAAGCATGGTGGTAATTATACATTCCTAGTGCAAGACATATCATAGACATGTGAGTTCAGACTATCTGTACCATGTGAATGTTATTGAGAAGTTAAGTGGCTAGCCTGCTATTCACTTAGCCAATTTATTTTGCGTGTGCTACATAGAGCAGCCTATGTAGGTACAACAACCACTGTTTTTTGCCAATATCGTATGCACATTTGTACTTCCTGCCATTTGTAAGATTTAAGATGCAGGTTTGGCATACTTACTTTTGCTATTCTGCATATGTGTTTAAGTATTTTAGTATGGATAAGCTCATTTAACCATGACTACATAGTGTTGCTATTGTTGTAATTCACAGTTACATGTTGGTAGAATGGTATATATTGTCAGTCAAATTGCTGGACTCTAGGTGTATGTGTCAATCATGGTTACTTTAGATGTGGTTCTTATCAGTGTAACTGTACTTCAAAGATGTAAGGAGACTCATGTTTGAAGTATTGCTAGTGATGTTGGTAATTTGATCAGGTCTTCTTGAGGTCACAACAGGTGTCCATAATATTGAAGGTGTTGGCCTGTGATTATCTGTGGGTGTATCCTGTGTGCTAAGTAGACCCCTATTGCTCTACATGACATTGTTTTCTATGTGAAAATTACTAGGGTGAGTAGGTCCTGAATGTCTGTGCATTCCTTCGCAGAAACATAGTTGATAAAAGTGTTGGAGAAATGACTTGGGACTCTATCATACTTCAAAATTGGATATGCCAAATTGTGTAGAGACATCTGAGTCATATGCCCCTGTGAATGTTTTAGACACAATTACATTTTAGAGATGTGATAGCTAAGCAACATGATGTGTTGTAATTGGAAATGTGATGAGGTGACTTTCATTGAACATGACATCTGACAATGGACTGAGCAAGGGTAGGTATGAATTTGATATTAACGTGAACACTGATTTCCATTGATGGTTTGTTGTTTCACAGTGATGCTCTGTATAGGGACACACTTTTTATGTTGATAAACCATGTTGTGCAGTAATAGTGTGCATTGTAGCTCTACTGATAGGATGGTTATGTAGTGGTCAGATAGTAGGCTCATGTTGGGTGTGACATTGTTGTCATATAGGGTTGTGGGAAGTATGTTGTTGTGACATGATGTTGTCTCAAAATGTTTCCTACCTGATGGTGTTTTACACAGAGATGTGATGTTACTTTTGTGTATGGTGTAATGTCTGTGTATGTAAAAATGTGATGCCCCTACCTCTCTCTCTGTTTCTCAGCATCAGCATTGGCAGGTGAAGGAGACAGGGCACAGCCCAGTGGGGAAGCTGCTTGCCATGGGACCCGGAGTGCTGATACTACCAACACTGAGGGACCCAGTGGCCTAGAGATAGAGAGAGGGGAGTGCCATGGGGAGACAGGATCCACATCTTCATCTTTGGAATCCTCCTCCAGTGGGCACTCCCTGGTGGCGACAGACCCATCTGGGACCACCCCATCTAAGTCCACCACCCCCTTACAACCACCACCCTACCTATAGCTCCCCACCCATTTGGCCGTGCCTGCATACCCAAGAGGGTGGGTGTCTCCTTTGCTGCAGGCTCTTCTGCCCCTGCCCCTGTCAGCCCTGCTACCCTGAGTGAGGAGGCTATTGACCTCCTGAGATCCATCTCTGTGGGTCAGTCGACCATCGTAAATGCCATTCAGGGGCTGGCAACTCAAGTTCAACAGAGTAATGTGTTCCTGGAGGGCATTCACAGTACACTGGCTGGCCTACAGAGATCTTGTCAGGCTCTGGCCTCTACACTGATGGCAGCCAGTTACCCTTTGTCTCCTGCCCCACCTCCAGCTTCCTCTTCCCAATCACAAACCCAATCACAAACCCCTCTTCCCAGACCCGGCCAAAGCACACAGACAGACAGACATGCATCCACATCAACATCCAAGACAGCTCAGACAAATACAAGCACTGACACTCCCACCACCCCCAGCATCACTGACAGCACACCTGACACACCTGCAGACACTACACCAACATTCACTAGTCCATCCACCACACCAATCCTGCCCATGGGCAGCACCACAGCAGGCCCTCAGACATCCACCCCAGTCACCACACCTGCAGACACCACAAACACTGACCCACCAGCATGTAGCACATCCACCATACCTGCAGCTACCACCTCAACAGACAATCACCCACCCACCATGGCATCCCCAGTACCTCCACCCCTCCTTACCCGAGACACATAAATGCCCACACTCACACACCCAGCAGACACCCATCACCCACAAACATACCTCACACAAACATGCACCCAAGATATCCACACCAACACCTCAGACAACCACTCTCTCTCCCTCCACACCCAAACCCTTTTGCCATGACCGTTCCCATGTGTGTAAAAAATCTTTCCTTTCTGAGTTTGCCCTTTTCCCAACTTCTCTCCAACGCTGTGATACCCCTTAAACATTTAGTGTCCCTCTCCAAGTCCGGGCCTTCCACATCCCACACCTCCCCTGCTCCCCCTGCAAGTACCCATGCCCCTCCCCCTGCCAAGAAGTCCACCCTTCCTAAGAAAACCCAACCCTCCCCTAAACCTAAGGTGAAGCCAAGACCCCCCTCCCAAACCAGATCCCAAAGGCCTCTCTCCAAATCCCCCCTCTGGCACCTACTCCGATAAACCCTGAGGTGACTGCCCGCCCCATAGATGTCCCTACCTGTGGAGGTTACATGGCAGTCAGGAGTCAAGGTCGGGGCACACATATGTGCACTATGTGCATTGGCACTGTTATTTATGGACTGGTCTATGGCCTTTGTTTTACCAAATTATAGTCCTAAATAAGAATTTGAGCCAACCTGTAGTTGGTTTCCTGCTTAAATCTTTGTCATGCATTTCTTTCCCTAGTATGGCAGTGTTCATGGCGGACATTAGTGGTGAGTCTGTGTGTGTGTGTGTGTGTGTTCTGCTTGGGCCACTTGTGTTGTTTAGCCAGTATGTGAAGTTGTGTGCAGTGCAGTGCTTTTGCCTGAAAGTGGCAGGGCATGTGTTGTGTGTTGTACAATTGTGTGTTCAAGATTTTTAGTGGTGTTGGGATTGAGTTTTGTTCGTGTTGAGATGTGTTTGTTGGTGTGTTGTGTGGCTTTGTGTGCTTTGACTGTGTGTGCGTGTTTGGTGCATGGTATGTTGGGTGGTATGTAATCTTCTGTGTAAGTCTTTCAGTAAGTAGTATGCTTATGCATTTATGTGTATTTGTTTGCCTCTTGGTGTTACCTTGTGATGTGTGTGTGATGTGTTCTTGGGTAGTGTCCCCTGTAGGTCCTTGCCATGAGATTGGAGATCGAGCAGTTGTGTTGTGGTTGTGACGTGTTGTGGGGGTACTGTGTGAGTGTGGGCCTGTGCATTGTTTCCGTGCATATCTTTGTGTGCTTGTGACATGTGTACGTGTATGTGTAGTTGTGTTGCCCACAGTGTGGTTGTTGTGTATATGGGAGTGTGTGCATGGCTGTATGTGAGAGTGTTTGTTCATGTGCTGTCACGTTTGTCACACTCACACCCCTTTCTCAAATGTATGTTGTGTAATTGTGCAAAATTACAATCTACAACAGTACAAGGTAAGTGTATGTACTTATGGTTGCTGTCGTTGTTGTAGATTCCAGAATCGTTGGCGATCAGGAGCAGTGGGAAGACATGTAGTTCAGGTTCCATGGTGGCTCCGGATTATTATGGCTTCCTGAAGGTGAGGGTCTCCTTTTATGCAGTTAGTTTCCGCCTTGATTTCTGGGTTGGTGGAAACTTTGGCGGTGTGTAACCTCGTAATCTGCATGGTGGAAACATAGTCTCTGCCAGCCTGCAGGTGACTACCGTAGTCTGTGGTGGCCAGACCGCAGTGGCAGTGCCGGCATTGCTTTGACTGTTTTCTGTGCTAAATGGCGCCAATGTCATAATTTGGCGGTCTTCTCCGCCAGCCTGATGGGCAAACTCGTAATAACGACCTACTTTATTTAATATCCATTAGCATATGAAATGTTCTCTTAATAATCTGTCCTGTTTGTTCACAGAAAATCTAAGCATAACATACAACCCCAGTCTTTTAGAAGTGTGCAAGAAGTAGTTTAAGGTAATTTTTATTTTCAAATCACACATAACTTCAGGATGCCCTGCTGAAACCCAAAATGACCATAAACTAATGATTTAGAAATTAAAGTGCTTGATGCTTGAAAACCATAATCCATGTAGCGATTTCTGGCTACTGCAACTTTGTAGCAAATTGCCTAGCAAAGACATCATGCACACCCAGGAAGGTTACATGTGAAGATTCAAGGTGGCCACCATCTCTCTAATCCGTGGCCCACTACTGAAGCTCTACCATGGAGTGGTCTATCAGTGCACATGAAGCATGAGTACAGTCAGGTCCTACACTGATATGACTTTAAGCCTTTCCTTTGCTGGACTCAGTGAAGATGGCATCAACAGCACGTCAAGGGCCTAGGCAAGCAGTCGGGCCTGGGAATATTTTCCCTGCCTGACTCTCCCCCATGTCACTGGTGAACATGCACTACGAACCAGGGATTGTTTTACAATTAATGATGTGAGATCCCTGGAGTAGATGCATGACCCCAAAGTGGCAATATTAAAGGACCAAAATATGTCAATTTAAAAGAGAAGTAGAGTCCATTGCATGGCCCAGCTGCTTCCAATCTCCTGTTGGGGAGACAACAGTAAAAAACATTTTTACTCACCCACATACAATTTTAATATATGTTTGTTAGTTTTACACAGGGAGATTATAAATAACAATTTAAATGACATAACCTCAACCAAACTAGCTAATCTCTAGGAAACTGAAACCAGTGAACACTAGTACTCTTCTAAACATACCAGTGCAAGGCATGGAACCCGCTGATGAAGCACGGCACGCTAGTAGGTCAGGATTCATCTTCCTATAGGAGTACATGAGCGTATGGTTAGTCCCAGAAGGTGTTTGGCTCCTTCTTCCAAGAGTTTTGCACTTCTTGTATATTTATGTTGATTTATGGAAATTGCATAACAGGCTTTTAACACCAGTGACTCACTCTTTAGTGTGTTAGTTCCTCATGTTTTTCCTGTCTTGTAGAATTTACCCAACTGAGTACAAGCCTTTGTTTGTTTGAAGTGAAGAGTGTGCACTAAGAAAAAGAAAAATAGGGGCAATCCACTGGCAGAAACTTCTAGGGAATGATTTATCCATGGCACATACTCAGATGATGAGAGATATTGCAACTGATATTCTTGGAACGAAGAGGTAAGAACTAAACACTTCAAGGTAAGAATCTAATACTTCAAGGTAAGAATGAAATATTTTAATTTCATTCAATTAGGAGGATTTTTTAAAATAAATAACCCAACATCAATCTTTTTGCAAATATGATAAAGCAATACCCTGAAAGATGTCCTCCAATTGTGCCTGAAGTATCACCTTCAACATAATTTGGCGTTTTCCTGCTTAAAACAGTGTACATCAACAGGGGCCTTGTCAAATGAAATGCTCCTCATGCTGGGATTTTCAAAGGAAAGCCTTCCCTGGAAATATCATTCTTCGATTGAGGTAGGTGATAGGAACAGCACCACCACAGTCTTGGTTAGTAATAAACATAAAACATAAAATGCAGGTTAGAAGCTATGTTTGATTTTAATGATGGATGTTTTACCAGCACAGTGATGGTGTTGTGAAAGCACAGACACTGGCATGAGCCACAGGACATGGTAAGAGAAATTCTGTTGTATATTAGGCCAGCAGAGAAAATTAAAATGTTTGAAGATAGTTTAGTCAATGATATATGATCGGCTGGGCCTGGGTAGTTTTTATAGATGGATAAGGAACCCAGGACTTCATTATGGCAGTGGCGGTAAGTGCCGCTTACCGCCATGCTGACTGCCGCCAACATACCGATACCACGGCGGTATACCGCTATGGGTATTATGACCCACACATAGAAATGATAAAATGGCGCGACCCAAACCAACACCGTTACGGCAACAGAAATACGCCCACAGCAACATGACCCATGAATCACCGTGGCGGTCATTCAACCGCGGTAAACCATTGGCTGTACATACCTCCACGCTCAAAATACACACACACTAACAAAACTATACCACATGGACAATTCAAAATACATACACCTGACACACATATACACACACCACACCCACACACCCACACCACTATAAAACACACACACACACACTTCCCATAACCCTTTACAACCCAAATATTTTGGCAAAGTGAGAAAGAGACAAGCCAGGAGCACCCACTGAATCTGAGCCACAAAACACCATCACCCATGCACCATCCACGCACCTTACAGCACACACCCCAACACATCACCCCACACACTCTCATACACACCACTCACACAACACCCATGACACCACAAAGACACCCCAGGTTCTCTGAGGAGGAGCTAAGGGTCATGGTGGAGGAAATCATCCGGGTAGAGCCACAGCTATTCAGATCACAGGTGCAGCAGACGTCCATTGCAAGGAAGATGGAGCTGTGGCGGAGGGTCGTGGACAGGGTCAACTCCATGGGACAGCACCCAAGAACAAGGGAGGACATCAGGAAGAGGTGGAACGACCTACAGGCGAAGGTGCGTTACATGGATGCAAGACACCAGATTGCTGTACAGAGGACTGGCGGTTGCCCCCTAACTCCTCCCCCACAACTAACAACATGGGAGGAGCAAGTCTTGGCGATCATGCATCCTGAGGGCCTGGAAGGAGTAGCAGGAGGACTGGACGATGGTAAGTTAAATCTTCACTACTTTCACCCCCTCTACCTGCATGCCATCACAAACACCTACCCCTACCCTCACCACCATCACCCCACCACCTCACTTATACCCCACCATCACAACCCACCCATCCCAATAACAAGCGCTGCATACAACACCAATGCATAGACCCCCATCACAGACCTGCATGGACACCCATCACCACAGCATGCACACTAGTGACAATCACTTAGCCAACCGACTCACAACTCACACAAGCCAAAGCTGCCTTGGTAATAACAACCATAGAGGGAAACATACCCATGCACAAGATGGCACACGCAGAAAAATAACACTGCATTTAAATCCCCACAGGACCCCCACTCAACGACACCGGAGAGGAGGTGCCAGCCATATCCAGCCCCCCCCAGAAGAAGCCCCCAGTGATGACAGCAGCTCTGAACACCTGGATCAGGATGACCAACCTGGCCCATCAGGGACCTCTGGACAGTTGGTTACCCAGGCACATTCCCAACCCACCACAGAGCCTCCACCCTCAGGAAACACCACCACACCACCCACACAGTGGGCCCATACCTCTGTCCCCAGGACACGTCAATCAGCAGTGTGTCTACCACTACAGGGACCCCAGGCAACCCCACAAACACAGGGCAAGCAGGGACCTGGGGTCAGTGGCAGTGGGCACCCGGTTCATGGGACAGAGGCACAGGGTAACAGGGAAGCTGGGAGGACTGCTGTGAGACAGGGGAGGACAGGCCAAGGGATACGACTCTCCAAGAGGCACTCACCAACATCCTGGGAGCATACCACCATTCCCAGGAGACCATGGGCCAGATACTGGCCAAGTTGCAAGACACCCAGCAGCTGCAGGAGGGACAATACCTGGGGATCAGGGAGGACCTGAGGGACATCCACACCACCCTGGTCACCATTGCAGGGGTGCTGGCAGACATGGCCAACACCATGAGGGAGGCAGTGGCACACCAACGGGCCCATGACACTAGCCACACCAAAGAATAAGCCCTCCACCTCCTCTTTGTAACGTTGTCAGTAGCCATGAGAGGTTGGGGTAACCAGAGTCACCTGCAAATATCGAGGGATACCTGTTAGCCACACATTCACCCTTAGGGCCAACCCCACACCCATATACCAGAATACACTGGGTGGGGACCATGGGCTCACCTATTAGCCACACCCTGTGCCTCTGGAGTTGAGCAATCACATATGGTATGCTGCTATTCCTCAGGATATAGGCATCATGCACCGACCCAGGATACTTAATATTGACATGGGAGATGTATTGGTCCGCCAAACACCCCATCTGCACATTCAGAGAGTGGAAACTTACAATTCCTGAACAACTGTTCTTTCTGGTAGGGGGGTACAAATGCAATATGTGTTTCGGCAATCACCCAAATTATATTGGGGATACGCCACATTGCATAAAACTCGGCCTTCACAGTGGCCAAATCCTCAACCTGGGGGAATGCAATGTAGCTGCACATGTGTTTTATCAGGGCAGACAACACTCTTGTCAGCACTATTGAGAACATTGGCTGTGACATTCTTGCTGCCAAGCCCACTGTCTCTTGGAAAGAACCAGTTGCCAGCGACTGGTGGATCAGGTTCTACCACAATACGGACTGATGTATGGGCCTCCAAACCAACAGGTAAGTGCACTGTGTGCACGATGCTTGTGGCATGAAGGTATGGAGGTGTGTGTGAAGGCATCGTGTAAGGGGGTAGGGATGTCCTCTTGGCTGGGTACACCTTGAGTGCTAGGCTATGTGTGTGCCAATAGTGATGGAAACGGCTATGGTGGGCCATTTGTGTGACAGGCTGGACTGTTTGTCTAATGGTGTTCTCCTGTGTATATTGCTTCTGCAGGTCAGCGTCCATCAAAAGAAGGGTATATGGCATGCCATTGCCAAGGAGGGGTGGTATCCGGGCGGTGGGTGTGTGTTAGTGGGTGCCCCTGGGCCAGGCCAGACATAGCAGAGTAGTTCCTCTGGTGGCTATGAGTCTTAAGGGGAAATACTACCTACCTAGCTTGTAAGCATCCACTACTGGTCAGGGCTGCATGGATCCCAGTTGTGCTGAAGGTGGCGGTGTGCGCTCCTCCTCATGCCTTGGTGGCTAGCAATATCACTGGCAGTGCAATGCATAGTGCATAGGCCTGTTCTCTGTGTGTGAGGGTGCTGTGTACGCCAACGGTGGTGTTGGTGCAGTCATTGACCCAGTGTAGCCTTTGTCTCTCTCCCTCCCTTTCTTGTTTTGTCATCCTGTCCTTATGTGCATTAGCATCATCTGGTGGAGGAGCAGAGGCACTGGCGACGGAGGGAGCTGCATCTTGCAGGACCCAGGAGGAAGAGTCCACTGATACTGAGGGCACCGTGGGACGGAGGGTGAGGGGAGAACCACGGCAGAGACTGGAGGGTACAATACAGACTCTGATATCTACTCCGATGGGAGCTCCCTGGTGGTGGAGGACACTTCTGTGACCACTCCAGCTACAGGTACATCCGCAACCCCCGGTACCAGGACCGGGGGTCCCAGCAGCCCCACAGCAAGTTGCTTGTGCCCGCTCACCAAGGAGGGTGGGCATCTCCTTCGCCCCAGGCACCTCAGGACCTGTACCAGTGAGCCCTGCTGCCCTGAGTGTGGAGGCTATTGACCTCCTGAGATCCATCTCTGTAGGGCAGTCAACCATTGTGAATGCCATCCAGGGGCTGGCAGCCCAGATGCAACAATCTAATGTATTCCTGAGGGCATTCACACTGGATTGGTGGCCCAACAGCGATCGATCCATGTCCTGGCCTCCTCTCTGATGGCAGCCATTGCCCCTGTTTCAACCGTCTCCCCTCCAACTTCCACTTCCCAGTCCCATTCTCCTCAACCCATCCCAAGCACACAGACAGACGGGCATGCACACAGGACAACACCTAAGAGTGTCACAGTCACAAGCACCACACTTCATCCCACAGGCACTCACATAAACACCATTCAGTTGCATACACAACAACATCCACTATTTCCCCTGTCTCCCCTTCCTCCTCCTCCTCCACCTCCCACCCAGTTACGTCCACACTCACACCTGCATACACTAGGTCATCATCCACTACCAACATCATCATCACACCAAGCAGAACACACTCCTCACTGGCTGACACCTACACAGCATCCATACACACATCCCCTGTGTCCTCTCCCACAGTGTCGGTCCCCCCCTAAAGTACACAAACGCAAGCACTCAGACACCCAACAGCCATACACCTCACAACAGCATACAACCTATGCACCTGCACCCAAGTCCAGCAGACAAGCACTTTCAACAACCACTCCCTCATCCTCCACTCCTATTTCTTCTCCCTCTTCCCATCCCAATGTCCCTAAAAAGCCTTTCCCTTCCACCACTGACCTCTTCCCTACCTCTCCCTCCCCGTCCTGCATGTATGGCCAGGGTAACAAGGACTCAGCCAAACAGTCCACGGGCCCAGTTTCATCAGCACCTACTCGTAGTGAAAAGGATTCCAGGCCACAAACACTGAAGGGGAAGGAGCCTGCACCAGCCAGCAGAAAGGGGAAGGAGCCTGCACCAGCCAGCAAGAAGGGGAAGGAATCTGCACCAGCTAGCAAGAAGTGGAAGGAGCTGCACCAGCCAGCAAGAAGGGGAAGGAGCCTGCATCAGCCATCAAAAAGGGGAAGGAGCCTGCACCAGCGAGCAAAAAAGGGAAGGAGCCTGCACCAGCAAGCAAAAAGGGGAAGGAGCCTGCACAGCAGCTGTCACACAGCCCCAACGCCAGCCGTGGTTGTGCAGCCATCAGTGAGTGCAGGTGCTGAGCATGAGCCTCCCACAACCACCATAACCACAGTGCATCCATCGGAGGGTGCAGGGGCTTTGCAGGAGCCTCCCACAACCAACACCACCACCACAGTGCAGCCATCGGAAGGTGCAGGGGCTGAGCAGGAGCCTCCCACTACCACCACCACAGTGCAACCATTCGAGGGTGCAGGGGCTGAGCAGGAGCCTCCCACTACCACCACCACAGTGCTGCCATCACCGCCGGAGGATGCCATATGATCCAGCCTCCATGGGCTGCTGTGCGGCCTGCCCCCACCAGAACCAGTGGGGTATTCACCCACCTGAGAGAGTGTGGCCCATCACTCCCCAGGACCAAGCACAGGGCATGTTGTCCCCTCCAGAACCAGTAGGCAAGTCACCCACCTGAGAGACTGTGGCCTTGCACTTCCCAGGATCAAGCGCAGGGCACGCTGCCCCCTCCAGAACCAGTGGGCAAGTCACCCACCTGAGAGACTGTGGCCTTGCACTCACGAGGACTGAGAAATTGGCATGTTGCCCCCTCCAGAACCAGTGGGGTATTCACCCACCTGAGAGAGTGTGGCCCATCACTCCCCAGGACCAAGCACAGGGCATGTTGTCCCCTCCAGAACCAGTGGGGTATTCACCCACTCCAGAGACTGTGGCCTTGCACACCCCAGGACCAAGCACAGGGCACGTTGCCCCCTCCAGAACTAGTGGGCAAGTCACCCACCTGAGAGACTGTGGCCTTGCACTCCCCAGGACAGAGAATGGGCATGTTGCCCCCTTCAGAACCGGAGGGCAATTCACCCACCTGAGACACTGTGGCCTTGTACTCCCCAGGACAGAGAAATGGGCATGTTGCCCCCTCCAGAACCAGTGGGGTATTCACCCACCTGAGAGACTGTGGCCTTGCACTCAACAGGAGCACGCACAGGGCATGTTGCCCCCTCCAGAACCAGTGTTCTTGTTTCCGCATCCAGCTGAGGTGCCCCCTTACCCCCTGAGGTGCCTGCCTATTCACTAACTGATGCCCCTGCGGTGTTCTCTCCGTAATGGTGCAGGGATCGAGTGGGGCCTTGGACTTTGCCCTGTGGCCATGTGGCCCATGTGAACTGAGGACTGGGCAGTGTCCCTTTTTTGTACATTTGTACATATCTGTTGCATTGCCAAATCCAATTATTAATTTTGATGTTGATCTTATTACAATCACTTTAGTCAATTCCTGTTGTCCTTGCATTATTCAGCCGATTTACGTGGATAAATTGTTTTTTGTAGTTGGGCTGGTTGTATGTAGGGTGTGTGTGTCTGAGGTGTGTATGGTGCGTGTGTTTGTGTCACTGTCGTTTTCCTCCCATCCTCCGTTGTGTGCTAAGCAGCTGTACTTACTGTCGTCATCTTCAGCGGCGTTGGTGTTCGTGGTGGAGCATAAAGTAGAAGATCATCTGGAAAACTTGCAGTTCTGGTTCCTTGGCTGCATGGTTCTTCCCTGTGTCTCCAATGGTGAGTCATTTCACTTCTGAGCTCTTGTTTCTGACAGGCTTTTGATGGCGTTGGTACCGCCCGGAAAAAGTGATGGTTTGGCCTGTCATAATATGGTGGGCGGTACTTTGTCTTCCCCCTGGCTGTAGGCGGCTACCACCGTGACTGTTGTTTCCGCCCTGGTGGTCGATGTGGCACATTGGATGTCTATCAGAGATATCACCGCCATGGTCATAATTTGGCAGTACCTACCGCCAACCTGTTGGGGGTATTACTGCCACTTTATCACCGACCGCCAGGTTCATAATGAAGGCTTTAGTCCAGTTACATTGTTACCATTGTCTGAGAACTAAATTGATGGGGATGAAGTTGAACATGACTGCCTAAATGTTACAGAATTATGCACCAACCCAAAACCTGCCATTCATAATGAACCTCTCGATGAGCCCAACTATGTACGTTTTGTGGATGGCCCATGTGTACGAGTCAATGAGGAAACTTTGAGATAAACTAACACTATTAACACAATTTTGGAAGTGGTAGAATCCTCCCAGCTTCGAGGTGTTACCTCTAAACAAGTGAACAAATTAATTGCCCTTCCAAAAGCATGCAATCTTTCATCTCGATTAAGAGTGATTAGATTTACAAATAGTCAGTATGGCTTTGGTATGGTCCATGATTTTTGACAGTTTTGGTCACAGAGGGGATAGATGATATCATCTGGTGCCCTTATCAAAAATGGGGAATATATGATGAAATTATTAGAGGCTTTGTAGTTGCCCCAAAAGATTGCTGTATTTAAATATGCAGCTCACAGTAGTTGCGTGATTATGTCACTGTTGAAAATAGATGCACAGATGAAGTTGCACTATATTGTGCACTTGTGGTATGCACATTTATCGGAGAATATACAAATTAATCTGATGAGGGCAAACCTTTTCGATGTTACTGTCAGTAGATGATACTTGGGAGGAAATAAAAAGACTGCAGGGTCAGAGGCAGAATGGTGGTGTATCAGGGCAAGATGTGTTAGAAATGCTAATGACATTTGGGTTTCAGCTGATGCAAAGCCAGTGTTGCCAGATTACCTGTCTTTTACTATGACACAACTGTCCTGCACACATTGGAAGAGACACAGTGGTTAGATTGTTTAGGAAGAATTGATTTCATCCCAATTTAGAGTTTTAGTGGTATATCTATGTCATAGATGTGTTACATGTCAGGAAATTAATGTAGAGAGGAAAACTCCTGTAACAAAATTCAGGAGGACCCTTTATTAGGATACAGTTGGACTTTGTAGAAATGCCTGTTTGTAATGGGCTGAGATGTGTCCTAGTTATAGTGTGCATTCCCTCCAGATGGAGGGAAGCCTACACTACAGCCTCACTGTAGCAAATTTCTGTTACGCGAACTCATTCTGCATTTTGGATTTCCGGGTTCTCTGGAGGGAGACCAAGGGTCCCAGTTTAATAATGAGGTCCTTAGAATGGTGTGTGTGTTTCAGAGATTGCACTGTAGCTATCATCCCAAGCCTTTGGGGATAGTCGAGCAGTTGACTGGAATGCTGAAATCCTGATTGGTTAAATTCTGTGCATCTACATCTTTGAAATTGCCAGATGCCTTACCACTGGTTTTGATGAGTCTTCGAAGCACCCCTAACAGGAAAACCTGATAAACCCCACACAAAATACTCATGGGTCCTGCTAAGAGGCTGCCTGCTGTGCCTGCGAATGTGCTTGTAAAAATCACAGATGACACGATATTTGATTACTGTAAAGGATTAGCTGATGTGGTGTGTTCTGTTTCGCAACAGTTGGAGCGGCCACTGCCAGTTAGCATCAGGAGCAGTATCATGACCTTAATCCATGTGACAGGATTTTGGTGAAAAAGCATATTCGAAAATCCTGCCTGCACCCAAGGTGGAAAATGTATTGGGATACCTAATTGGGTGCATGCCTCCCACACACACAGAGTAATTAGTCCCTATGAAGAAATAGCGTTCTTTGAGCCAAATCCAAGAGCACCATTGTCTGTACGTCCAGAAGGACCAGAGGAAGGTGAAGTACAACAACATCTTACACTGGTACAAGTTCCTTATTCTCGCAAAGTGGTGCGAAAACACCCACTGAAAAGGAATTGAGAGCTGAGGATAAAGGAACTGTTGAAACATCACATGAGCAATCAAACTATACGGCGAAGGAACAAATGTGAGAAGAGAAAGACCCCTATGGAGATCGGAATGGCCAAATGGTAGGAGGCAATTAAGATCAAGTGTGTCAGGTGAACGTATACCACAAGACATCATCAAAGGAATAGATTCTAGTGGTGTAAGTGAAATAAAAGAAGATCAACACACACCAAGGAGATCCAAGAGAGCGAGAGTACCTTGTCCCAGGTATTCTGCACCTGACTGGACTTATTACTCAGAGAATGTGCCAAGTGCATCAGATCAAAATCGGGTTTGCTTGTTTGCACAAATAGAAGTACACATAGAATTTTGAATTTCTCCACTATTATATTCTACTAAGGATCTGACTGTAGACAAACGTGTATCCTTACAAAGGCTAAGTGTGGAATAGTTATTATTGTCAAATTGATATTTCTAACATTAGCAATTATAGTCCTTTTAGTTCGAATGGGTTTTACATCAGAAATAAAAACAGTTAAATCTACATCTGCATTGACTACGCCTGCTCATACAGTAAATGAGAAAAAACTGAAAGCTTTGTTTATGAGTTTATTAATCTTGATTTCTCCACTAATGTTTATTCTAGATTAGTTGAGGAACATACTCAAGCTTTAGATACTAAGGATTGTTATGTCTGGGCACACTTACCTTCCTCAGCTGCTGAAGATGTGACCTATCATCACATCCCACTTTCATATGCTATTACATGTAGTTTAATTTATAGACAGAAATGCTTTGAATTTTGTTTTTCCAATTACGACATGTTCCCTTCTAAGGTTCCCCTTCACAAAGGACTGAATACTCATTCACAAACAAAATACATAGAAATTGCCTGGTATTTATTTAGCTCTCCCACAGTGATAGATACTGTAAAGGCATACAAGAAGAATCAAATCTGTTTAATAAGGTCTTTAGAAAATAAATTAATTTTAACAGTAGAGGAGAGAAGAGGTCACATTTATCATAAAGCAAATAAAGAGGAAGATGTTTTAAAGAATGTTTATAAGAACGAGGAAGAGGAATGTTAGAAGCAAATAGGGTAACCGTAAATTAAAATTAGAAAGATGACTAAAAGAAAAATTGTGTTTTTACAAAAGGAGAAACCAGTGTAGATTGAGACACATTAGGATACACAGTTGTGAATACACATTCAAAGTGCTGGGAGGACTTGTAACAGGGGAAGAAGCGATTATTCCTGGAGTCTAATTTGTGAGTGGTCAGGATGCCTATTTTCAGTTACCTGCTAATTGGGTGGGCGTTTTCTATTTAGCTTTATTGTTTCCTAAAATGTATTATGTGAATAGCATAGAGACTTTAGCCATGACACCACACCCATAGATACCCAAGTAGTACAAATGATGGGACATAATTAGTGGGAGATATTTTTGGAGCAATCATACTACCAGTAGGAGTAGTTTAAAATGATGGGAAAGTTATCAAAAGTATTAGATAAACTGGCTACCAGTACATCTGGTGCTTTGATAGCTGTTAACCCAGAATTAGTGGTTATTGGATGTTTGGCTCTGTAAGATAAATTAGCTGTATATATTTTGTTGGCAGAGAGAGGTGGAGTCTGCAAAATGTTGAGGGCTCAGTATTGCTGCACATATATGCCTGATGAAAGTAAAAAGAGAACAGTTTGCAAATGATATTCCTAGCCTGAAACCTTAATTAGAACCTTTAGAAACCATTAGTGTATTAGAGAGTTTAGGCAAATGAGCTTCTGCCATTGCCTATGGGTTTGCAACAGTAGGAGGAGGACTTTTTAGAGTGATATTGAGGCATGTACTAATCATTAGTATTTTCTTCTATGCTTTGTACAAAGGATTTATATGCTATAAAATGGGGAAGAAGAATAAAGCAAGAGAAAGGCAAGTCATAAAAGAAATACAAATGGAATAAAAAGAGAATAGAAATATAAAGAGATGAAAAAGTGGAAATCCTGAAAGAAAAATAACTCAGAGGAGAATGAGAGTGCTCTCTAAGGATTCATTTGTGGAGAAGAAATTGTGATGATTGTTCATCCATTAGAGAGGGGACCTGCAAGAGCAAATGTTATTTTTTATGTTTTTTTATTAATATTGTGCAAAGCCTGTGGTTAAATAGCACATATCCTAAACGAGAAGATATGTAATGGGTAAATATACTTAAATGTTGTAGTCCCAAAAGTACAATGAATACATGCTGATTTAAGTTAGCCTGTCAATGCCGTGGTAACTGAAAAGAATCCATTAACATTCAAATGCTCGTTTTTCTCATTTAGATTGTTGTTTACACAAGCTGTTTTTCTTCTCCTTGTTGCAGATGTTATAATTTTCCAGAAGTCTTTTGTTAGCTAATGAATAGGCACTTTAGACAACTGATAGATTCTCATCTGGAGGATAGGAGGCAACAGGAATCCTGAGTCATGAGAAGAACAGTCTGGAGCACAGAATGCGAACCATGTAACTTTTCAAGGTCTAATGTCTAAAGTCTATTGTATCAGTATGAGAAAATGGGGAGTTTGCTATTCCCTATCACTGAAATTCTACTGGAGGATATAGGAAACAAAGGAAAATAATGTTGCAACATGAAATAGTGTGTGTTTGTATCTGTAAGTGTTCCTAGAGTAGCAGCCAGATCAAACCAGACCAGATTATGAAGGATTTTGAATTCCTTCTCTGACTCTCTGAGAAAACTCATCTTTGAGTTTCTAATACTTCTCTACATGAGAGGTTGCTTAGTCTATTTTTTCATTGACTGTCTGCTGATTTTGATTTGAGAATATTTTTGCAGCTCAATTATGCAAAGGCTTTATGATTGTGCAGTGATTCTCTCATCAGAACTCTTTATTGAGTATCTGCATTGACACTTTATTTTCACCCAATTCTAGTATATTTAGATTAGAGAACTTCCTTTATGGAACATGCTTGCTGCATTATAACAGTAATTACTAATGTTTTGATTAATGTATTATTTCACCTTGTATTGAAATATCAATTGTTGTCCTATATTCACTTCTAATGTTGATGCTTAAAAAACTATTTTTTATGGAATAAAATTGAGAAAACCTGAGACATTGAAAAATACAACTATTTTAATTCTCTCAAACGTTTTATAAATTGACTATATTAAAAGTGATTTATGGGTTAGCAAGTTATTGGACTGGTGTAGATGATTGCTCCTTACTTATCCTTGTCGACAATCAATGGTCCTTATGACCAGTGGCAGGGGTTACTTATTGATTACACCCAAACACTAAGGTATATGAAATCCTGCTTCCTCAGATGCACAAAAAAGATACACACTCTAGGGTTATTGTAACAGCTGTGTGTACCTAATTAGCAGAGATATCCATAGATCTAGTTCTGGCACTATGGCCAGTAGCAGTATATTGGAGTGGCATATTATTCCCTCAGGAACCTTGAACAAAAAGGAAAGTTTCCCAGACAGAAATGAAAATCCCCAGATGAATGGATTTAGATTGTTTAAAAAACCCTCTATGCTGAAAGGCACTCATGGTCTGACAAGGCATATTGCCAAAGACTAGGTGCTGGCAAGATCTGTTAAGCTTGATTCTTTAATGAGCAGAAAAAGGCCATTTCCTCCCTGTAGCTGTGATGCCACCCTGCACAACAAGGAGCCTTAAATGATGTTAAGCTTCTTCTTACGTGGGTCACTGTAAGAAGGAAACCCCCCACTAGGGGGTAAAATATTCATGTTATTTTTGTAGCTCTTAATTGAATATGAAGGTTGAATTAAAGAATGGCTACAATGCACCAAGCTCCTCCCGACTTCCGGAAGGAGAAAAGAACTGTACAACAAATCTATGCAAAGGACTCTAGACAATCTTCCAATGCCAGGAGTGCAAATCAGGGACAAAAATGGAAGCAAAGATGCTAAGAATGTGAAGAAGGGTAGGGAACAAGTGTGATGAGACACATCCAGTACTTGGAAAATGCAAACAATATTAGAGCTACTATTAAATAACATTCCAAGGATATATATAGAAAACACAAAAAGATCCATATAATCAATATGTATATACAACTTATGTCAGACACTCATTAATTCACAAGTCCCAACTAAGAATGTACAAAATAACACTCAATTGATTAAACAGTATACCATTAATTCAATCTAGTATTTCATCTATATATTTATTGTACATTATAATAAATAACATGAATAAATCAAACACAACAATATGCAAGAAATAGCTAAAGACAATACAAAACAATACAAAACAATATAGAACCCCACAGAAAACTATAAACAATAAAGACACTTGTACTTCATTCCTACTTACATAGAAATATGTTACAATAAATGCAATAATCGTGTATGATAAAAAAAAACACAGTATAGTAGATAAATATTGATATAATCAGTACAACAGGATTTCAGAACCCATAGCCTACGTGCGTTTCGGTATCCCTTTCTTTGGGATGCCACATTCATCAGGGTGGTTCCAATACAATAGTTCATGTAGGAAGAAAAAACACCACAGAAGGGACAGGCGTACTGAACTACATGCCAATTCATTTAGATACAACCATATTTATAGAGGATATCTGATCTATAAAAGAAACACAAAAATAGGGCGTCCCTAGAACTAGAGAGGAAATTGTTCTGGAATAGAACTATTTTGAATTTGATGGAAATATCTTTCAACAAAGGAAAGTAGTCAGCATGGGAACAGCATTTGCCCCTAGTGTAGCGAATATTTATGTAGACGCTTTTGAGGAAACTCACATTTACAATAAAGTGGCACCATTCTATGAGAATGTTCAACTTTGATCCA
Source organism: Pleurodeles waltl (assembly GCF_031143425.1). Lineage (NCBI taxonomy): Eukaryota > Metazoa > Chordata > Amphibia > Caudata > Salamandridae > Pleurodeles > Pleurodeles waltl. Next base: position 640,232,682 of record NC_090443.1, on the reverse strand, counting down.
GATATATAGATGATATCTTTTTTATCTGGTCAGTGCAAGAAGAACAACTGAATGATTTTGTGACAGGATTAATGCCTGTGACTCCAACCTTAGGTTCACTATACATATGACAAGGTTGAGTTTCTGGATATCTGGATAGGACACCAGAATCTCCATTTAGAGGTAGCTCTATACACTAAATTTACTGCCAAGAATACCATACTTCACTTTGATAGTTTTCAGCCCAGAAGCCGAAAGTAGGGAATCCCTTTCAGCCAATTTTTACGTATTCATAGGAATTGTACCAACTTGAGAGATAGGTTACCCTAAACGATTAATAAGGGAATCTTATAAAAGAGCCAAATATTTCAACAGGGACAGTATGTTTGAAAAGCAGAATAAAGTTCCAAAGCAACAAATGGTGTGTGTGATACAACATTCCAATTTGAATGAGAAAATCTGAAAAATAATCTGGACCAATTGGCTAATTCTCAATAGTAATCAAGAGCTGTCCCTCCTTGAAAAACCTCTCCTTGCATTTAAGAAGAACCAAAATATCCGTAACCGGTAACCGGCTGGTCAGATCATACATATCCAAAGAAAACGATTGTTGTCAAAAGTCGATTACGGGACAGTAGCCCAGTAAAGGTAACCACAAATGTGGAATATATAAAGCCTGCCCAGGAGCAATTATAGGTGATGTGCTACAATGGAAAAACAGGGAATTCAAACTCAATGATATGATCAACTGTAGAACAACGAACTGTATGTATCTTATCCACTGCCCTTGTTTTTTAGGGTATGTAGGAGAAACGGGACTGGAAGTAAGAGTGAGAATATTGGAGCATATCTCCAATATTCGTAATAAAATGGAGGGAGCTCCCTTGTTCCAACATTGGGACACCATGGGACATAGAGTAGAGGATCTCAAATGGACGATTTTGGAAAAAATCAAGGACACTCAGGCAATTCAATATAATAAAATCAGAAAAAAATTAGAGGTATATTGGATTTCCACTTTGGATACGTATAAAAGTGGCCTGAATGAATACATTCCATGGGAAAATGCGATTGTCTGAACTAAAATAATAGCTGGGAGTGATCTAGGTGGATGGGGCTTACCCATTTTTAGATTAATAAGAAGCAGCTGGGCTGATGGGAATTTTGTACCCATGAAACCCCATATTGTTTCTTGTATGTCCCCATTCCCTAATACATAGTAACATAGGTCAGTAGATATTGAGTCTATTTATTAGATATGAAATTTGGTAACTATATATCTCGTTGAGATTATACACTCCCCATTGTTAATTATGTATCCTAAGTTGTGTTTGAGGAGCAGAGATGTGATATGTATTATATATGTATGAGTTATATGATAATACATCTATGTAATCACAGCGGTCTAAATGCCGGTCAGAGAATAGGGCAAATTGCCCTATATAAGATGATGACCGCAGTATGCTTATTTCTAACCCAGGAATTCAATCTACTTATAAAGAGGTTTTACTTTCATTTAGTAGGACCTTGGGATCCATCAAAATCTTTATCCCGTGATCCTCTGTTCACCTATTTTCCTCCTATGAGATAGTGACTGTTTCCTCTTTTAAAAAAAAAAAAAGATATCATGATCTAGAAAAACGCCGGGCTTGTTTTCCCATTGTAAGATGGCCACCGCGGTAAGTCTGTTTTCCCTGGTAATCACTTCCTATACACGTAATACGTAGACCCATGACAATCGCACATCATGTGACCGGAACTTTAAATCGTGTCAAGTTTACACAGCAAGCGTGCAAGGAATGTTAAACGCGAGGTCTCGAGCAGTCTATCATATAAGTTTAGCAAGGATGGATGTATCCATCAGGGGTAGCATGTAGTTAGCGTTAGATGTTATCTGATTGAAGATGTGTAGCTAATTTAGCTACTCTGTTAGTTGCTTGGGTTGGTGACGCCGTGAATTTTAACATGGATGTCTTCGCAATTCTATCGCCCCTCATAGTTAGTTACTATCTGTTGTTTTGTGTCCTTATCGCAGTCGATACTTTTATCATCCAGACGGCTGCGAATGACGAAATCAAAGGACTCTAATGTTGGAAGGAGCCAAACTTCTAGAATTCTTATCGCATTCAGAGGTAGTTTTATTGGCACTTAGGATGGGAACCAAGATACATTTAAAGTAGCGTATTGCAAAGTAGTTACTATTCTTTATTGTTTTATAGACAATCGGCCATTGCAGTCTTTGATACTCCTAAACGGGGGCCTGGATTTGGATATATCCCCATTGAGAACTGTCTCTATTTTGAGAGCTGCAATAGTATCTGCCTGAAAAGGTAAAGGGCTTTGAATGATGAAAACATAGGATATGTGGGTTAATGGGTGTGTCAGCTTGTATTCTACATGGGATGATATGGTGGCACTTATTTGGTTGTTGCATGATTTAGGTATATGTTTAGTAGAATCACATTTGGTGTTATTTTCTTATTCTATTATTGTTGAATTTCTAACATTTATTTTTGTTTTGTTGTTTTTTTTTCTTATATTTAGTTCTATTTTTTGTTTATTTTCATTTTTATGTTCATTTTCTAACTGTTGTGTTTTCATCTTTATTATATTTTTTTCTCTCATTTTCATCTTCAACACACATTGGTGTTATAGTGGGGTGTATTAAGGATCTTAGGATGAACGGTCTCTCTAGTTCTAAGGACGCTCTATTTTTGTGTTTCTTTTATAGATCAGATATCGTCTATAAATATGGTTGTATCTAAAAGAATTGGTGTGTAGTTCAGTACGCCTGTCCCTTCTGTGGTGTTTTTTCTTCCTACATGAACTATTGGATTGGAACTTCCCTGATGAAGGTGGCCTCCCAATGAGAGGGATACTGAAACGCGCGTAGGCTATGGGTTCTGAAATCCTGTTGTACTGATTATATTAATGTATCTACTATTCTGTGTTTTTTAATCATGCAAGATTATTGAATTTATTGTAACATATTTCTATGTAAGTATGAATGAAGTAGAAGTGTCTTTATTGTTTATAGTTTTTTGTGGGGTTCTATATTGGTTTGAATTGTTTTGTTTTGTTTTGTCTTTAGCTATTTCTTGCATATTGTTGTGTTTGATTTATTCATGCTATTTATTATAATGTACAATAAATATATTGATGAAATACTAGATTGATTTAATGGTATACTGTTTAATCAATTGAATGTTATTTTGTACATTCTGATTTGGGAATTGTGAATTAATGAGTGTCTGACATACCATTGTATATACATATTGATTATATGGATCTTTTTGTGTTTTTCTATATATATCCTTGGAATGTTATTTAATAGTAGCTCTAATATATTTTGCATTTTTATTGTTTATATCCCTGTATGAGCTACTTCATTTTTACAGGGACCCTCGTTGGTTTAAACTTTACATTCAGTACTTGGAAATGACTCCTCATATATGATACTGACAGGAACTGACATTACAGCCAGGACTCAGCTTCATCCTAAATGTCTGTTAACATTCCATATGTTAACCATCATCTTGGTTTGAGCTATTATACAGGCCTTTTGTTTGTCCCGCCCCTTGAATCTATGAAGTTTATAAAGTGGATGAAGAAAAAGTGAGAATTAGATATCTTTTGGTAAATGCAGGTTTTATGAATCTGCCACGCCCTTTTCCCTCATGCTCAAGCTTGCTTGTTGAACACCCTTCCTGCGGCAGTGAACAGAGACACCAGTGCAGCTCAACATGCTGGACATGCTGGACATGGCATTCAGAGACACTCAGACATGGATGTCATTTAGGAGTCACCAGGTGTTGCAGCTGCAACCACTGGCTTCACCGCTGCGACCCCTGACACTGCATTTGTGACCACTGGCCTCAGAGGTGAAAAAAATATGTACCTGGAACACATGGGCAGCTCGTCCTAATGATCCTTGGTTGAGGGTCCACTTTTTTGGTTTTCTTTCAATTTGGTTTTTACACAAATAGTGAATAATATTATTCAGTATTAGTGTAATAAAAATAGAGTACAATCAGCTAGAATATGATCACATCTGGCAGGTAAGGTTACTAAAAAAATGATTTTAAATATATGTTACATGAATGCTTGCCGGTAAGAGTGTGCTTATGGGAGCGATACTGTGTGACTTTGTGTGTATGTGTAAGCATGTCTGTGTGAGTGAAAGTAAAGGTCAAATGGCATGTCATGCCACCTCGCTGTCCTTGACATTTTGGTGAATTGACATCCATGCACTCACCCGTCAGTAGGAGACACCCTTCCTTCTTTTCAGCTCATATGAGGCTTTTGATGTGTTGCGCATAACATCTACAATACATTCATGTTTCTAACTGCAATTTTATTTACTAGATCGCGGCTTCAATTCTTGCATGAAAAGAGTGGAAATAACTAAAGAAATAAGCTGACGCAGCAATAAAAATGCATCAGTATTACTTATGCAAGTGTTTCAGCAAAAAAATGTTATAATACCTCAAAATATTATAACCCCTGCTAAAATTACTTGCAGTGGAGGTGGTCTGATTTTAGAAATGTCCTCGTTTTTTTCATCCAGACTCACCTTTAGTTCAAGCTCCTCGAAATCCCTCTAAAAGCGTGTAAAGCCAATGATTCTTTATCAGGCACTTTGGAAATATAGGCACGTGTTTTAGCGTTAGAATTAAAAGATAGTTATAGTGCTGAAGAAATGTGCTGCTCTGTGTAAAGTGAGCTGTTTGTATCAATATTTTTTTGAGTTCTCAGTTCGGTGAAAGGAGGTAAAGTGCAGCCTTGGAGCTGGAACAGTTATGGCACTCGAGTTACTGTGTTGGTAAGTGTTGTTATTAGTATTCCACAGGCCTCCTGCTGTTTTGTCCAAACCATTTGAAGGTGACTGCATCTTTTATGTAGCATATGTCTGGCGCCGAGGGTGCAGTAACGACAGCCATGTAACTTGTCTTCGATTTTCATGGATAATTAATTGATAAGTGACAGCTAACTATCTGTTCACAGCTATTACCCTGTTTTATTAAACATTTCATTTAATAAAAAGCACCGCTGTATGAAGAAGAAATGTATTCGAAGGACATGATGTTGGTGCTTTCCACCCCATGCACTGAATGTTAAAGCACGGTATGTCAAAGCATAGTTCAGTGCCTTCTCTGAAGAGAGGTCATCAGCTCAGGGGGAATAAACAGACTCCCATTCTTTCGCACCGAGTTTCACATTAAATTTCAGAGATAGCAGGCATTCTGTATGCCTATCTACTGACTAAGGTCATTTTCAGTGCAAGGGACTTGGAATCTTACAAACCGAAATCAATACAAATGTCTGACTGAACAAAACGAAGAGTAAATGGCCGAATCAAAAAGTGTGCCAACAAAGAGTGAAAGATGCAAAAGTGAAAAACTATTTTTGATTTCAGCTATCATGTCAGTTTTTGTTTTACTTTAACATAAGAATATATGTTTTCTTGCTTCGCGACGTAGGTAGAGGAACTTCATTTCATGTAGTTGTGTATTTCGCATCTGGAATCAATCAAACCCGTGCAAACCACATAAATATATTAAATGAACACACCACAAACATCAAGCTAGTAATCAATCTATCTATCTATCTATCTATCTATCTATCTATCTATCTATCTATCTATCTATCTATCTACCTATACATATCTCTCTCTCTCTCTCTCTCTCTCTCTCTCTCTCTCTCTCTATATATATATATATATATATATGTATATATATATATATATAAAATCAATCTCCAGTGAAGGTCACCACCGGGTAATGTAATAATAGTTGTACCCATGCGCCATTTATAAGTGATATATAAGCCACATAGTTAAGGTTACACAGTCAAATAGATCAGAATATATTTGGGAATATGCATCAATTTTTAGTCAGCTGGTAGTGGGCAGAATCTGATGGACCACTATGAAAGACCTGATGCACAGAGTAAATTTCGGCGTACCTGCACTCCTCAACCCTTCTGCAATGTCCCTTGTCCTGACCCCGTCAAAGCTTGTGATTCTTGAATGGTAAAGAAGAACACCTTCTATGGAGTATGGCAGAGCGCATGAGGAGCCATGGGAATGTCAAACACAGCATGTTGAGCCAAGTGCCGTACATTTGTTCTGATGTTAAAAGGATGTGACAGAAAAACTTCTTCTATGTTAAAAAGGCAGCATGCCGTCGAAAGAAAAAGGACAAACAACGGACTGTTTCGCTCTGAAGTTTCACAACACTTACAAACCCTACTCTGACTCCTGAGTCCTGGCAGGTGGAAAGGGAAAAGGCAACAAGAAAGAGGAAGCGAAACCAAACAAAACCACAAGCGTCCAGAGGGGTGAGCAGAAGCAGAGGACTGTGAGTGGGGCACTAACCAATAAAGCTAAGAGAAACCATTGTTCTTCTCCTACCTCCCGCATGAGGGAACAAGGAATATTGAGGCAGACTTGCACTCAAAGAAGGACTTTATTGTCGGAAGTAATAACAACATATGCCTGACAAAATTGTGGTGTCTGTGAAGGCCTACAATAGAATAAGGAGAATGTTCTTAATGTACATCCAAGGCTGGACCAATAAAGTTGATATATCAAGCAGGCTTCCACTCTGGTATGCTTTGTCCACACCCTGCTGTCTTGCAGGTGATTTTGAATGTAGGATCAGAGTGATAGAGGAGGTGTCTAGTTTTCACATGGAACATCTTTTCAAGAGACTGGCCAAATGACAGAGGTTAAGGCAGAACCACGTATACTCAGACCCAGAAGTGCCTGAAGTGCAATTTTTGCTAAATTACTCAAGAGGAAATATCACATTTTAACCCCTTTGGAGTAATTTTGTAACATTTGCATTTCATGCATTTCTCAGACTGATGCATATTTGGTATACCTGGTTACATATATTTGGGAGGATATATAGCAGACACTAATTCCTCTCATTTTAACTTATTTTGTATTACGGCAGAATCAATCATGACTAGGCAAGGAATTGCTGAAGCCAGCTATTAAGATCACCACACCCCAACATGGACAGACCATAGTTAACATCCTGGAAGTCTTTATTGACACATTCCTGGCACCCCTGATTCTGTAATAGCCGCTCTCCTTTTAACCTTTTGATTTACCTAAAACATGTCAACCAAGAAAGTATGGTCCCTCTAACAATGTTCACTATATGCTGTCACATTGCTCTCAGCCACTGCTCAACTCTAGCTATCAATTTGGTACAATCCCTTATCCAGAAATAAAGAAGGCATGACAGAACACCTGGATCTGAATCCTCAATACAGTCACCTAAAAATACATCAAGAGAATTAGAGTCCAGGCAATGCACCGCAGGCCCTGTACTGTAGCATAATGAACACCTGTGATAGATGGTTGCATCCCAAGCCTCAAAAAACAACAGTTATGAGCATGCTTTAGTTTAGGCTGTTCCTGGATGCCATACTAAACTCCACTAGCTAGAACACTGATACAAATGTGTCCTGATGTACCACACATGAAGCCATCAATATACATGAAGCCTTTAAAGAGGTCAAGGTAACACAGTTCTACAGAACTGGATGTTTGAGTATGGGACATCCAATCAAGCCCTTGGCTGCTCCAATTATTTCTGGGGCTATGCAAGGAATGGGAGGCAAACAGAAGATCCTGGATGAAGGATCATGTTCTGACACAGCCTCACCAGACATTGTCTTCCTGACTGAGACCTGGATGAACCCCTCCTCAGCGCCTGACATTGCCATAGCCATCCCGGATGGCTACAAGATCACCCGCAGGGACCGCTGCAACAAACCAGGAGGAGGCATGGCCATCATCCACGAGAACACCCTCAGGATCACGACCAGCACCGAAGACACCCTCAGCACGCCCAACACCTGCACTTCCAGATCCACACTGACCCAAACGCCACCCTCCGAAGGGACCCTCGTCTACAGACCACCCGGTCCCTGACAGAAGTTCAGCGTCTCCATCACCGACGTCATCAGCACACACCCTCTCACTTCCACTGACCACATACTCCTTGGGGACTTAAATTTCCACCTTGAGAACACCAGCAACAACACTGCCACCCTGCTCGACAACCTCTCCAACCTCAGCCTCAAACAGCTCATCACAACACCGACCCTCTCCGTAGGACACACACTCGACCCTATTTTCTTCGCCAGCAATCACGTCTCATTCAGCCACACTACCGAACTCCACTGGACAGATCGCCGCTGCATCCACTTCTCCTTCAAGAAACCCACAACACACCACCACCCACAAAGGATCCCCCACCGCAGTTGAAACAAGGTCACCGAAGAACAACTTATCACAACCCTCTCCCGGAACCCGCCCATCAACACCACTGACACTGACACAGCTGCCCACAACTTCAGGCAATGGATCGACACCTCTGCCAATACTCTTGCCCTGATCAAGAATCTCTGCAACAGACACCAACAGAAAGGCCTTCTGGTTTACCGCTGACCTCCATGAATCTAAGCCAACCTGCCGAAGACCCAAAAGGAAGTGGCACTAAGATCAGACTCTGGACAACCACACAGCTTTCAAAAACACCACCCGCAGACACCAGCAACTCATCAGAACCACCAATAGAACAACCTTCAAAGACCGAATCAACAGCAACGCACACAGCCACAAGGAAGTCTTCAACATCGTGAAGGAACTCTCTAACCCCAGCTCCAATGCCATTGACATCCCGCCATCTCAAGACCTTTGCGACTCCCAAGCCTCCTACTTCCACCGCAAGATTGCTGACATCCACGACAGCTTCAGCACCCAGACCTCCCGGCAACCATCAACACCACAGACTCACCTCCGACCAACCTCCTGCTCTCCTGGACCCCCGTCAACTACAATGACACCATCGAAATCATGAACACCATCCACTCTGGCTCTCCATCTGACCCCTGACCTCACCACATCCTCAACAAAGCAAGCTCCGTCATCGCACGCCAACTGCGGAAGATCATCAACAGCTCCTTCAAGTCCGCCACCTTCCCAGAGATCTGGAAACACGCCGAGAACAACACCCTCCTCCAAAAACCCAAGGCAGACCCAAAGGACCCCAAGAACTTCCGGCCTATCTCCCTGCTCCCCTTCCCAGCAAAAAGTAATTGAGAAGGCTGCCAACAGACAACTAACCCGCTTCCTTGAGGAAAACAGCACCCTGGACCCTTCCCAATCCGGATTCTGCAGCAACCACTGCACCGAAACCGCTCTCATCGCCACCACCGATGACATCAGAACCATATTTGACAGTGGCGAAAACGCAGCCCTCATCCTTCTGGACCTCTCGGCCGCATTCGACACGTCTGCCGCCACCACACCCTATGCTCATGCCTCAGCAATGCAGGAGTCCGCGACAGAGCCCTGGACTGGGTCACCTCCTTTCTCACTGGCCCAACCCAGAGAGTCCCCTTCCCTCCCATTCTGCTTGGAGGCCACCAAAATCATCTGCGGTGTACCCCAGGGTTTGTTCCCCAGTCCGACCCTCTTCAACGTCTACATGGCCCTACTCGCTAACATCGCCCAATCCCACAACCTCAACATCATCTCATATGCCGACGATACCCAGCTTATCCTCTCTGTCACCAAGGGCTCCACTAAGACCAACCTCCTCGAAGGAATGAAGGCCATCGCCGAATGGAAGAAGAACAGCTGCCTCAAACTCAATTCCAACAAGATGGAAGTCCTCATATTTAGCTCCATCTCCTCCGCATGGGATGACTCCTGGTGGCCTGCCACTCTCTGAACCGCTCTGACTCCCACCAAGCACACACAGAACCTAGGATTCATCTTGGACTCTTCATTATCCATGACCCAGCAAGTTAAAGCCATCTCCTCCTCCTGCTTCAACACCCTCTACATGCTCCGAATGATCTACAAATGGATCCCCACCGAAACCAGAAGAACAGTCACCCAAGCCCTCGTTAGCAGCAAACTGGACTACGGCAATGTCCTCTATGCAGGAACCAGGGCCAAACTCCAGAAGAGGCTGCAGCGCATCCAGAAAGGCTTTGCACACCTCATCCTGGACATCTCCCGCCATTGCCACATCACAATCAATCAATCAATCAATCAAGGATTTATAGAGCGCACTAATCACCTGTTAGGGTATCAAGGCGCTGGGGGAGAGCTACTGGTCGTAGAGCCATGTCTTGAGGCGTTTCCTGAATGTCAAGATGTCTTGGGTCTGGCGAAGGTGGAGTGGTAGGTGGTTCCAGGTCTTGGCGGCTAGGTGAGGGAATGATCTTTCTCCGGCAGTGGTGCAGCGGATGCGGGGGATAGAGGCGAAGGCGAGGCTGGCGGAGCGAAGATTGCGGGTGGGGATGTGGAAGGTGAGTCTGTCGTTGAGGTAGGCTGGGCCTGTGTTGTGGAGGGCCTTGTGTGCGTGGATGAGGAGTTTGAAGGTGATCCTCTTTGATACTGGTAGCCAGTGAAGGTCTCTGAGGTGGGGGGAATGTGGTCATGGCGTGGGATGTCCAGAATGAGGCGGGCGGATGCGTTCTGGATTCTTTGCAGCTTTGTTAGGAGTTTGGTTGTTATTCCTGCATACAGGGCGTTTCCGTAGTCCAATAGGCTGCTGACCAGGGCGTGGGTGACAGTTTTCCTGGTTTAGACGGGAATCCACTTGAAGATTTTGTGGAGGATGCGAGGAGTGTTGTAGCAGGAAGAGGAGATGGCATTGACCTGCTGAGTCATGCTGAGTGTGGAGTCCATGAAGCATAGGTTGCGTGTGTGGGTGGTGGGTGGGGGCGCGGTTCCTAGTGAGGTGGGCCACCAGGAGTCATTCCAAGTTGAGGATTGGTGCCAAAGATGAGGATTTCTGTCCTGTCTGTGTTTAACTTGAGGTGGCTTGATCCCATCCAGCTGGCGATGGCGTGAAGTCCGTTGTGGAGGTTGTTCTTTGCAGTTGTAGGGTCTTTCGTGAGGGAGAGGATGACCTGAGTGTCGTCTGCGTAGGAAACTATGTTGATGTGATGGGTTCGTGCGATGTTGGCGAGGGGGACCATGTAAACATTGAAGAGCATGGGGCTGAGCGAAGATCCTTGGGGAATGCCACAGATGATTCTGGAGGCTTTCGACAGGAACGGTGGGAGGTGGAATCTCTAGGTTCTGCCTGAGAGAAATGACGAGATCCAGTTGAGTGCCTTGTCGCGGATTCCAGCGTTGTGGAGGCGTGTGCAGAGAGTGTGATATCATACCTTGTCGAAAGCTGCGGAGAGGTCCAGGAGGATGAGTGCTGCTGTTTCTCCTTCGTCGAGCATGGTCCTAATGTCGTCTGTGGCAGCAATGAGTGCAGTCTCGGGGCTGTGGTTTCTGTGGAATCCGGATTGGGAGGTGTCGGGTACCTTGCTGTCCTCCAGGAACCGGGATAGTTGGCTGTTTACGATTTTTTCGATGACCTTGGCTGGGAAGGGGAGGAGGGAGATCGTCCGGTAGTTCTTGGGGTCGTATGGGTCTGCCTCTGGTTTCTTCAGCAGGGTGTTGATTTCTGCGTGCTTCCATCTTTCTGGTAAGGTGGATGACTCGAAGGAGCTGTTGTTGGTTTTGCAGAGGTGGGGGGCGATGATGATGTTTGCCTTATTGAATATATGGTGTTGGCAGGGGTATGACGGTGATCCGGAGTGGATGGAGGCCATGGTGGTGGCGGTGTCCTCTATGTTGACGGGGGTGCAGGTGTGGAGGAGGTGGGTGTTGCTTGGAGCGTTGGGTGCTTGGGTGTTTGTAGTCGGCTGGTGGGACAGGGGTTTGAAGCTATTGTGGATTTCTTCTATCTTTCAACGGACGTGGGTTGCCAGTGAGTTGCAGAACTCCTGTGATGGCGGGGGTTCGTTGGAGCAGGTCCTGGGGGTGGAGAGCTCATTGATGATGCCGAAGAGCTCTTTACTGTTGCGAGCGTTGGCGTCAATGCGGTTTTTGAAGTGGGTCCTTTTGGTGGTGCGGATCAGTTGGTGATGTTTGTGTAGGGCATCCTTGAAAGCGATGTGGTTGGAGTTGGTAGGGACAAGGTGCCAGGTTTATTCCATTCTGCGACATAGCCGTTTGGATTCCTGCAGTTCTGGGGTGAACCAGCTGGCCTTGATTCTCTGGGAGGTTTTTTTTTTTTTTTTTGAGCGGTGCGAGGGTGTTGGCGCAATCTTCTATCCAGCGATGCAGGTTGGTGGTGGCTGTGTTGGGGTCCGGGGTCCCAGGGGTGGGGCCCGGGCGAGAGTGGAGATCTGTTGATCCGCTGATATTTTGCTCCAGTTGCATCAGGGGGGTTGTGTGCGGTGATGGTGAGTGACTGGTTTCTGGTGGGAAAAGTGGATGCAGCGGTGGTCTGTACAGCTGAGTTCGGTGGTATGGCTGAAAGAGACATGGTTGCTGGCTGAGAAGATGGGGTCGAGTGTGTTGCCTGAGGAGTGGGTGGGTGAAGTGATGAGTTGCTTGAGGCCGAAGTTGGCGAGGTTGTCGATTAGGTTAGTGGTGTTGATATCGTTGTTATTTTCTAGGTGGAAGTTTAGGTCACCGAGGAGGAGTAGTCTGTTGAGGCGAGGGCTTGGGAGCTGATGTCGTCGGCGATGTCGTCGCAGAACTGCGGTCTGGGTCCACGGGGTCTGTAGACCAGTGTTCCTCTGAGTGTGTTGTTGGCGTTGATGTGGATTTTAAAGTGGAGGTGCTCGGCGGAGTTGATGGTGTTGTGGGAGTTGGTGGAGACTCTTATGGTGGCCATCTGAGATACCTGCACTGGCTCCCAGTCAACAAGAAAATCACCTTCAAACTTCTCACCCACGCTCACAATGCACTGAACAACAACGGACCAGAATACCTCAACATACGGATCTCCTTCTACACCTCGACCCGGCATCTCTGCTCCAACCACCTTGCTCTTGCAACCGTCCCACGCATCCGCAGAACTACAACCGGCGGCAGATCATTCTCGCACTGTGCCGCCAAGACGTGAAACACTCTTCCCACCCATCTGCGACAGACCAAAGAACTCCTTACCTTCAGGAGACTTCTCAAGACCTGGCTGTTCTAGCAGTACCTCCCCCCTCCTCAGCCCCTTGAGACCCTCTTGGGTGAGTAGTGCGTTTTACAAATTCCTGATTGATTGATTGTCATTGGCTGGAAACTTCATTGTTTCTAAAGTGAGTGGGGCATGTCAGCAAAAGATTTGTGGTCAATGATTGGATGAATATATAAGGACCAGGTAAATTCTGTGCTAAAACTCACACTGGGCACCTTAGTGTTTTAGACAAAGTAGAATGAAAACAGGTGTAGGCATTGGTGGACATGTTGTGCAGTCAATCAGCAGTGCGGCCGGTGCCAGGGAATAGCCTATGAGAGAAGAAGTTCCTTTTTGGCACATCCATAGACACAAGATTGTTCACGATCTTGCTCAAGTTCTGATCGAGGAGGTAGGCCTGGATATCAAGCTTTGAATGCTGGTCATCCCTCAACTTTTCCAGAGAGGGTTTTAGGTGTGGACTACTCCTACCTCTGCTCAATTTTCAGCACTTTTACAGAGGTACATTAGCACACACAAACCTGGAGGACTTTGTGTTTTTTACCTACTTTTGTAGGAAGGTCCAGTGAACCACAAGCACAAATATCTTCCTACCTTTAAATGTATGAATGGAAAAATGTCATTATAACTGTTAGAATTTACACATTTGCAAATACATTTATACCAACCTTAGTTCTGTTAAACAGAATTGGGAAGCCTTGTGAAAGTTGTCTGCACCTTATTCCATCGAGGTTGTGAAAATGGTTTCTGAAATTTGAGCCAAGTCTTTTTGGTGACAAGATATGTAAAAAAACAAATAATTTATTCAGCTATGAACGTGGGAAATGTGCATTTCATACCCTGGTTCTTACATATAAAATCTAATTTCTAAGACCTAGTGATGGCTAACCTTTGGGTCCAAAATCAATAAAGAAATGCTACAAAGATTCCGTAAAACTGGCGTTTGGAATTATAAGATCAACCTGTACCACAGAAGTTCCAAATCTAACATCCTTACAAATGGATTTTTGTGTCCTAAACGTCCACCTGTTCTGGAACCTTACATGGATGACATTACATCTTGGATGGACACTAGCCTTATTATGGTTTAGCACTAAGATGCTATTCAAAGGAAGCAGCTGGGACAATCTCTTTGAACTTTGGATAATTGACTGATTTCACTCAAGAGATGTAGCATACTAGGCTTGGAGTTCCACTAGGCTTGGAGTTCCCTTATTTGAGTTTCATTAAACATAGTGGTTAGGCACAACATAATGTGTAATTTACTTCGGATGATTTTGAATAATGTATTTGTATATGTTACTGTTTTATTATGTTTTATCTTGCTATGTATTTGTACTGTGATGTTTTGAGTTTTATCTTGTTTTTAAGGAGCTAGTCTCTGAAATAGCCATATTTACAACTAAGTTAGACTATTTTCTTCCTTGATCTCTTTTCTACTTTTACTTCCCAAAAATGAACTATCACAGTTAATTGGCCTGAATCATTGGTGATAGAAGTATGCTTGAGTTATGTGAGCTGTTGGGTTGCGATTTGCCGGTTGGCATCTCTTTCCATACCAGTAAACATCTCTTACTATGGCAGACAATAGTGTCTTAGTATCCTTTCATTGCAAGGAGATCTGCATATGCATGATTCTGCTTCTGTATGTGCATTACTTTTGTGCACTGTCAATATCATGACATTTGGTTGATTATTATATCTGAATCAAAAGCAACAGATGATGGACGGAATGCAGAGGAAATCAAACACTCACTCCAGTCACAGATCTAGGTTTAATCCATCAGTTTTTTTTGCTTGCCATGCCATTCCAGTTTGGGCCCATCCATATGCAAATCAGTCTTGACCCTATTCCCCATGGGAACAGTCCAGCCCGAACTGACAGGCCAGGTCCTCCTTGCACCAGAAAAAAGCATCCTGGGACTAGTTTCAGGTTATCATCCTTCATCAGCCAGGCTAGCTTAAATCTGGTGGCATAGCAAGCACAGGACCCACGTCTGGGCATACCCTTCCCACTTGGGGTGACAAAAGAAAAAACAACAGAAGATGGACGGAATGCAGAGCCAATCAAACATTCACCCCAGTCACACATCTGGGTTTAATCCATCAGTTTCTTTTGTTTGCCATGCCATTCCAGTGTGGGCCCAGCCATACATAAATCAGTCTTGACCCTGTTCCCCAAGGGAACAGCCCAGCCCAAACTGCCAGGCCGGGTCCTCCCTGGACCAGAAAAAAGCATCCTGGAACCAGGTTCAACGTATCACCCATCACCAGGCAGGTTAGCTTGAATCTGGTGGCATAGCAAGCACGGGACCCACGTCTGGGCATACCCTTCCCACTTGGGATGACAAAAGCAAAAACAACAGATGATGGATGGAATACAGAGCCAATCAAACATTCACTCCCAGTCACACATCTGGATTTAATCAATCAGTTTCTTTTGCTTTCCATGCCATTCCAGTTTGGGCCCAGCCATTTGCAAATCAGTTTTGACCCTGTTCCCCATGGAAACAATCCAGCCCAAACTGCCAGGCCAGGTCCTCCCTGGACCAGAAAAAAGCATCCTGGAACCAGTTTCAAAGTATCACCCATCACCAGCCGGGCTAGTTTGAATCTGGTGGCATCGCAAGCACAGGACCCAAGTCTGGGTATACCCTTCCCACTTGGGGTGACAAAAGCAAAAACAACAGATGATGGACGGAATGCAGAGCAAATCAAACATTCACCCCCATTCACACATCTGGGTTTAATCCATCAGTTTTTTTTTGCTTGCCATGCCATTCCAGTTTGGGCCTAGCCATATGCAAATCAGTCTTGACCCTGTTCCCCATGGGAACAGTCCACCCCGAACTGCCAGGCCAGGTTGGAATGTCTTGAGTATGTCTTAGCATGCATGATCCCATGCTTGTGGCTTTATTTCAGAAAAGTTGATGTTTTGCAGACAATTTTTAAAGTGGAAGATTCCCTCGCCATAGCTGATAAAACTATCAAATCCAAATGTGCATGAATATTGACTTTACTTGAAAAGAGGCAAGTTTTCTCTTCAAATGGGAATATCTTAGAATGCACAGTAACAATTTATTCACAACACTTTCTACAGATGCATGACTTCGGGCCTGATTTAGATCTTAGTGGTGTTACCACCAAACTGCTGCAGTGGTGGACCAAGAAGACCGTCAAGTCGACAGTGTTCCGCGTGCTGTATTTAGATGTTACAGTCCTGCAGGCGGTGTACCTGCTGCGGTTTGCTGACAGAGGAAGGATATCACTGGACCCAATCGACATCGGACAATCGCAGTGGCTATGGAATAGAGGTACGTTACACAAACACACACACACTATTACCCATTGCCATTCAACCAAAGCACAACATGTCCATGCCGCAATCACACATTGATGTACATCCATGACACAACATACATTACTAGCTCCTAACTGGCAAGAATGCTTTGTTAACAGGGACTGGAAGCCTGTGTCAGCACAAATCTAGCAATGTTAACATTTAAAGCAGTTTTCTGGTCACAGAGATTCAAAGTAAAATTGTAGAATACTCTATCTACATTCTTCAGTCCGCGATACAGTAATTCTTCAGTTCATAATGAAGGAAAGATTTCCTCAGGACTTTCTGTGGAATGTGTGTCAAGCAGGTATTTTTAATTGGTAAATCCAATCATCTATATCTGATGATCTCCTAGAGAATATGTCTAAAATCTAGGGCTTCCCCTCAAATGATTTGGAACAGAAGTGTAACCAATTTCCTCTTCTAGAGATATGCTTTACGGTACACTACTGATGCTGTCATGATGGGTACCTTGTGTTGATTTCCTGTACTCTTTAACGGTGTTCTAAGCTGGTCCAGCTACTCCTACATTAAAATAACTCACTACTACTAACCCCTTATATGCTCTAATATTCCTGGGGATTTAGCTCCCAGAAGTCCAGGTCTGTCTTCAGAACTCAAGAGATGTAACTTGGAAGTGGTGAAGGCATATTGTCACTTCCATCCAGGGCTATTCTTTGGCCCTCTTGAGAAGTAGCAGCTGCTGGTTCTTCCAGAAAAATGTGTGGAGTCATGAATAGCAAAAGTTCCGCAGGAATGTGAATATCCCTTTGTTAAGAACTACAACTGGGTATGGGAAGGCCATATACAATATTTTCAAATGGTATTAAACCCTATAGATATAAATCTGACCTTATAAGATATGTATTTTTTACCAAAGCACACAAATTCTATCAATTTGGTTTTGACAGCACTTGCCCATTGAGTTACTAGAATTTAGTTTAAATCCCCATGTTCATTGGAAATATATTCTAATGTGATTTTTTTAAAGTCGGAAAAAAATTTGCTTTCACTTCACCACTCCATAGCGAAACTTTGTACAACTGCACACATAAAGGCCCTCATTACAATCCTGGTGTGTGGTGTTAAAGGGGCGGTAATACTGCCAACAGGCCAGCGGTAAAAAAAATGGGATCACTACCACGGCAGAAACCGCCAACACATACATCCACTTTCACACTCTGACCGCCACAGCGGTAGCAACAAACACCACAGCGGTCACCGCCAACAGACAGGTGGAGGACAATGTACTGCCCATCCCATCACAACCCGCTAATCCATCAGCTTTTCAGGGGCGGTACCAATGCCATCAAAAGCACAGCAGAAACAGTCTACTGAAGGGAAACCACTCACCGCTCCACACTCAACGAAGAACCAGGACGCCATGGAGCCCGAGCTGCAGGTCATGCCGATGCTGGTCTACCTCCTCATACATGAGGAATATCAAAGGCGGCGGCGACGACCACGGTGAGTACTGCACCTAGCACACAGGGGACGGGGGAGGAAAAAGAGAGTGACACACACACGCAACACGCTACAGCCCCACCCTCACCTAGAACACCATACACACAAACACATGCAACAACAGTACATTTACATCCTGTTCCCCCCTGGAAGAACACAAGGACAAAAGTAATTGAGTGAAATAAGTGATATATTGAAATATGCAGATATACGTAACAAATAGAAAAACGCTATATACAAGTATTTACAATATGTACAGAACTGGGCCAAAAATCATGGGCCAAGCCCACACTTGACTCCTGCCTCAATACGGAGAGAACACTGCAGGGGCATCAGCTCAAAAACACACAGGCACCTCAGGGAGATGAGGAAGGGAGGGCACCTCAGCCGGAAGATGGACTAACGCCACTGCTCCTCAAGGGGGCTCCATGCCTACAGCGATGTCCTGGGGAGTGCAAAGCCAGGGTCACTCTAGTGGGTGATTTGCCCACTGCTTGGTCCTGGGGAGTGCAAAGCCACAGTCTCCCTAGTGGGTGGTTTGCCCAGTGCTTGGTCCTGGGGAGTGCAAAGCCACAGACTCTCTAGTGGGTGGTTTGCCCACTGCTTGATCCTGGGGAGTGCAAAGCCACAGTCTCTCTAGTGGGTGGTTTGCCCACTGCTTGGTCTTGGGGATTGCAAAGCCACAGTCTCTCAAGTCTCTCAAGTGGATGCCTTCTTCCATTGTTTCTGGAGGGGGCCTTGCGCCCAGTGTGCTTCATCCTGCCAAGGATAGGGTGAGTGGATGCATTTCTCCACTGGTTCTGGAGGGTGCTTGGTGCCCAGCCTGCTTCATCCTGCCAAGGATAGGGTGAGTGGATGCATTTCTCTACTGATTCTGGAGGGGGCTTGGTGCCCAGTCTGCTTCATCCTGCCAAGGATAGGGTGAGTTGATGGCTTCTTCCACTGGTCCTAGAGAGGGCATTGTGCCCTGTGATGCAGATCTTGGGGAGTGCAAGGTCACAGTCTCTCACCTGGGTGTCACATCCACATGCTTTGCAGGGGCCAGGACGCACAACAGGCCATGGAAGCAGGACTACACACTGTCTGCTGGCGGTGATGGCTGCTCAGTGGTGGTAGTGGCAGTGCTGGTGTCTGTGCTGGCAGTGGTGGGGGGATGCTCCAGCCCATCCCCTGCAGCCTCGGACAGAAACCCACAGGGGCATCTGCTGCTGGTAGTGGTGCTAATGTCAGAGGTGCAGTTGGTGGCGCTTGTGGTGGGGCTGCTGGCAGTGCTGAGCGTGGTGCCGGTGCTGCCAGTGGTGGAGGGAGGCTCCAGCCCTACTCCTTCAGCCTCGGATGGACAGCTGCCCACTGGGGATGCTGCTGCTGACAGTAGTGGTGGCAGCAGTGGAGGTGGCGGTGCTTGCAGTGGGGCTGCTGGTGGTGCTGCACGCGGTGCAAGTGGTGGCGCTGGCGGTCCTGCTGGCCAGCACCAGGGCATCACCTGCATCCTCCGTCGGCTGAAGTTCCTTGCCTTTGGTTTTCTGCCCCTTCCACACCATGACTGATGCTGTTTTGCCCTTGGCTCTGTCAGCTTGAGGTTTGGAGGAGGCCTTGCTGGGTGGGTCGTCATCCATGCCCCTGCTGCCTGCTGGCCCCTTCCTCACCTTGGCAGGTGGTGGTATGGTTTGGTCCTTTGCAGGGGTTGGTGGTCCACTGGCTTTCCTGACAGGTACCCCCTTTGAGCCTCTGGGAGCTGCAGGGTCCACATTGGATGGAGACTTGGTGGCTAAGGTGCTGGGCTGGGCTGGGTTCTGGACACCCTGGCCAGAGGGGAATGACAGGGGATTGGTAGGGAACAGGTCAATGTTAGCTAGGAAAAGTTTTTTAGACACACTGGGGTGGGACGAGGGAGAGGGTTTGGGAGTGGAGGAAGAGGAAGTGGTTGTAGGAGGTATCTGTCTGCGGAATTTGGGTGAAGGTGCATGTGCTGGATGCTGTTGTGAGGTGGATGGCTGTTGGGTGGGTGTGTCCTTACGTTTGTGTACTTTGGGAGGAGGGGTTACAGACACAGTGGGAGAGGACACGTGTGTATGGTTGTGGGGGTGGTGACTGCTCATGAGGGGTGTTTTGTGATGGGCGTGCTGGTGATGGCGGTAGTGGATGAGGATGTCATTGAAGGAGGAGTCGCTCCTGTCCCCGTCGTGAAGCTCCCCTCGCCCTCCGTCCCACTGGTGCCCTTGCCTTCGGTGGATTCGGCCTCCAGGTCATGTGGGATAAAGCTCCCTCCGTCGCTGGTGCCTCTGCTCCTCCGCCAGATGATGCTAATGCGCATAAGGACAGGGTGACAAAACAAAAAGGAGGGGGAAAGATAGAGGATACACTTGGTCAATGCCAGCAACACCACTACCGTTGGCGGACACAACACACAGGGAGCAGCCCTATGCACTAGGCCATGCCCAACCAGTTCCTAAGATAGCCACCAGCCCATGGGGTACAATGCCTAACGCCATCAGCTGCACCCCAGAAACCCAAAGGACCCTGCCCAGTAGTAGATGCCCACTAACACTATTGGTGTAGGTGTGCCTCAGAGCCTGCCCAACAAGGGACCTACCCTGCCATTTTCACCCTGGCCTAGGGGCACCCATAGCCCCCACCCAGGTAACTCCTAACGCGTGCACAGCATAGGTCAGATTCAGTACTCACCCCCTTGTGGCTGCTGTGATGCCTTCAAGCGCCCATCAGACTCCAGATAGGCTACCGCCAGGATGCAGAACATCAGGGGGGTCATGGTGCAATGGGCACCCCTTCCTCGTTGGGAGGCCAGCCCAACTGGGCTTCCGCCGTCTTCTTTGCCCAGCAGCGCAGGTCCTCCCACTTCTTGCGGCAGTGGGTGCTCTACCTGTCATAGACCCCCAGGGTCCACACCTCCTTGGCGATGGCACGCCAAATACCCTTTTTCTGGTGGGTGCTGACCTGTAGGGAAAAGACAACAGAAAAGGGAATTAGTCACCCGTCTGGACCATCACACTCATTGTCCACAAGTTTCCTCCCATCCCCTGACTGACCACCTTACATGCTGCACTCTGGCCAGGACCCCTCAGCTCCCCCAACATGTGGCTTACACACACAGCACTCCAGACATTCATGTCCCATGTATCATGGTCACAGTGTACTCACCTGTTTGTCTGGAGGACTGTAGAGTAATGTGTATTGTGGTAGGACCCCATCCACCAGTTTCTCCAGCTCCTCTGCAGTGAAGGCAGGGGCCCTTTCCCTAGATACTCACGCCATTGCCACTTCCAGACACAGGTCACAGCAGCACTTGCAGTATAGGTCCTCTCCTGTTGATGGCTAGGTAGCAAGTGAGTGGATAGATAGAAAATGGCGGTGACGTCCACGGTGGTGCGTACCATCAACTCCAGCGTACATCGCCATTGGCTCCTGCTACCCATAGAGCCCAATGATAACCAAAGCGAAGTTGCGCGGCGGTCATCGACCGCCTAGCGCGACGGCGCACAATGCCAGTGTAATTACCTCATTTCCACTGGTCCCTTCTCACAGGTCAGGCATCTGCCATTTCAGGGGGCCACAAGGTATGGCACATAACTGTGTCACAGCAGACATAGGCACAGCAAATGATTTTAGGATTCACATTTTGTTTCTGTAAAGTTAAAAAAACAGCATTAGTGCAATAGATGTGGGAATGTGACCCTCTGCTCACCGTTCTCTTCCATAGGCTCCCACCGCTGAGGCTGCATATGAGATGGCGGCATCCTCCGGTGTACTGACCCCTGGTGGACCTTGCAACAATGAAGGAAAGACACATTATCATTACCTACAGGCTTGATCATGCCACAATCCAGGAACTGTGTGCCCAATTGGAGCCAGACCTGATGTCAGCTATCCAGCAGCCCACTGGTATCCCCCATCTAGTGCAAGTCCTGTCAGTGCTCCATTTCCTGGCAAGTGGTTCCTTCCAAACAACAGTGACTATGGCATCAGGGATGTCTCAGCCAATGTTCTCTAGCGTGTTGACCTGAGTGTTGTCAACCCTGCTGAAACACATGTGCAGCTACATCGTGTTCCCCCAGGTGGAGGATTTGGCCACAGTGAAAGCTGACTTTTCTGCCCTGGGACATATCCCCAACATCATAGGTGCCATTGATGGTACACATGTGGCATTTGCTCCCCCCCGGGAAATGAGCAAGTTTTCAGGAATAGAAAAAGCTATCACTCTATGAATGTGCAGATGGTGTGTTTGGCGGACCAGTACATCTCCCATGTGAATGCCAAATTTCCTGGCTCTGTGCATGACACCTTTATCTTGAGGAATAGCAGCATCCCATATGTGATGGGCCAACTCCAGAGGCCCCGGGTGTGGCTAGTCGGTGAACCCAAGGTCCCTACACAGTATGAGGAGGTGTCTGGGTATGGGGTTCTCCCTAAGGGGTTAGTGTATGTCTAACATGTATCCCTCAATATTTGCAGGTGACTCTGGTTACCCCAACCTCTCATGGCTACTGACCCCAGTGAGGAATGCCAGGACACGGGCAGAGGAACGTTACAATGAGGCACATGGGCGTACGAGGAGGATTATAGAACGGACCTCCGGCCCCCTGAAGGCCAGATTCCGGTGCCTCCATCTGACTGGTGGATCCCTGTACTACTATCCCAAGAAGGTGTGCCAGATCATCGTTGCCTGTTGCATGCTGCACAACCTGGCCTTGAGACGCGAGGTGCCTTTTCTGCAGGAGGATGAGCCTGGAGATGGTGTTGTGGCAGCCGTGGAGCCTGTGGGCAGTGAGGAAGAGGAGGCAGAGGAAGAAGATGTTGACAACAGGAGCAACATCATTCTGCAATACTTCCAGTGACACACAGGTAAGGCAATGTACGTTCATATTACATTTCAGTTAACTGTTGGACATTGTACAAGACAGCCCCTTACCCTATGTCTATGGCCACTGACTTTACCCTTTGCCTTCTCTATTTTCAGATCCCTGTGCCCCACTCTGGTTCCTGCTATGTGTACTGCTGCCCACTACAGGTCATACCAATGTATATATAACTGGACATATGGATTGAAATGTTTACAGCTTGCTCACCTAATACATTTTGCAATCAATTGACATACTCCGTACTTGTATTTGGTCCAAGGGTGATTATTTCACTGCTCATAAGGAGAAGGGGATGTGCAATGGGCAGGGGTGATGGTGGAGGAAGGTCCATTTAGAGTCCAGTCTCTTGGTATCACAGGTGCATTGTCCAACTGGGCATATGAAGGGGAGTTCATGGTGGACAGGGTGACATAGTGGGACAGAAGGATGACAATCAGGAGAGTCTTATTTCCTGGCAGGGGTTTTGGCAATGTTCTCTGGCTTCTGCCTGGATCACAGGGACCATTTGCGGGGTGGTTCTCCTTCTGCAGGGGGAGGGGTGCTGGTGGCCTGTTGGTCCTGTGGCAGTGCCTCTTGACCACTAGCGCCAGCAGAGGTGGAGGGCTTTTTGTCTGTGTTGCTAGTGTCAGGGGCCCAATGTTGTGCCACTGCCTCCCTCACGGTCTTGGCCATGTCACCCAGCACCCCTGGAAGGGTGACCAGGATGGTGTAGATGTTTGTTAGGTCATCTCTGATCCCTAGGTACTGTCCCTCCTGCAGCCGCCGGGTCTCCCGCAGCTTGGCCAGTATCTGGCCCATGGTCTTCTGGGAATGGTGGTATGCTCCCAGGATGTTGGAGAGAGCATTGTGGAGAGTGGGTTCCCTGGGCCTGTCCTCCCACTATCGCACAGCAGTCCTCCCAGCTTGCCTGTTGTCCTGTGCCTCTGTCTCCTGAAACGTGTGCCCACTGAACCTAGGTCCCTGATCGTCCTGTGTTTGTGGAGTTGCCTGGGGTCCCTGTAGTGGTGGACACACTGCTGATTGACGTGTCCTGGGTACAGTGGCATGGGCCCGGTGGGTGGGTGCTGTGCTGGTGTTTCCTGAGGGGGGAGGCTCTGTGGTGAGTTGGGACTGTGGCAGGGAAACCGACTGTCTAGAGGTCCCTGATGGGCCAGGTTGGTCATCTGGATCCAGGCATGCAGAGCTGCTGTCATCACTGTGGGCCTCTTCAGGGGGTGGACTGGTTGTAGCTGGCACCTCCTCTCCGGTGACGTTCAGTAGGGGTCCTGTGGGGATGCAAATGCAGTGTTAGTGTATCTGCGTGGGCCATATTGTGCATGGGTGTGTTTCCCTCTACGATTGTGATTTCCCTGTATGTTTGGCCTTGTGTGAGTGGTGATTTACTGGGCATGATGTGGTGATGGGTGTCCATGCAGGTCTGTGATGAGTGCCAATGCATTATTGTTGCATGCAGGGCTTGGTATTGGGATGGGCGGGGTATATGTGAGGTGGTGGAGTGATGGGGTGAGGGTAGGGGTAGGAGTTTGTGATGGCATGCAGGTAGGGTGGGGGATTTAGTAGTAAAGATTTGACTTACCAGAGTCCAGTCCTCCTGCTGCTCCTGCGAGGCCCTCAGGATGCATTATTGCCAAGTCTTGCCCCTCCCATGTTGTTAGTTCGGGGGGGAGCAGGTGGGGGTCCACCACCAGTCCTCTGTACTGCTTCCTGGTGTCTTGCAACCACGGAACGCACCTTCCCCGGTAGGTTGTTGCACCTCTTCCTGATGTCATCCCTTGTTCTTGGGTGCTGTCCCACGGCTTCGACCCAGTCCACGATTTTCCACCATTGCTCCATCATCCTTGCAATGGACGTCTGCTGCACCTGTGATCCGAATAGTTGTGGCTCTACCCGGATGATTTCCTCCACCATGACCCTTAGCTCCTCCTCTGAAACCTGGGGTGTCTTTGGGGTGTCATGGATGTGGTGTGAGTGGTAGGTGTGAGGATGTGTGGGGTGATGTGTGGGGTGATGTGTTGTGGTGTGTGGTGTGAGGTGCGTGGATGGTGTATGGGTGATGGTGTTCTGTACCTCTGATTGAGTGGGTGCTCCTGCCTTGTCTCTCTCTCAGTTGTCAAATCCTTGGGGTCATAAAGGGCTGTGGGTAGTGTGGGTGTGTGTTTTATAGTGGTGTGACTGTGTGGGTTTGGTGTGTGTATATGTGTCAGGTGTGTGTATTTGGAATTGTCCAATGTGGTGTAGTTTTGTAAGTGTGTGTGTATTTTGAGCGCGGCGGTGTGTACCGCCAATGGTTTACCGTGATTGAAAGACTGCCGGGGTGATTCGTGGGTCGTGATACTGTGGGCGTGTTCCTGTTGGGATAACGGTGTGGGTTTTAGTACCGCCAGTTTATCACTGACCTTTGGTGTGGTGCACTTGTGTGGGTGTCTGTATAGTGGGGGATTTTTCTTGTGAATCATAATGCCCGTAGTGGATTTCTGCTGTGGTCACAGTTTGTTAGTGGCCGTCCAAGGTTGTAATGAGGGCCATAGTCTACTAAAGTGACATGTGTGGCAGGTATAGAATACATTTTTTATCCTTTTAAGGAGGTCAGATGTGTAACATTTGGTCATGACCAAGACATGAAACATCATAATCTTAAAAAAAAAAGAAGAAAAAAAAGCAGGATATCCTGAGAAACTGCTGTGTATGAACATGAAAGGACAGCAAAAATACCTAAAATTGGGTGTGAGGAACTGGATTGAGTCAAGGGCAGGGGCATTGAGGGTACTCACACGGGATCCCAGTGGAGAGGTGGAAAGAAGAGACCTCAGGCGGCAATGACGGGGTGAGAAGATTGCAGGAGGTATCCTCAGTCCACCATTCCAGAGCAAGGGTAGCAGCAGAGAGTAGCCATAGTCTCACTGTCCACAGCCTATGAGTTCATTCTCCACCAAATGTAGAACCTCATTAAAAGAAACACAGACAAGACTGTCAAGTTTCATAGGTAAATGTGTATCCATGAATTCATGGGGACAAGAGCTGACAGCTGTATGCCCAATTTGTGGAACTTCCATTTGATCTTTTAGTCATAAAAACCACACAAGGCATGAAAATGCACATTTCAATCGTGATACAGAAATAATGATTACTTCATTATTATAATCAGAGACATGGCGTATTGTTGATCTAAAGGTACAGAAATTACATAATTATTATGTATTCAAGCAATAAAAATAAAAAGACAACTCCTGGCAAAAGCGTGATACAAGATAGCTTTGCATGCCCAATAATTGGGACTTTCCAATTTGCAAATATAATAATTCTGCACAATTCCTACCCAATCATATGCAGGTCATTAGGCCTTTGGCTATATACAGTCATAGATATTGTAATTGCAATTGTATTTATATAGTGCTTACTACACTGGACGAGGCGTCAAAGTGCTTTTCAACGAGTGCAACCTTTCTCCAGAACACAATTGAATTAGTGGTGGATTAGTATTGATGTTGGAAATGGCCTCTCTGCAGGGTAACCCCCAAACTTTTTGCCTTCCTCCTTTATATTGAACGCTACTAGTGGGCCTGCAGCACTGATTGTGCCACCCACATAAGTAGCCCCTTAACCATGTCTCAGGCCTTCCATTGCAAGGCTTGTTTGTGCAGTTTCACTCCCACTTCGACTTGCCATTTAAAAGTACTTGCCAAGCCTTAAACTCCCCTTTTTCCTCATATGTCACCCCTAAGGAAGGCCCTAGGTAACCCAGAGGGCAGGGTGCTGTGTAGGTAAAAGGCAGGACATATACCTGTATGTTTGACACGTCCTGGTAGTGGAAAACTCCTAAATTCATTTTCCACTGCTGTAAAGCCTGCTCCTTTCATTGGCAAACTTTAGGGCTACCCTCATTTACCGTTTAAGTGGTAGATTATTTAGTATGGTCAGAATGGTAATAAAAAATCCTGCTTACTGGTGGGGTTGGATTTTATATTACTATTTTAGAAATGCCAATTTTAGGAAGTGAGCATTTCTCTGCACTTAAATTCCATTTGTGCCTTACAGCCTGTCTCCAACCCACGTCTGGGCTGGGCTGGTTGACAGATCCCTTGTGCATTTCACCCAGACAACCACAATCACAGGATGCTCAGTCACACTTGCACACATCTGCATACTGAATGGATATTCCTGGGCTGGAAGGGTGGAGGGGCTTGACACTTACATTTCAAAGGCTAGTGGCCTGCCTTAACACAAAAGACTGTCACACCCCCTACTGGGACCCTGCCAGACAGACCTGTACTGAAAGTCGACCTTGTGCACTTCAAACTACTCTTTGAAGTCTCCCATACTTGAAAGGCACCATCGGGTATATAATCTGGGCCCCTGCCCCTAACAACTCAGACACTTCCTGGGACAGACACTCTGAACCAGATCCTACAACCTGCCAAGAGGAGCTGCCTGGCAGCCCAAAGGACTCACCTGGACTGCTTTGTTGTGAAGGACTGCTGCCTTGCTGTTGCCCTGCTGCCTTGTCTTGCCTTGCCTTGCTGTTCTGTCATGCTTCTGTCAATGTTCTTTATTTCTGGATAAGGGATTGAAATAAATTGATAGCTAGAGTTGAGCAGTGGCTGAAAGCAGCGTGACAATATATAGTGAACATTGTTACAGGGACCATCCTTTCTTGGTTGACATGTTTTTAAGTAAGCAAAGCAAAAGGTTGAAAGGAGGGCTGCTATTACGGAATCAGTGGTTACAGGAATGTGCCAATAAAGACCTCCAAGATGTTAGATACATCTGGCTCCAAATGACAAAGATTCACCACAGTGGCCGTGGGGAAGCAATAGAAACCAAGCCCTTGAAGAAAAAAGTAGTTAAGTTTAATTTTGTAAAATCAATTGCCGGAGAAGAGTGACTCCCGTGTGTAGCTTTTATGCTGCTTCACCTGAGGAATTCATCCACTACTAGCTCAGACTGCCAGGAGGGGTGTTGACACAGGGGAAAATGGAAACACTACATCATGTCTAATGCCTTGGCCCCCTCCTTTACTTCTGGGTTATCGGCTACGCGCCGCACTCCCTGTACAGGAACGCGTGGCAGCAGGCTGACATCTGGCTGATCAACAGTCAACAACTATTACAGATGTCAAAAACACCAGGCATCCAGAGTAAAGAAGTGAGAGAAACATTGGCAAAAATATGGATATCCTTATAAAGTGCACAGAAACTGAGATGAGAAAAATGACAGGGAAAGTACAAGTTGTATTTTCAAACTACCATCGGCAACTCTGCTCACCCATTTGACCAATTATTGTGTAATGCTGTTTATACAGTGGAAGCTCAATAGTCCAGATTGTAATAAGCATTTACAAATACCAGATGGAATGTGGACCTATAAATAGTTTCTCCATAAACCTCTTCTACAATCCTAAAGTTCCAATGGATGGCCTACTACACAGGCAATATGCAGGTGTTCTCAGCATATGATATACTATGAAATATCTGTAATGCCATGTGGATACCCAGTGTATTGAAAGAGCCTACTAATGCCATCCAGTGTGGGTCAGAACTGATTACCTTCATGCTCTATCCTATAAAATATACATATTTGCAAAGTAACACTGTATGCTAATGGACACACCAACTCTCTATCTGCTGTTCAAAGGTACACTTCACCACTCTGACCTAGAATCTGTGCTTAGGCTTCATAGCATGGGTACTCTCAAACTTTTCCCTGGGCCAAAAAGTTTTGTTTGTGGTGTGGTGTGATCAGAATATGTGATCAGAATATGATCACATATTGGTGTGGTGTGATCAGAATATGTGCAGTGCAAAAACTTCTCCTGTCTTTGATTTAATAAGGTATAATGTTTTCAATGTATAATACCAATCCAAGCCACCCAGAAGGTGCATATAACAAATGGCTTGCACCTTAGCTCACTATTGGTATTGTTGTCAGATTAGGGGGAACCACAAATGCTTCTAAATTTCTGATTGAAGCTTAACACTTTGAAAAATATTTCTCAATGCAGTTTTATGATCTGATCTTCTATGATGAAATGCTTCAGGATGTTAAGGAAAAACACGTTTTCAATTTTGAAGAGACTTCAACATATTTTTACACTTTTGTTGCAATATCTCTTTAAATATTAACTTCAGTTAAACTGGAAATAAATTGTTACCCATTACGTACTTCTCAATGTACTTGCAGAGTCAAGTAAACAGCAGCCCTGTGCTGCTATTGTGCAGGGGGTGCATGTAAAGGCCAGGGGGGTCGCAAGTGGCCCTTGTGCCGTACTTTGAGTACGACAGCATTATAATCTGAAACCTGGCTATTCTCCCACCTCTAACTAGGTTGGAGATACTGCTGGTTTGGTAAAGGGAGCCTTGACAATTTATGGAACACTTCCCATCATGTGTTTTTGTTCCCAGTGAGTCCACGCTTTTTTCAGCTACACCTGATTTATATTCACACAAATTACAAATTCTGTAGTACATAATTTTATGATGTCATATCGCTACATGTGCATTTTGTCTTAAAATACAGAAAGTGCTTCAGTGCCCCTATGTTTGTTTAAAAACTCAGGCCCATATTTATACTTTTTTAGTGTCGCATTAGCGTCATTTTTTGACGCAAAAGTGGCGCAAACTTTCAAAACACTTGGGGGCATATTTATACTCTCTGCACCGAATTTGCGTGAAAAGTTTTGACGCAAATCTGGTACAAACCTTACACCATATTTATACTTTGACGACCGAGCCCACGAATGCCAAAATTCGGCCGTGTGCGTCATTTTTTTGAGGCGTGAAACAGCCTTGCATTAATGACATGCAAGGTAGGCATTCCCATACAAAAAATGACTTAAACACCCGTGCGCCATATTTATCCTACTGTGCAAAAATGCCGCACGGCTGGGAGTCGGAAAATGACGCACAGCCCGATTTGCATCAAAAAATAATGCCTGCGTCAGGGCAGGCGTTAAAATGGGGCAAACACACCACTACTTAAGGAAAACACACAGAAGCAACATCAGAGCTCAAAAAGGAAGGCCTGGAGGTGCTATTAATTCAGCATGCATGAAGACGCAGAGCACAGGACCAACAGCAGCAGCTTCCACCACACCAGCAGGGACCCCAAAGGCAACGCAGAAGGCAGGAGAGGATATTTAGGACCAGGACAACCCTTCTGGGCCTCAGGGAACATGACATCATCAAGAGGTACAGTCTAAACTGGCAAGCCATATAGCAGCTGCTGCGCCACATTGAGCCACAGTTGGCACCCAGCTTGCAGACACCCAACGTCATTCCACCAGAGACCAGGCTGCTAGCTGTCCTCCACATGTTGGCAAGTGGCTCTTTTCAAACCACTGGTGCCCTGGTTGCCGGGATCTCACAGCCCTCATTCTTTGCCTTCCTACCCAAGGTACTGGATTCCATCATCTCCCTCACACCCGCCACTTCAGCTTCCCCAACACACAGCA